>NC_080165.1:14768761-15068761 GCF_950295315.1 Erinaceus europaeus | reverse complement strand
GGAACCAAAATGAAGGATTAGAGCAGATGGGATTAGGAATTCTAGGGTAGAAGAAAGCTAGGAAAACCATTTTAGGCATGTTCTTGGGGGCATACAATTATAGTAGTTTTGCTTCAGTTTGGTAGTTAACCTGAGGATGGGTGAGAATATTGTCTGAGAGAATGGTGTCAGAGTGGAGAAAAGGGCTAGGAAGTTGGATTAGGGAAGGGAGTAGCTTCCATTCTTATAAAAAAAAAGAATTTGTGGCTAAAATGAGCTATCCAGCTTTTGTAGTTTTTACCTTGCCTGACAAGGGTAGCCTTGGAGTGATTGAGGGAAGTGGAATAGGAAGTAGGTGAGGAGGGTAACTAGGTCTAAGTAGAAACTATTTGATTAAGTACTTTATGGTACCTAATAAGAAAAAGTATCTTTTTTTTAGGTCTTTCTACTTGCTTGCTGCACTTATTGAGTGACTGCAAATTATTGTGCACTTTTACATTATCAGGATGCATGTGTTTTCTCTCATGGGCCGTGGTCTAGCTTCTGTGATTTTGTTAGAAAGTACACCACTCGATATGGAAATGAAGAGTCCTATGAGCTAGGAACAGTCTCACCAGAGTACTGGAGCTGAAGGATCGTCATTCCACACCTGTCATCTCTTGACACAATCCGAGATGAAACATGTCAAGGTGCTACTGGTTGTACTTATTTGGTTGAACTTAGCAGATGCAGTATCAAAGGGTATGGATCAAGAGAAGCATGCAGGAAAATGAGACTTTCTCCAGAGGTTCCAGGACTGGGAGAAATATGGGTATTATAGAGAATGGGGGAAGGTTCCTGCTGTCTTCGAAGTTTGAGAAGGTAATAGATAGTTATTATTGAAGCCAAGTTATTTGGGAACTCGGTTTACTTTGAAAATCCCTTGGCCATTTACCAATAGCTTGTTACAAGATTGTAAGATTACAATGTGTAGTTCCACACTACCCATCACCAAACTTCTGTATCTTCACCTGCCCAGCTCACAAAGATAACCACTATATTTCTCATAAGCATTACATACAATTTGTTTGCTTCTGTTTTGTTTAGATTTTTTTGAGCAAGTTCATGTAAGAACTCTAGATTCCACATATGAGTGAAACTATATGGTAGCTATCTTTCATATCATTACTTATTTTGCTAAGCATACTCACCTCCTATTCCTTCCATTCTTGTCCCAAAGGATAAATCATCATCTTTGCTGATTGCAGAGTATTATCCCATGGAATATATTTCCCATAACTTCTTTACCCAGTCTTCTGATGATGGACATTTAGGCTGCTTCCACTCTTTGTCTATTGCAAATAATCCAGCTATGAGCATAGGGGTGTGTATGTTCCTTCTAATTAGTGCTTGAGTATCAGCTGGATAAATTCCTAAGAGTGGTATTGCTGGATCGTAAGGTCATTCTATGTTTATTTGATTAAGGACTCTCCATAAAGTCTTCTAGAGAGCCTGTACCAGGTTGCATTCCCAGCAGCAGGAAACAGAGTTGCCTTTTCTCCATAACCTTTCTAACGTTGATAACTTCCTGGTTTGTTGAAGTAAGCCTTCTCTCAGGTGTGTTCAAGCCTCTGCTCCCCACCAGAAGCTTCACAAATGGTGAGTCAGTACTGCAGGAGTCTCTTCCTCTCCCCCCCCCCTCTCTGCCCCCCCCTCAGTTTCTCTCTGTCCTAACAAAGAAAATAAATGAATAAGTAAGGAATGATTTTTCAAAAAAAAAAAAAAATGGAGTGGAAGAACTTTTGGCTTCTAATGAAGATAGGATTATTTGCCTTTTTTAAATTTTGAATTTCTTTTTAATTTTTTTTCATTTTATTTTTATGGATGTGGAGGTAATGGTTTACAGAGCAATAGTTGAAGCATGGGTAGAATTTCTCATCTCCCTCTGCATTATCTGTATTTACTTTTTACAAAGGATTTACTATTGTTGGGTCAAACATGTTACAATGTACAAGGGCCTGTATTCAAGTCCCCAAACCTCACATGCTGGGGGAAGCATTCCAAGCCATGGGGCAGTGCTGCAAGGCTGTCTCTCTTTCTCTAACTGCCCCACCCCTCTCCATTTGTCTCTAATTAATCAATAAATAAAATATAATCTAATTAATTAAATTAACTATGAAAGTAAACCAGAACATGATTCAAGCAACTATAGTTCAGGGATCACACCAGGGATCTATAATTGAGCCCCCGAGGCCTTGTCCACCGTGATTACTTCCCCCCATTTGTGTCAAGTTTCTCCCTGGAATCTCTTCCAGCCAAGGGACCATCTCAGCAAATGTCAAAGTGGGTGGGATTAAACCCATCAGCACTTCCTGACCCCAGGGACCATGCAGGCTCAGCAAGAGGCTGGGACAGCTACTGCCTTAACCCACCTGCTGGCCCAGATGGCCCAGAAGCCCCTCTTCGTGACCCCAGCAGCCCCTCCTGACACCCGCTGAGCCTTCAAGTCCCAGTCACAGCAAAGCCCTCAAGTCCAGCTGCCTCTCTAGCCCGCTCACAGCTGCTCACAGCGGACCCCGCAACATGAACAGCTTCCAAGAACTTGACACCTTGGGAGCAGGAGTGCGATGCCTTCTTGGCCCTGCTGCCTGTTGGGCCTCCAGAGCTCCCTCTTGGCTTTTGGCTGCAGAGGTGCCATGCTGCGGGTCCCTGTGCTGCTGCTGCTGGCCGTGGGCCACCACCAGGCTCAGGACATAGTCAAGTTGAAGTCTGTCTCTGCTGCCTGCCCCACTCCCCGTCAAGCCAACTACCCGCCCTCCTCCAGGCCACCTGCCTGGGACCTCCCGCAGCCGGATGCACAGGCCAACCAGCCAGCATCAAGGGGACCCCCGCAGCCCAAACCACCTGTCCCCCAGGGCTTGTGATCTTAGATGCTCTGGACACGACCAAGTCAGCAGGCCTAGTGTGTCCTGTCAGAGGAAGCCGTGTGTCATTTAGCAGAAGATGCATTCCAGCACAAAGCAGAACCCCACAATCATGCACAAGAGTTTGGGTGTAGTATTGTATGGCACGGTTTATGATGACTGCCCTTAGAACAAGAAACCCCTCTGAGAAATAGAAGGTTGGGGAAGGCGGAATGGCAGGCGGCCCCGCCCCCCCACCGGGGTTTTCTGGACGCTCAGTAGCTGGTCAGACCCAAGAGCTCAGCGGAGGCGGAAGTCGGGCCAGAGAGCCGAGCTGCCTGCAGTGCGCAGGCGCTGAGGCCAAGGGGAACGTGGGCGGGGCAGGTGCGGTGTCCGACGTCTGGGCGGGGCTAGGCGGGGCTAGGGCGGGGTCACGTAGGCAGAGGAGCCTGGGTGCGCATGCTCTGTGGATTGGGGCTCTGTGGGTTGGCGGTAGATTGAGGTGAGTGGTACAGCGCATATCTTTTTGGGTCTACTTTACTGTGGGTTTTGGTACCTCTCTGTGTCTCTCCTTCCTTCTGTCAGGCTAGCGCCTCAGTCCGAATCTGTTGGGAACAAGAGGCTATCATTGCTGCCTGTGTCTTGTTTCCTTTGCTGTGCGGTGGTCTGGGGCGACCCGGAAAGCCACTGGGTGCGCTGGGCTTTGGGTTCTGAGCGCGTGTTCCTAGCGGGTGTGAGGATCTGGACACGCAGAGCTCGGTCCTCCCGGGTGCGGTGGAGCCGGTATCCGCCTGAGGGAGCTGGTCCAGGGAGAGACCCCTGGACGGCGCTTCACCTGGTTTGCCTGGAAACCCCCATTAGCCTGGTAGACCTGCTAGTCGCGTGTATCCTGTGCATCCCGCAAAGCACCTGCTTAGCCTGTGGGTGCGCCTGCACATGCTCAGGAGAGGGGGGAGATGAGGATGTCACCTGACACTAGACATTATGTTACATTTGATAAAGATTTTATAGATGACTCAGAACTTGAGAGATAAAAAACAAAATAAAACAAAACCCCTGGTAGTCTACTAAATCATGATTTTTTAAAAATGTATTTTTAGATTATCATTATTCATTAAATAGAGATAGAGACGGCTGGAAATCGAGAGGGACAGGTGAAGATAGAGAGGGAGAGTGATAGACACCTACAGACCGGCTTCACTACTCGCAAAGCTTTCCCCCTGCAGGTGGGGACTGGGGGCTTGCACCCATTTTCTTGTGCATTGTAACATGCTCGTCCAACCGGGTGCCACGACCCAACCCACCCCAAATCATGATTTTTTTTTTTTAAACCATCAGTGAACTAAGGTATTTGTTTATTTTACTAATTAGAGATCTAGTAAAGAAACAGAAGGTGGGGGGAGGGGGGCTGGACGGTAGCGCAGTGGGTTAAGCGCACGTGGCGCAAAGTACAAGGACCGCAGTAAGGATCCGGGTTCGAGCCCCCAGCTCCCCACCTGCAGGGGGTCACCTCACAAGCGGCGGAGCAGGTCTGCAGGTGTCTGTCTGCCTTTCTCTCTGTTTTCCCCTCTTCTCTCGATTTCTCTCTGTCCTGTACAACAGCTGTCACAACAATAACAATAACTACAACAAAGGCAACAAAATGGGAAAAATGGCCTCCAGGAGTAGCTGAGCCCCAGCAATAACCCTGGAGGCAAAGAGAGAGAGAGAGAGAGAGAGAGAGAGAGAAAGAAAGAAACAGAAGGTGGTAGGGAAGTGGACACTGTCAGCAGAAAAGAAGAATCCAGCTACAAGTTTTAGTGAAATGCCATATACTGAGAGGGCCTGTGTGAGAGGGTACAGCCGCCCCTCCCTGCCCTACCCCCGTGGGAGCACAAACTGTAGTCTGCACCCGCTGTGCCTCCTCTCCACAGCACAGGGGCTGCTACAGGACAAGGGCAAAGCAGCAGGCTGAAGAGGCCTTCCCGTGGTTCAGGCCTGGAGCAGGAGATGGCTGCTGCTGCACATGCATCCTGCACCTTTCTCCCAGAGGAACAGAAGCTGAAACCACTGGGCAATGGACAACAGATGGTGTCACCTTCTGGGCACCTGTGAAATCCCACCTCAGCTGCTGACACAGAACAGGAAAATTAAAAAAGTATCTGCATCCTTGGAGGAATGAAAGTCTTTCAGGTGCCTTACTGCTGGGCTTTGAAGAGGCAGGATTCTTGAGAGGGCCTGGGGTCCAGAACACAGGGCTTCACCTAAGGCTGCTGCTGGATCCTCCAGACTAGGGGCCCCAGAGCCACCAGGCACTGAGTGACGGCACTGCAGTGTGTCCCTGGGAGAGGGGCAGGAGAGACCCATGAGGCACAGGATGGACGGAACTAAAGCCAGAGGGGCCAGAGACTGAGAAGCACCCACTGGGCAAATGAACCCTCCTCCCAAGCTCCAGGTAATGCTAGAAAAGGCTGAAGCAGTGGGCTCCCTGAGGCCACCACTGTAACCACAAAACCCAGATTCTCCTCAGTTGCAATCTATGTCGATTAGATCCACTAAAAGGCTCAGCAGAGAGATTGCTGCACTATGTTCTGCGATGGGTGTCACTTACCATCTCTCTCTCTAGGTAGTAGATAGCACCCTTTCTTTCTTATTTTCTCTCTCTCTTTCTTTCTTTCTTTCTTTTTTATATGTATTTATTCCCTTTTGTTGCTGGGGAAGGGGCAGGATTCTTGAGAGGGCCTGGGGTCCAGGACACAGGGCTCACCTAAGGCTGCTGCTGGATCCTCCAGACTAGGGGCCCCGGAGCCACCAGGTAGACTGGCACTGAGTGACAGCACTGCAGTGTGCCCTGGGGCAGGGGCAGGAGAGACCTGTGAGGCACAGGAGGGAAGGAACTATAGCTGATGGAAGGGGTGGAGACTGAGAAGAACCCACTGGGCAAATGAATCCTCCTCTCAGGCTTCGAGAAGGTTGAAGCAGTGGACCACTAAGTTCACTCCAGTCTCTTGAGTCCGTCTCCTGTGTTAAAGGTCCAGTAGACAAAGGGGTTTGCCAGGTGCTACTTGCTTCATTTATCTGAGTGTGGCTTACCATTTTTTTCCCCACTGGGAAAGTGATACCCCTCTTTCAGGATACACCTGAGACGTACTAATAAACTAAGAGACTAAGTAATGGACCAAAACAATAGAATCATAATGTCTGAGATGTTAAGACTATTAGAGCATTTAAAACTCATAGTATACTAAAGTCTCTACTGAGAAAGATGTAGGATCTTTGAAAACATGGAAAATTTCTGGAAACTGTGGAAGAATTAAATGGAAATGCTTAGAATAAGGTGAAAAGGGGTTTCTGTAAGAGCCATGCCACTTTACTTGATATAGCAGTGGAAGAAGAAAGGCATTGTTATAGGCTGATAGTAGTTATCCAATTAAAACATAAAGATAAAACTGAATGAAGGGAGCAGGGAACAGTGTTTAACATTTGGGGTAGTTTCAAATAGTGTGACATATTTGCAGATGGGATTGCGAGAATTGGGCAGAAAAGATATATGACATGTTAATACCAAGAATTTGTATTTTCCAAGAACATAGCTATAAACAGCCAATCACAGACTTCTTCAAGAAATACAGTCAGAAAAACAAAAACAAAAACAAAAAGAACCAAGGTAAATGTTTGCTTAAACTGGAGAAAGCCAAAGGTAATCAGAGGGGAACTGGAGAGAAATTCTACAGGTAGAGATATTGTAGGAGCAAGAAAGGGCAGGAGAAGCAAGGGATGGAGCTAAGGAGTGCAGGAACTATATCTGTGGGCAGTTAGGGAGCCTCTGGAAGAGTGGCCTTGTGTTGATGGCGCAGTGGTCAAGGTAATAGCCACCATAAGAGGCCTCGTATACCAAGGAAAAGTTGATTTTGTTGTCAGTTGGGAGCTCTTGTATTGAGGAACAACATATCACTGCGAATTTTGTGAAATTATTTATTATTATTGGCTTTCGTTTATTCTTATGTATTTCTTTTTAAATGGCTTCAGGTCTGTGAGTGTTGGTTCTGAAGCAGTGTGCCCTGTGTCTTGACATCTTGCAGATGGCGTGTGAACTAGAGCACGGTCCCCCAGGTGTGTTTGAGTGCCAGCTCTGTTCTCTCACGGCTCCATACAGCTACATTGGGCAGAAGCCCCCCGACACTGAGTCTGTCATGTGAGTATGTGATTTTAGATCAGTGACCTAGGAGGTCCCTGTCCAGAGCTGCTAGCTAGTGCCTGAGTTTGGCACATGACTAGGGCGTAGGCGTTGTGCTTTAGATCTATCCATACCCAAGTTTTGGAGGCTTAAGGGCAAAGCTCTGGGCCTAGCCTGCTTCTCCAGAACCTCTGAGTCCCTTCTTCCCTGCTCAGTTCAGAGCCCAACACCCGATCCAGCTGTGAGGGTAGAAGCACCTGCTTCAGGTTGAAACAGCAGGTCACCTGGGCCTAAGGCACCACAGTGGCCTCCTATCTGGGGGGCTTGCAGCTCTTGCTGTGGTGGAAGTGAGACCTGATGGCCAGCTGCCCGTGCATCTGCCTGACATAGGTCTCAGGGTTTCCATCTTGATTTTATTCACCAGATCAAATGCCTAGTGTGGGGGAACTGACTAAAATGTTGCCCGTGAGACAAGAGGGCAAGACCTCTTTCATCTGGCTAGCTGATTTCCCTGATCATGAAGCTGGGGTGTCATCACAGAACCATGTCTCATGTGCTGGGCACTTTTCCCCCGCCCAGAAGCAGGAGACTTGGGAGTAGGGGTCCTCCCCCACATTGGAGAGCTGTGCCCCAGCCTCACTGTGAATCAGGCTAAGTAAAGTCTAGGGGCCTGCAGCGGTCTTGCAGTCCCAGAGGTGCAGTTCTGAGAACCTGTTCCAGCTCAGCCCTATCTGGCTCCAGGTCTGCCTTTTTCTTACTACCCGGTGGTGGTGGTGGTGGGCATGTGGGGAGGAGCTGCCCCTCCCCTGAGAGATCTGTGCTTCTGTTGAGCATCTGAGAGGTGAGGGCTATCCTGACTGCAGGTCTCTCCTCCTATCCTGCAGCCTCTTGGAGGAGAGCTACATCATGAAGGACCCCTTCACCGCCAACAAGGACAGGTTTCTGGTCCTGGGCTCTCGATGCAGCTTGTGCAGCAGGCTGGTGTGTGTGGGCCCGGTGGGTGAGCTGTGCAGCAGTGCTGCCTTTCCTTCTTCCCTGCACCTGTCTCCCTCTCCCCTAGTGTACTTCCCCAACCCAGGAGAGGTGATACGTGAGCCTTCCCAGGCCTTGCCCTAGTGGTCCCAGGACCCTCACGGTCACCTAGTTAGCCTCAGATTTTTAGAAACCAGCTGCCTGTCTCGTGGGTGGGACCCTGCAGTCAGTCAAGGGCTAGGGGACTGGTGGGCAGAGGCAAGCTGGGGCCAGCTAGAGGGGCTGTGGAGATGAAGATTTCGGGAGTCATCCCTGTCTACCAGCACGTAGATACCCTTACTTATGCTATTTGCTCCATGGGACAGTGACTTACTTTCTTATTTCTGGAGAGCCCTTTTAGCAGAGGGAGGTCTCCTTTCTTGAGCATCTATCATGCCAGTCTAATGCTAGGACACCTCCCCCCCCCTTTTTTTAGTGATTTAATAATGATTAACAAGATTGTAGGATAAGAGGGGTATAATTCCATATAATTCCCACCACCAGAGTTCTGTATCTCATCCCCTCCATTGGAAGCTTCCCTATTCTTTATCCCTCTGGGAGTAAGGACTAAAGTTCTTTATGGGGTCTAGAAGGTGGGAGTTCTGGCTTCCATAATTGCTTCTCCACTGGACATGGGCATTGGCAGGTCGATCCATACCCTCAGCCTGTTTCTATCTTTCCCTGATGGGATAGGACTTTGGGGAGGTGAGGATCCAGGACACATTGGTGAGGTCGTCTGCCGAGGAAAGTCAGGGCAGGTTGGTGTCATGATAGCATCTGCAACTTAGTGGCTCAAAAGTAGTAAGATATAAGACAGAACAAACTGTTTAATAATCAGGAACCTAAAGGTAAGGATAGAGCAGATAGAACTAAGTTTCTTTGTGTGGGAAGAAGCTAGGAAGTCTATTTTAGGTTTACCTTAGAGGCCTTTGACTTTACTATTTTGCCTCGGCCCAACAGCTAAAATACATGTGGATTAAAAGTATTGTCCGGGAAGATGGTGTCAGAGTTGAGAATAGGATTAGAAAGCTGGATCAGGGACCCACTTTTACCTGTGAGACTGCCTTTAGCTCTGTCCCAAACCTAGCTAGGCAAAATAGTATTAACCAAGCCTCTGATATCAATTGCTCCCTGCTACCCCCTTGAAGCCCAGCGGGTAGTGAGTGTTAGCCTCTGGGAGCAGCTGACTGTGCTTCTGTTGCCAACTTAGCCCTGTCCTTCCCTGTCTTCTTTCAGGAGTGCAGTTTATTCTATTCCAAAAGATTCTGCCTCCCTTGTGTCCAGGAAAATATTGATGCCTTCCCTCGGGAAATTCAGCAAGACCTGGAGAAGAGAAAAGTTCCAGCAAAGAAGCCTGTTAACAAGCCCAGACCCTAGATATGAGTTCAGTGGATGCTGGGCCCTGGGCAGCACCCTGCATGGGGCTCCTGTGTCAGTGGAGTCTCTGGGATAGCATGGGGGTTGAACTTGGAGCTGTTGCTCCCAGCCTTGTTTTGGGCAATCTGGAGCATTGTCTGCAGCCTGAGGGAGCAAGAATTCTATGACATCAGGACCAGGAGTCATTTATTTAAAGAAGGTCCCCAAAAGACAGGCATCAGACCAGACATTCAGCAAACCCCGCTGGTGCTTCCTAGTTCAACTCTGTGCCAGGACTGTGGGGAAGGGATTCAGAAGCTGGGAAAGCTGGTCACGAGGGGAAGCC
Source organism: Erinaceus europaeus (assembly GCF_950295315.1). Taxonomy (NCBI): domain Eukaryota; kingdom Metazoa; phylum Chordata; class Mammalia; order Eulipotyphla; family Erinaceidae; genus Erinaceus; species Erinaceus europaeus. The sequence continues at coordinate 15,059,031 of NC_080165.1, read as the reverse complement.
AAAGCTATACCTGCTGGTCCTCCCTCACTCCTACTGGGGGCCTAGGACCTTCAGCACATCTTGGGGTTGTCACCACTTTGCTTTGACAGGCCTGTGGACACAGTGGTCAGGGGCATAAGTGCTGCTGTCTCAGCCGTCAGTCTAATGTGGGGAAAACTCTGGTCAGTTTTGGGGGTTGGCATTTAGCAGGTCAGTTCACCAGGAGGGAACTTGTAGGTACCCCTGTGGGAAGGGGCTATAGGGTGCCAAGAGCTATAGAACATATGTGGAACAGAATTCATATTCCGTGTGATGCTTGGGACATGTGTTTAACTCTGCCTGTGTGTTATGTTTATAATTAAAAAATGATGCATATTTTGAGGAGTTACCCTTCCCCTGAAACATTTGTGACAGTATTCTGGATGGGCACTCTGGACCCTGTTGGGGGTGATGGAGTGATTATTGGTGCTTCTGGTTCCACACCGTACCCCAACCCCACTCAGAGGTGTGCACTCACTTCCCACCTTTCCTCACTTCGAAACCATGCTTGTTGCCGGTCTGCTCCTTTCCATAATGTCCTCAGCTCTCTGCCTGTGAAGTCCAATCTCTCAATCCACTGTGGCTGTTGCCCCCTGTCCCCATAGTGGCAGTGGTGACACTGTCCTAGGAGTTCACTTCTGTGGTGCTCAGAGGACAGCAAGATTCTGTCTTATTTCTAGATACTATAAGGCCAGTATGTGCTGCCCAGGGACCATGTGTCTAATGAGAAATTGACTGAAGTGCTTCTATGGAATCACGTGTACAGCAGGTTTTATTTTCAGATGCACACACTTTAAAAAGCGTCTCCTTTTAGTTGAGACAAACAGATATTCTTGTTACTTAAGACGGCATATTTCACGGCCAATTGTCCCAGGTCCATCTTGGACACTGAAGGACGGAAAGGAGGTCTGTGCAGGTGAAAGCACCTTGGGAGAAGTGGGGGCTTGTCCAGGCTGGGATTTGGCTTTTCTAAACCACAGTTCACTTCACAGTCATCCCTCAGAATATGAGATGGGATCAGGTAAAGCACATGTCTTAGCGTAAGTGAGGCCCTGGTTTTGATCCCTGGAAGTACCATGGATAGTACCAGAGGAACTCCATGGGGTGGCAATGCAGTGCTTTGGTGTCTTTCTCCTGTCCCTCTCAAAATAAAGAATAAAAAAATTGAACTGAGGAGGTAGTCAAGCAATATAGTACATGAGTTAAGACCCTGAGGTCATTACCTTACACCTAGTTAGAACACAAACAGAACTCGTCAGATAATTTTAAAAAATAGTTTATTTTTTAAAACCATTAAGGCAAAACTGTACCCTGAAATTAGCTGCTTACATTCATCAGTCTTACAGTAGGACATTCCAACATAGAAGTTCCCATAAATTCAGGATATAAATCAATATATGTGATCAGTTCAATCGCCTAGTGGGAAAATGAATAAGACCCAAGATTTCAAAAAACAATTAGAAGTTATTTTGTCGACTTTTTCTAATTGCCTGGAGCCACTATTAGTTGATGTGACTAGCGAGATTACATTGGCTCCTCTCTGCACACATTTCTTCTAACGCCTTGGATGCCCTTCTGTTACCGAGAAAGAGGACAGTGAAGCCTAATTATGGACATCTACTTGGGTACTGTTCCTGTGAGTATAAAAAAAGGAGGGTCTGTCAGCCCCCAAATACTTCGAAGGTATAAGGTGCCCCCAAATAGTCAAGGGAAGTGTGTCAGGAACCTGTGCTCAGCCCTTGCTTTGGAAATCTGTGCCCTTCTGACAGGAACTGCTCAGACGCCTTTCTGTAGGGTTTCCTCATGATGGACTGTGTCTCCCAGGGACAGTGCAGACACACATCAAAGATTTTTTTTTTTTTACCAAGATGTAGAAAACAAGATGTAGGAGACTCAGGTGGTCTGTGGTTTCTGTTTCATATTTCATACTAGGTCACCTGGAGGCTGCCAAAGAACCAGCCAGTGCACACCATTCCCATCAAAATATTTCAGATCTCCCAGGTCTTTGGTAATAACCTACAGGTACTAATTCCCTGCAGAGCAGAGAGCTGCTTCCTAAACAGGAAGAGTTAGTAGTGGTCATTAGTGAGCTCTGTGGAATCTGACGTGTAACAGGGTCTCAGGTAACCTTGCTGGTAAAATGATAGTTTTGCTTTTGCTTCTGGTGTGTGAAGTAGCATGAAGGGAACAGATTTGCATAGTGAAATAAATAATGTGTGGCTCCAGAGAGATGAAAAGCCTTGATGTATGATTTGTGGTGTTTCAGCTTCCTTTGAGTTTTCAATAGGTTCAAGAGCCAGACATTTGAGTACATGTCAGTTAACACTGATTTCAAAAGAACCCACATGTTTATGACTGGATGCATGATTCTTAAGTTAGTAAACTACTGAATATGTTATGATTTAAAAAAAGAAGCTCAAAACAATATTTAAGATATAGATTAACATTATTTCTTTTTTTTCCCCCATGAAGTATAGAAAAAATGATATTTGAATAGGAATACTGTAATCTTACCAAGAAGTATACTAAGTAATATTTATCTTTTATGAGGTAAATTCTTTTCTTGGAGCCAGAATAAAATAAAAAAATAAAATAAAATAATAAAGGAGCGGATTGTCTATGCCTTTAAAAAAAGAGAAGACATTTCTTAAAAATGAATGATTTTACCTTAAAAAGCTCTTTTAATTCATTTATCTTAAGGGCCTAAAGTGTGCACTCCTTGTGGCTCCTCACCTCCCAGTTTACTCCTTGTCCAGGGTTTGTGGGCTATCTTGTATGACACTGTATTGTCACATAATATGAATGGATTTTAGAAGTTGGGTGGGGTAGGAGGGCAGAAGAGGAAGAGGCTGATATGCTCCCTGTTCCAGAGAAAAAAAGTTTTAGTTTTCTATTTGTGAGTAAAAACAAAAAGTGGATGATTCTTAGGGGGTTTTGTTTGTTGTTTGCAAGTAATGCTTTTAACAGCCTATACAGTCCTGCCAAAGAACCAGCCAGTGCACACCATTCCCATCAAAATATTTCAGATCTCCCAGGTCTTTGGTAATAACCTACAGGTACTAATTCCCTGCAGAGCAGAGAGCTGCTTCCTAAACAGGAAGAGTTAGTAGTGGTCATTAGTGAGCTCTGTGGAATCTGACGTGTAACAGGGTCTCTATACAGTCCTTCATGCCATCCGGTGCTGCAACCAAGATGTGGCTTTTAGCAAAGATACACTATGGTCTGTTCTTTTTTTTTTTGCAAAGGATTGCCAAAGATTGTGGCTGTATTTCAGCTGGACCAAAGTATATGCCCCTCATGTCCCTATGTTGCTCGTGTCTCAAACTGAAAATGTGTGACACAAAGGGTCAAAAATAGCCTCCTTCTAGAGTGGAGAATGTGCCCAAGACACCCAGAGCTGATAAAATGCAAGGTGGAAATCAGGACAGATCCTCTCACAATTTTCATAAGCTGGTTTTTTTGTTGTTGTTGTTTTTGTTTTTTAAGTTTACAGCCCACTCTGAAAGAAAGCTTAAGAACCTGCTGCAGTTCATAAGAACATACTGGAAATATTATGTAATTACTCAGAGGAAAGTATAAAGGCTTGTTCTTTTTTTTTTTTTAACTTGCAAAACTTTCAAGATTACATTTTAGTTTGTTATTGTAGTACCCAGAGAAATAGATCTTCTATATGATGTTTCAGACCAAATATATTACCTTATTCATACTCTAGTGTTTAAAAAGCTATTGTCAATGGTTGTTTTCCAGAATTCTATAAAAGTGGCACAGACACACACACACACACACAAAAGCAAACCACAAAACAAACAGGCAAAAAACAACAAACAAACAAAGCTATACATCTCAGCAAAAACCTAGATTGCAACTTTGGAGCCTAATCTTATATATTTCTGGGCAGAAGGACTTTCAAAGGAACACATGCTCTGGGAAGTCCTTGGACTCAGGACAAGAAAAGCCACTTGGTTGAAGTGCATCACAGGAGCCCTCCTTGGCTCATGAGGTGCTGGGAGCATAGTCTAGGCTGGTACCTCAACGCCTGCTGACTGCTGATTTTCTGCAGCATCTGTTATGGACATGCATGCTGAGAGTGCTGCACAGGTGGGTTGGAAGCTGGGCTCCACCACCACTGAGGTCAGGGGTCCCTAACTTGACAGCTCCATTCAAAGACTTGGTTGGCAAAACCAGCCTCGTGCATCAGCTTGGACTGAGTTAAGCGAAGCTGGGCCACATTCAGAAGAACAAAGACCGAGAGAGGGCAGTGTCAATGAAACTGGTCCCTGCCAAACTCTTTTATGGATACTTTAGAAAAAGTCAGCAAGTCATTGGTGGTAGCGTGGATCTTCAGGACAGTAGCCTCCCTTGAATCTATACCACTGTTGTGATTGTGAGGGAAAGAGAAGAGAAGGAAAAGAAAAGGAATAAGGTCATCAGGTGACTGTCAAGGAACACATACACCAGCCAGGCCATGCATTAGACGTAGGCTATGAGTGGAGCAGGTTGTAAGTGGCCGGCAAAAGTGGGGCCAGGCTCTACCCCCCAGGCGACTCTTCATTCTCATGTTGGGTTCGTTCACTTTAAAATGGGCCTTCCCCACCACAAGGCTCAGAATTGAAGGGGGAGTTGTGAGTGAGCACTTGGCGTATTCTCCCAGTGGGAGCTGCACTTTGAATAGACACATGGGTTGAAGGGATACTTTGAGGGTGGCTGGTTTGTCTGGGTCTCTGGAAGCCCTCCACAAATAGCCATGCTGGGGCCAGTCCAATCTCAGCTGGGCACTCCGGGCTCATTGGAGCCAGATTTAAATAAATAGGAGTGCCCTGAGACATTCCAGGTGTGGCCACTGGGTCAAGACAGAACCCACTCTGTTGTAGGACAGTTGGCAAACGAATGTGCCTGGTAACACCGTGGTCGAACAAGAGAGCATGAAGCAGAAATGTTTTTGGTCAAACACAGCGGTAACAGAAGAGAGCAAGGCCTTGGAAAGTCACATCTCATGAGCATTCCTGAGGGCACAGATTTCCATCCTCACTTAGCAGAGGTTCTCCGGGAACAGCCTTACCCATGCAGAGGGTGGGAGTCCCCATGCTGGCCTCAAGATCAGTCCCACCCAGGCTGACAGCAACTTCTGTCAGTGAATGTCTTCAGGACTCCTTTTAAACAATAAATGTTGCTTGGAAAAGTCATCTAACCTTCCCTTTCTCAGTGTGCAGACAAGTAAGATGGGTGTGCAAGCTGTGAGCCCAGTCAGAGATGCTGTGACTATAGGTACTCCAGAAAGATCCTGTGTTTCATGTACCTTAGTACTAACAGTGCCATGTGATTTATCTATTGAGGTAGTTGTTATGCTGTAGGTTTGGGGAAACAGTAGTTGCTAAATTAATAGTTCATCTATCATATATCCAACAAGGATTACTTTGCCTTGAGTTTCTGCCCAGATCACAGCCTCTGACCTGTCCCTGGAGCCACACAAGCCCTTGAGCCTTGTTCCCTTGGGGCTTTAGATGGCCCAGCATTAAAACTCATTAGTCCAAGCAGAAAGATTCGTTCTGTGCTCTTAAAATGAAAAGAATCCCTTTAAAACAGGGACCCCTCTGGGAGGTACTCTTGAAGGCACTGAGTGCCAGTTTTTCCCCTCCCCGACTGCATACTCATCATTATGCATGTTTACAAACACTCTCTGGGGAAAAACTTTGAACTTCCCTCATCAGAGAGCCATAGGAAGGCTGGAGGGAAGTTGGAGAGGAAGGAGGGAAGAAAGGACAACTTCTGAGTCTGTGCTCACTGATGGGAGCGTACTGTTCCTGAGAATTCTGGACTTCACTGGGATGGCATGTGGCAGTAGGTGCCAAGTTCAGTGCTGGGATGCCAACTGGAGATGCCCAGAAGGGGAGTCCAGGTGGAGAGGACCGTGGACCCATTGGAGAACTGGCAGCAGGTCTCAGGTGACCTTACTGTCCTTCCATTCTTGTCAGCATCTGAGACACTGGTTGCTGGGTCATTGCTGGTCTTGGAGGAGTTTGTCACTTTTTGCTAGAGGTTGAGAAAATGAAGAACTATGATTTGGTGAAGGGTGGGTCAAAATGGTGAGAATGAAAGGCCGCCCTTGTCCTGATTCAGGGCCAGGGGGTGACAACATTCTTACACCAGTAAGACCTTGAATCTGGGAGGCTGTATTTGATGCCTCATGTCCCAAAACCTAGCAAGAAATATGCACTTTTAATAGTTCCTAGTTGACATGTCTTAGTATACTTAACTAGCAAATAATAGGTCTCGATTTAAAATCTGACTAGAGGTCCCGAAGTATTCTGTTAAGAGGCAATGCATGGTTCTGTCATTTCCAGTGAAAGGAAGTATATGGCTTTCTTCCTAGAAATTAAAATGAGTGATGCCAATGATTTTCAAGCTGAGGTGACTGTGGCCTCCTTTCTGATTTCGCTCAGGGTGAGTGAGGCTGGTGGTTTTGCAAAGTACCAGGAACCAAGCACTCCTTGATACAGCTCATGTAGAGCCTGGGCCTTCTATCAGCTTGACTGTTGGTGCCAAAAACATGAAATAGGCTTGAATTCGTTTTTGTTTGTTTGTTTGTTTGTTTTTTTAAATCTGAGTGAACGACTTTTTCTGAATGGCCAGTTCTAGAGGCTGACTTTCTAAGACCATATCCATTTGAAAGGCATTGGTCAGAGGAGAGGTCTGTGGTCAGGGGTATAACATAGGATGGACACTGGAATCCAGTTCCTGCTGCCATGATCTTAGATAATCCACAGTCCTCTGGCCCATCCAGTCTGGGATTTCTGAAGTCAGGAAGGAAGATGGAACAATGTGTACCATACGAGTCAAAATTCAGCCTCTTCCTGAGCTACAGGTGGCCTCTTGATTGGGGGAAGGACTTCCAGGTGCCTCTAACAGGTCCTCAGATTATCTTATTAAAAATAATGAAACGCCAACTGTATGATCTTAAAAAGGGATGTCCTAGTGGTAACTTTTGCTCTTTTTCTTCTTGAAGTCCCAGAGTTTTGTCGTCTTTTCTACTGTTGCATTTCCATTAAGTTGATCTTAGGAACTTTGTCACTAGTATTCTACCCATTCTTTAACAGCAAACAGTAATGGTCTTCTGGCGCCAGGTCTAGAAACAGGAACTGGGGCAACCACTGACACAGCCAGGTCATCTGTGTGCTCACGGCCGCTGGGTCACAGCGAGGCATCTGTGACCGGTGGGTCTTAACTAGCAGGTTCGACCCGCTCAGGCTGAAGGGATGGTGAAGATTTCCTGATGGACACTCTATCTCTGATGATCCTAAGAGAGTGCATTTCCAGTTCATGTGCTCTAGACAAAACCCATAATCCACATGGCTTCTCTCCATGAAATCAAGGCGGAGAAGGATTTTAGGTGTTGGAAAAACTCTTATACATGTACAGTCAGAGAAAGAGATGCAGTGATCTAATCCTCAGTAGAAACTGTTGGTCTATTATGAGTCCTGAGATGGATACAAACTACCATTTGAAAGATATCCTGTGGCTTGGTTCCCAGGTCACCCTATAAACTCCCATTAGCTTCATCACCCCTACTCTGTGGAGCATCTGCTACCATCAAGAGTTAAAAAATAAAGCTTAATATTTTAAAAAGCAACATAGGAAAGTATAAAGGAGCTGCCTTACTCACGGGGCCTGGAGAAATTGTGGCAATGTTATTTGTCAGTTTGCCCCTAAGAACACTATTGTGGCCCCCAAACAGTGTGACTTGGTTGGTTCAAATCAGAGAGGAGATATAGACAGGAGAGGAATGGGAAGCTGATGCTCTCAGAGTTGGTCAACAAGTCAATGAGCAAGTCCACAGTGCCTTGGAGATGGTGTTTTCCAGGATCTTCTAAAAAAAAAAAACCTGGAAACTTAGACTGTGGGGAACAGTGAACTGAAAACAAGACAACCACTGGGTTTTGATAGCTTATCCATGACTATAAAATCTGAAATCCTGGGATTAGAAAACCACGTGTTGTCTTTCTGCCAATTCAGAAAATAGAATCAAAGTCTCCTGAATAAATATCATGCTGCTTAAAAACAAAAAAACAAAAAAACTAACCTTTGGACACATTTAGATGTATAGGCTTATCAAAGTTAAAAGGTGATGATTTAGTTTTCAAAGTGAGAAAGGAGCACACCAGTCAAAGTGGTGGTGAAAGGGAAGACAGACCATGTACTTTGAAGTCACCAGTTAAGTTTGTGGTAAATTCCTAATGCTTAATACGGCGAAGTGAAAATTAGGCAGATGAACCTCTTTCCCCTTAGTTTTCTTAGTCCTTATCTACTCAGGACCTATGGCCAACATTCCAATCCTTTGCATGCTCTCAGATAGGCTGGTTAACAAAAGAACTGTGGAATCAGGGTTTGGTTATCCAGGGCATACGCATCCCTCTTGAAGGTTCAACTGGTGGATACGTGTGTAGACTTGTGTTGCTCCCATTTCTTGTTTGTAGTGATGTCTGCTTTAAGAACCTCAAAAAGTCCTCATTTTGTCCGCTGCTGTGAGGTCAGTACATGTCCCGGTAGATTTCTTGTAGCAGCGGGTGCAGGGCCGCGTCTGACTCTGTCTTCTTGATGACCTGCACGAGCTGGGCGTGCTCCGTGACCAGCTGCCTCAGGTCTGCTAGCTTCTGGAGAAGTTTGGGGAAGAGGAAGATGTCATCTGGGTGGTTGCTCTGCAGGTGCAGCTTGAGCACGTGCACGATGCCCTCCTGCATCTTCTCAATGTGCCCTACATTGAGGAGGCCAGGACGATCTATCACCAAAAGAAAATAGCAGCTTGAGTGTGACAGTCACCGTGTTAAGAGACTAATGACTGGACCCGGTGAGGAACCAAACTTTTCCTACATTGCAACGCCTTGTAAGAAGACTTCCACTTGACTAGAAGACAGAACTAGATCTTTCCAAATATTAATTCCTGAATACTTTTACCAGCTTACAAACTGTCTTGTTACATGGACCCCTTTGATTGGAACTTACCTACCTTTGAAGGAGGGAACCCCCGAAACATGAGGAGCAACTGTACAGTCACATAATGATTAGAATAACCAAATTTGTATTCTATGGGAAATGAGATTCTTCTTCCCAGGCCAAAATGAGATACTTGTTTTCGACTGTTAGGCTCATTTTATGAGTATTTCTGTTAGACTGAGGTCTTGTGGCTTAAAGCACAGAACTACTTCCACTGTTGCCAGTACACGTCTGTAGAGACAGCCTTTGGGGTGCCTATTAATATGAACCAGCTGAAAAGAAAATGAAGGAATATGTGAGGGGGAGGAGGGACACTGGTTGGAAAGGCTGATAAGAAGACTAGGGTGGGGAGGTTTGAAACTTGATGGGAGGGGTCCATGCTCACATCAGGTGACCCTCTGGGGTCGTGGTGACATGGGCCCTAGACTTTTTGGGACATAGATCATGTATTCTGATCTTGGTGAAGAAAATATCCCCCTGCCCCTAATCCATATTCATTTTTTTAAAAAAAATTCATTTCCCTTTTGTTGCCATTGTTGTTATAGCTGCCAGATAGGACAGAGAGAAATTGAGAGAGGAAGGGAAGGCAGAGAGGGGGAGAGAAAGACACCTGCAGACTTGCTTCACTGCCTATGAAGCAAACCCCCTGAAGGTGGGGAGCCAGGGGCTTGAATGGGGATCCTTATGCAGATCCTTGCGTTTTGCGCCATGTACACTTAACCTGCTGCGCCACTGCCCAGCTCCTATTCATTTTTTTTTTTTTTTGAGAGAGAGACCACAGTACTGAAGCTTCCTCCAAGGAGGTTGGGGCTGGGCTTGAACCTTGGCAGGTGCACATGGCAAAGCAGTGCAGTAACCAAGTGAGCCATTTCACCTGCCCTTCAATCCATATTCAGTAAGTAGCTTTGGCAAATTATACTGGGTTTTTTTTTTCCCTGAATACAAAGAATTCCCACATCTGACCAGCACCCAAGAAATATGTGTGGTAAAGGTTGCCTGCCATCTCCCACCCCCAGAAGGCAACCAGTCTGAAAACACTAAACCATGGGGACAGTGAGGCTTCCTGTGGTGTATGGGACAACCACCCTGTTGGTTTCCCCAGCACTCAGTAAGGTCAGTTGAGTTTATAGTAGAGGGGTGACCTTCTTAGACCCAGGAAGGGCCTATTTAAAGGAACATGATACCAAGTAAAAAATATGGGGACCTCCATGCCAGCTTCCCTGCAGAAGGCCCAGATTTCCCTTCACTGAGATCCAGTTCCTCTGGCAAGGAAAACTCCGCCATCACTGCTAGTGGATAGTGAAACAGCATAAATATGCCAGTTAGTGACAGCAGTGTTTATAGGATTACAGTGTCCTGATATATATGTCTATAACATTCATATATAACTATGGTATATGTGTAATAATAACATGTTAACATAGTATACTTACACATTGTTGTTTTTTTTTCCTGCTACTGAGGCTTGGTGCTTGTACAATGAATCTACTGCTTCTAGGAGTCACCATTCTATTCCTTTCCTTTCCTTCCCCTTCCTTCCCCTTCCTTCCTTCCCCTTCCTTCCTTCCCCTTCCTTCCTTCCCCTTCCTTCCCCTTCCCTTCCCTTCCTTTCCCTTCCCTTCCCTTCCCTTCCCTTCCCTTCCCTTCCCTTCCTTCCCTTCCCTTCCCTTCCCTTCCCTTCCCTTCCCTTCCCTTCCCTTCCCTTCCCTTCCCCTTCCCCTTCCCCTTCCCCTTCCCCCTTCCCTTCCCTTCCCTTCCCTTCCCTTCCCTTCCCTTCCCTTCCCTTCCCTTCCCTTCCCTTCCCTTCCCTTCCCTTCCCTTCCTCTTCCCTTCCCTTCCCTTCCCTTCCCTTCCCTTCCCTTCCCTTCCCTTCCCTTCCCTTCCCTTCCCTTCCCTTCCCTTCCCTTCCCCTTCCCCTTCCCTTCCCTTCCCTTCCCTTCCCTTCCCCTTCCCTTCCCTTCCCTTCCCTTCCCTTCCCTTCCCTTCCCTTCCCTTCCCTTCCCCTTCCCTTCCCTTCCCCTTCCCTTCCCCTTCCCTTCCCCTTCCCCTTCCCCTTCCCCTTCCCCTTCCCTTCCCCTTCCCTTCCCTTCCCTTCCCTTCCCTTCCCTTCCCCTTCCCTTCCCCTTCCCCTTCCCTTCCCTTCCCCTTCCCTTCCCTTCCCTTCCCCTTCCCTTCCCTTCCCCTTCCCTTCCTTTCCCTTCCCCTTCCCTTCCCCTTCCCTTCCCCTTCCCTTCCCCTTTCCCTTCCCTTCCCTTCCCTTCCCTTCCCTTCCCTTCCCTTCCCTTCCCTTCCCCTTCCCTTTCCCTTCCCCTTCCCTTCCCCTTTCCCTTTCCCTTCCCTTCCCTTCCCTTCCCTTCCCTTCCCTTCCCTTCCCCTTTCCCTTCCCTTCCCTTCCCTTCCCCTTCCCTTCCCCTTCCCTTCCCCTTCCCCTTTCCCTTCCCTTCCCTTCCCTTCCCTTCCCTTCCCTTCCCTTCCCTTCCCCTTCCCTTCCCTTCCCTTCCCTTCCCTTCCCTTCCCTTCCCTTCCCTTCCCCTTCCCTTCCCCTTCCCCTTCCCCTTCCCCTTCCCTTCCCTTCCCTTCCCCTTCCCCTTCCCTTCCCTTCCCCTTCCCTTCCCTTCCCTTCCCCTTCCCCTTCCCTTCCCCTTCCCTTCCCCTTCCCCTTCCCTTCCCCTTCCCTTCCCTTCCCCTTCCCCTTCCCTTCCCCTTCCCTTCCCTTCCCCTTCCCTTCCCTTCCCCTTCCCTTCCCCTTTCCCTTCCCTTCCCTTCCCTTCCCTTCCCCTTCCCTTCCCCTTCCCTTCCCTTCCCCTTTCCCATCCCCTTCCCCTTCCCCTTCCCCCTTCCCTTCCCTTCCCTTCCCTTCCCCTTCCCCTTCCCTTCCCCTTCCCTTCCCCTTCCCTTCCCCTTCCCTTCCCCTTCCCTTCCCTTCCCTTCCCTTCCCTTCCCTTCCCTTCCCTTCCCTTCCCCTTCCCCTTCCCTTCCCTTCCCCTTCCCTTCCCCTTCCCTTCCTTTCCCCTTCCCCTTCCCTTCCCTTCCCTTCCCTTCCCTTCCCTTCCCTTCCCTTCCCTTCCCTTCCCTTCCCTTCCCTTCCCTTCCCTTTCTTCTCCTTTTCTATACAACAGAGACAGAGAGAAATAGGGCAAGAGAAGGGAAGAGAGAGAGAGAGAGAGGGAAAGATACCTGTAGCCTGCTCCACTGCTTATGAAACTTATCATCCAGCAGGTGGGAACTGGGGACTCAAATCCAGGTTTCACACATGATAGCATGTGCTTCACCAGGGCACCACTGCCTGACCCCTCAGACACTATGATTATGTGTAATATATATTATATGCCATGCTATAGTCTATTATAATGATTATACTTAATAACCTATATGATGATAATGCTATAGAATGTATACTTAGAGTAGAATATCTCTGTATAACTGTACAAATACATAGTCACAACAGTGTAAAAATCTGTGCTGTATACTATGTACAATACATAGTCTTAGCTAATTCTAGTCAGTGACAGGGGCTCAACTGCCCCTCTGTTTGGTCAGTGCTTGTTTCAGAGTACAGCTCTCACTGGCAGTGCATTTACTGAGGAGACTGAGTGACAAGGCACTTGTGGCAGCTTAGGTTGACAACTCACCTCCACAGCAAATTATAGCAGCCACAAAAAGGGAAATATCACTATCGTCCAGTTCCAGTGCATTGAATTTCATCGCAAAATCAAACTTCGGTTCCATGATATCACAAAATGGTTTTCTCAGGCTTTTCAGGAACTCCCGTGTTATAAAGCCATTGCCATATGCCACCAGCATCCCATCTTTGTTCATCACAGAAGATAGCATGGCGAATATGGCCTCATACACGCCATATTTCAGCAAAGTGACTTGATCATTCAAGTCCAAGTCTGCGAAGCCTGGGATGGACTTGGCGAATTCGGTGACCTCCGTGACTGTCTCCACCGATGTGCACTGGCAGCAGTGGAAGATGCGGACTTCTGCCTCCTTGTTCTGGATGCCATTGGCCACCAACTTGGCCACCAGTGTCTTCTCGGCCATACACAGTGTCTCCATGTCATGTATGACAAAAGGCTACAAATAAAGATGCCAGAGTACATCAGAGGAGTGGGGACAAGTCAGCTTCTTAATTTATCAACAAAGCACTGAATAGCAACCATGTACAGATCATCTGGGAGAGAATCCAAACAATATACAGAACAGGGTACTTGCTCATCCTCAAAATGGGTTAAGTAAGCCATGGATGCAAATTAACAGTGCAAATCAGCAAGGTAGTGATAGCTCTTCCCTGATATGGGGGATTTTACTGTCTAGAAGTGAAGTACTGATTTTTAGCAATAATGCTAATAAGAATATCAGCAACAACATTTAAATATTTAGGATAGTCTCTGAATTCCTAAATACTATTGCAACTTCCTTAGTTATAGTTAATATTATTATTATTATTTTGACATTAGATTTTTTAATTTTTATTTATTTTTTCTACTAGAGCACTGTTCAACTCTGGCTGTGGCTCTGGCTTATGGTGGTACAGGGAATTGAACCTGGGACTTTGGAGCCTCAGGCATGAGAGTTTCTTTGCATAACCATTATGCTATCTACCCTCTGCCCTAGAAGTCATTTCTTTATGATAGAGACAGAAAAGGCAGAGAGAGGGGTGGGGGACACCATGGCATCAAAGTTTTCTTCAATGCAACAGGAGTCGGGCTGGAAGCTGAGTCCACACATGGCAAAGCAGCACACTAACCAAGTGAGCTATTTGGCGTTAAAAGTCAAACCCAGGGTCGCTGACCTACTTGCCTGCTCTTCTTAATTTTACCATTGAAAAATGATTTATTAATGATAGGAAGAGAGAAAGACAGAACCAGAGCATTGTTCTGGTGTATGCGGTACAGGGGACTGAACTTGGATCTCATTGCTTGAGTCACTTTTCCACTTCACCATCTCCTGGTCTACTAACATTTACCTTTTTATGGATGTTACCACCTTATCTAACACTGCCTGTTAGATGAGTAAATCTGATGTATAAAATCAATCTCACTCATGGACAGAACTTGAGAAATAAGAATAGAAAGGGGAAGCACAAAGCAAAACTTGGACTGGGTTTGGTGGTTTGCACCAAAGTAAAGGACTCTTGGGGGGAGGGGTGTGCTTTCAGATCTTGGTGCAGAATGGTGGAGGAGGACCTAGACTGAGGGTGAGAGAGTTTTCCAGAAAACTGCAAACCATTAATCCTAATTGGGAAAATAAAGGAGTGAAATCAAGATGATAACGTGATTAAAAATGTGACGTATCAATCTGTTTATAATAAAAACGCTGAAAAGTTTGGTCCAGAAGCAATGCTATGCACGCACAAAGTCCTGACACTGCCTTGAAAACAAACCACCAACCCAACGTTTATTAAAAGTAAGGAGAAAGTATATTCTAAGATACTTGAAAAGTCACCAGACTTGGATGATAAGCATTCTTGATAAGACTGTCTTGAAAATCAACTTATAGGTGGAATTTAAAAACAAAGCACAGCAAGGGAAAACACAGGGTGAAACTTGGACTGGGTGTGGTGTATTGCACCAAAAACAAAGGACTTGGGAAGGAGGGAAAGGGATGGGGTGCAGGGACATTGGGATCCTGGTGTGTCTCCTAGACACCAATCAAGGGGAGATGAGAGGCTGTGCCTACTCGTTAAAGACTATATTAAAAACCATTACCCCCCCCCAATAAAATAAAATAAGTCCACATAGCTTCTATTTCATCATGGGCAGTGTCTTGTCTACTCCAGTCTCAATATGAATAAACCAGATGCTACAGGTGGTCATTTCAAAGAGACAGAGAACTGTTGTAAAAATGTTTAAGTAGCATGAATTCCCAGCTTCAGATCTGCTGGAATATGGATTTCAGAAAACAACTGTGTGGGGGGGCTGCACGGAAGAATCAGATGGGTCAGGAGATAGCTCACTCAGTAGAGTGACTGCCTTACCATAGTAGAGGCCCTGAGTTTGAACTCCAGCACCAAACACAGCAGCTCCACAGAGAGTGGAGCTGTGCTGTGAGGCCTTTCCCTTCCTCTTGGTCTGTCTCTCTCTTTCTC
The DNA here is from genome assembly GCF_950295315.1 of Erinaceus europaeus. NCBI lineage: Eukaryota > Metazoa > Chordata > Mammalia > Eulipotyphla > Erinaceidae > Erinaceus > Erinaceus europaeus. The sequence continues at coordinate 15,043,931 of NC_080165.1, read as the reverse complement.
TATATGAAATGAAAAGAATGAAGAAAAAAAAAAAAGTCAGGAGTGGGGAAACTGCACATTCTGGAGGTTCTGAGACACCAAATAAAACCAAATAATAAACAGCATGAGGCAGAAAGCTGCCTAGTTTCCCCCCCAAATCATTCCATGCTAAGACTCCCCCTCCCACGTGCTCACACAGCATCTTGCTCAGTGTGTTCATAATGTCAACCACAAGAGTTCTTCTCTAAAACACATTTAAACAGCATTTTCTAAAAAGTTACTGAGAATCACCTTTAAGGGGTAATTTAACTGTGAGTTAGTGGTAGGGTTACTTTGCCCCAGTCAGTTGAGCTGAATAAAATTCTATTTTAAACAGCAGCCTTTGATTTGCTAAAGTTTAAATTGAACTAAAGAATTTTTTAAAGACTCAACATCCTCTTTATTTCAATTTTTAATTTTTTGATCATTATTATTTTTTAATTATTAAGTTATTGCTGGGGCTTGATGCTGTACAAATCCATAGCTCCCAGAGCCCAGGTTTTTTTCCTTCCCTGTTCTTTCTTTCTTTCTTTCTTTTTTTTGCCTCCAGGGTTACTGCTGTACTATTCCACTGCTCCTGGAGGCCATTTTTTCCTATTTATTTATTTATTTTTTAATGGATAGGACAGAGAAAAATTGAGAGGGGAAGGGGAGATAGGGGGAGAGAAAGACACATGCAGACCTGCTTCACTGCTTGTGAATCGACCCCCCTACAGGTGGGGAGTTGGGGACTCAAACCTGGATCCTTGTGAGGGTCCTTGTGCGACTCCTTGCATCTCATACTATGTGTTACCGCCCAGCTCCCTCCCCCCTTTTCTATTTTATTGGACAGGACAGACAGAAATCGAGGAGGGGGGTAGATAGAGAAGAGAAAAAAGACACCCGCAGACCTTCATCTCTCATGAAGCTTTCTCTCTGCAGGCAGAGAGCAGGAGTTTGAACTTGGGTCCTTGTGCATGGTAACATGTGAGCTCAAAAGGTTGCGCCATCACCCAGCCCCAGCCCATCACTTTTTAGAGATTTGGGTGAGCCTGGATAAAAGTGGGTGAGAGTGAAGAAGTGGGAACACATGTATGTATGAACGAGCAGGTGTGTGCTAGTGTGAGTGAGCAGGCATGTAACCGAGTGTCTCTGTGTGTATATGTTAGCGAGTGTGTGTAAAGGAGCGAGTGTGCACGCTGGTATATGTGTTGGGGTCTGAGCCCTTGGTGCCAGGTGGCAGTGGTACCAGGAAGGTGCCAACCTTAAGGTTCCTCGGGGTCTCATCTGTGTGCGGCTTCCTCCAGAACCTATCGCCTCATTCTGAGCTCTTCACAGATCAACATTCATCTTTTATTTTATTGTTGTTGCCACCAGGGTTATCGCTGGGGCTTGGTGCCTGTACAAGTCCACCACAGTTCCTAGTGGCCTTCCCCCCACCCCCAGCTTCTCCTTTGTTTTATTTTTAGATGGGGGGAAGAGAGAGAGAGCTGTAGCATGACTTCACTGCTCGTAAAGCTTCCTCCCTGTAGGTGGCAACCAGGGGCTTGAACCTGGATCCTCGAGCATAGTAGCATGTGAACTGTGTCTATAAGTGTGCCACCACTTGGCCCCCCACCCTCGATATATATGGGGATTTTTGTTTGTTTTGTTTTTTGTTTTTAAATAGGAACAAAAAGGCAAAAAGAGTGAAAAAGGCCACGGCGCCAAAGCTTCCTTCAATGTGCTGGAAGTCAGTCTTGAACCTGGGTTCTGAACATGGCAAAGCTTCACATTCTGCAGGTCATTTTTTTTTTTTAATTGTGACTACTTTCCCAAGTCTTTTAAAAATATTTAATTTTATTTTTTTAATGAGAGGAATACAGAGAAACAGATACAGAGAAAGAAAGACCAGAGTACTGCTCAGCTTTGGTTTATGGTGATGTTGGAGATTGAACTTGGGGCCTCAGAGACTCAGGCATGAAAGTTTGTTTTGTTTTTGTTTTAACTGGAGCAATGCTGAGCTTTGGCTTATGGTGGTGTGGGGGACTGAACCTGGGACTTCGGAGCTCAGGTATGAGAGTCTCTTTGCATAACCATTTTGCTATCTCTCCCACCCAGGCATGAAAGTTTTTTGCAGAACCACTATGCTGTCTCCCCAGACCTGCACGAGAGCTGGCTTTCAAAGACACAGCTAAGCGTCTGACGCTATCCAGTGTGGCTCTGGGTTTACCAGCTTAGAGTGTTTATGAACCTTTCTAAAAATTCTAAGCCTGGTTAGTTGGAGAAATCACTGAAGAATTATGGTCCAGGAGATGGCGCAGTGGGTAAAGCATTGGACTCTCAAGCCTGAGGTCCTCAGTTCAACTCCTGGCAGCACATGTGTGATATCTCATTCTTTCTCTCTCCTCCCATCTTTCTCATTAATAAATAAATAAAATATTTTTAAAAAATCACTGAAGAATTAAAACATTGTAAAAAGGAGGTTTAGTTTGCCTGTGAAAGTAAATAGCCTGTGACTTACTTTATTTTCATGTGTCTAAGAATTTTGCCTTGTCAATAAGGAAGGCTTCAAACTATTCACAAGTACAAATTAAACCTGTTTCCTAATGCTTGAAGGAAAACCACAAAATACCATTTATTCACCCTGGGCCAACTCTCTCTGAAGATGGCCCTGAGATTAGTTCTGTGATGGAGATAACATAGTTAACTATGAGGTGGGCTCAGCATGAGGTCAGGCTGGACAGGTGATAAGGGTAGAAGTAAACCTATATGATACTTTCTGTTGCTATCAAAAAAGTCCAGGATGATCCCCAAAGACAAAGATGCCATAAGCAAGTGAGTTTCTTTTTTTTTAATATTTATTTTATTTATTTATTCCCTTTTGTTGCCCTTGTTGTTTTATTGTTGTAGTTATTATTGTTGTTGTCGTTGTTGGATAGGACAGAGAGAAATGGAGAGAGGGAGGGGAAGACAGAGAGGAGGAGAGAAAGACAGACACCTGCAGACCTGCTTCACCGCCTGTGAAGCGACTCCCCTGCAGGTGGGGAGCCAGGGTTCGAACAGGGATCCTTATGCCAGTCCTTGTGCTTTGCGCCACCTGCGCTTAGAGCAAGTGAGTTTCTAAGCCCTGAGGTGTCATGGCCTTCTCATTGAAGACCAAAGGAAAAAAAAAAGGAGGAGGAGTATGAAGAGGTCAGAGAAAAAAAAAAGTCATTTTAGTAGAAAGGACAGACATACGAACACATTCTGAGTGGGCACTGAATAGCTTTGCTTTCTGGCATTAAATCAGAATCTTTTAAGAATACATTTAAGAAGTAACCCTGGGATCTCTTAAGCTATTCACTGGGTTATAATTTGGTGTATTAATTACAAAGTCATTAAAATAAATTGGCAGCTAGGAGCTTGACAGTGGATCAAGCCCAAAAACCAGAAGGTGATGTTAAGCTACAAGTTAGTGTCACTGAAGGAGGAGATGTTTCCCTTCACTGTTTTACCTTCCCCTGGGGGTGCGAAGTACTGTTTTCAACATTTGATGTATTTTTTTACTTACTTATTTTCCCTTTTGTTGCCCTTGTTTTTTATTGTTGTAGTTATTATTGTTGTTATTGATGTCATCATTGCTGGATAGGACAGAGAGAAATGGAGAGAGGGAGGGGAAGACAGAGAGGAGGAGAGAAAGACAGACACCTGCAGACCTGCTTCACCACCTGTGAAGCGACTCCCCTGCAGGTGGGGAGCCGGGGTTCGAACAGGGATCCTTATGCCGGTCCTTGTGCTTTGCACCATGTGCGCTTAACCCACTGTGCTGTTGCCCGGCTACCTTCGACATTTGATCCATCGCCTCAAGCCTCCTCTATGACTCTCAGTGACTTGCTGCCCTTGGAAATACTTCAGACTCTACAACACACAGAAGTGAAACACCTACTGGGTTGTTGCTAGTTTTCCCTGCAAGGATGAGCCGGGCTTTGACCTTGTTCATGTTGAAGTTTTTTAGGTAGGCCTCATAAATCCTCTTAGCCAGAGATTTGAGATCGGCGGTCTCAGAATCTTCGATGTCATGCTCACAGGTGAGAATCTCTGCTTTCAGTTTTGCTTTTTCAGACCTTGGCATTCGTCCAAAACGGATTGCTAGGGTTGGGTGGGGATGGAGGGAGGATGGAACATGGGAAATACACAGAGATGAGTACCACAAGGACTGACATTGGGGTGAGAAAGTTTGGTGCGTGAATTCAACTCTAAGGACAACTCTAAAGCTAAGTTAAAAAAAAAAAAAAAAAGAAAAACCACCCTCCCGTGCATTATTAACGTCACCCATCGGATGGGCCCAAAGCTGCTTCCGGTCCCTGGTATGTGACGACTAGTTTAGGCTGGTAGGTGAAAGTAAGCCTCAGAATAGGTTTCCGTGATACCTTGTTCCTTTTGTGGAAGGTGGGTGTGCAGCTTTTAAAAGCTAGTTTTTCAGAATTCACCTTCCCTGGAGAATTGGCAGTTTTCTAAAATAAAAGCATGATCAAATGTATTTAAGTTCATATATAGTAAGATGCTTACAATGGTCCACTCTTCCAACGTATGACATGAACAGTTAGCAGGAAGTCTCTGACATAAGATTTTTAAAGCCAACTGGAAATCACCTGGACACCATACAAGATACAACTGGCTCCAACCAGACAAGAAAGGTAAACTGAGTCATGGGCTGGGAAGACGTGATTGACAACCTTACCTACCATTATGTGACATCCCAACTGAAAGGCACTTGTGGAAACGACAATATTGGCACTTATTTCGATTCTTTTTCTGAATCTTGCAGCTACGATCACATTTATCATAAACCAGTTTTAGTCGAATAGTTCGCCGAAAGAAGCCCTGTGAGATTAATGTACAGTTAATTAAAGAACATGGACCTCTAAGCAGGGTCATTGGTTCATATACATTTCTTTTTGATCACCTCTTTTCTTAAAAAAATATATAATCACTATTTTTAATTTTTTTTTGCTGCCAGGGTGACTGCTAGGACTCCATACCTGCATTCCACTGGCCCCAGATATTCTCAATCCTCTCTCTCTTGCCCTCTTTCTAGTGTGTGAGAGACAGACAGAGAGAGAGAGACAGAGAGAGGCACCACAGCCCTGCTCCACCTGTGGGAAGGTACTCTCATGTGGTGACGAAGGGCTTGAGCTTGTACATGGTGACATGTGTACTTTACCAGTTCAGCTCTGGCCGAGGCCCCTCATTTAATATCTCTTTAAAATACACTACATTTTGAGAAACAGTTCTAAAAAGTTGGATGTAACTGGGACAGAGTGCAAGTCTTAAAATTTTTATATCTAGAAAATGATAACGGGCTAACTGTAAAGGGATGTCAACATGTGCTCACCTGGCTTGGGAAGTTAGTTGCGATTTCCCAAAGAGTGCGTGAGTTCTGTTGAAATTTATACACATGTCAGGGGTGGGGCGGTGGCACACCTGGTTGAGAGCACGTGTTACCATGCACAAGAACATGGGTTCGGGCTTCCACCTGCAGAGGGGAAGCTTCACAAGTCGTGAAGTAGGTCTGCAGGTCTCTCTCTCTCTCTTCTTTCCCCACACCCCTCTCAGTTTTTCTCTGTCCTGATTAAAAAGAAAAAAAAAAAAAAAGAAAAATGGCCACCAGGAACAGTGGATTCATATTGCTGCACTGAGCCCCAGCAATAACTCAGGTGGGAAAAAAAAACACCAAACAAACAAAAACACTATATATCTATCTCCTTTCATATGCCAACTTCCTATCTCTGACTAAAAACTTTCTAGGAGTTTTTATAAAAGAATATTCACACCCTAAAGAATATAAATTATTATATGAGGAAAGGTATCATTTGTCAATATTTTTTTTGCTTTGTAATAGCATCTTAGAAACTACCACTGAGAATCAACTTTAGTAATTGTACACATATACAACTAAACAAAGGAAACTAAACCACATCCCTAAAGAAAAAATCTACTTTACAAGTCACTTATGACAATTTATTTAAAAATTTAGGTGTGGGAGAGTAAGGAGATATGGATGGAAGCCAGGCCCGCATACCTGCAAAGTATGCTTATTCCCACTGAAATGCACCCAGCTCCCAAATCTCTCTTTACGTGGCCAGTGGAGCTAACTCCAGGCTAGAGCACAGGACTCCCATGTGTGTGGTCCTGAGTTTGATTCCCGATATTACATATGCCAGAGAGATACTCTCATGAATAAATAAAATGGTATATGGTTAGAAAACATCACTGACTCAGGAGGACAGGCCAGCCCCCTTGGTAGGAGACAGCAATTTCTTAGGGGGGGTTGAAAGAGGGAGGCACATGTCCTTATGTAATCAGCTATCTAGGTTTGTAAAGCAGGCTGGCCAGGTAACATGGAATTAATGAGGAGGGTTATTGCTGGGGCTTCATGCTGGCATGAGTCACCACTAGAGTAGATTTTTTTTTTTTAAGATAGCAGGTCTCAGAGGGTGGGCAGTGTTATATCTGGCAAAGCACACATATCACAATGTACAAGGATCCTGGTTCCAGCCCCTGGTCGCCAGTTATAGGGGAGAAGCAGTGCTGCAGGTGTCTCTTTGTCCCACTCTAGTTTTCCCTTCCCTCTCAACTTCTCTCTGCCTCTCTCCAAATAAAATAAATAAATAAATAAATATAGGGGGGAAAGACAGAGAGGGAGAGAGACACACAGAGAGAGGAGAGATACCACAGCACTGCTATACTGCTTGTGAAGCTGTCCCCATGCAGGGGTGATGACTGAAGCCTTCAACCCAGGTTCTTGTGCATGGCTATGTGTACACCCTACTGACTGAGCTATCTCCCAGCCTCTAGAGAAGGAACACTCCCCCCCCCCCAGGATGTAACTTATTATCACAACCCCTTTTGCCTGTGGCCCAGGCCTGGCTCAGGGCAAAAAGCAGGAGGGTCAAGACAGCAGATTGTGCGGTACACTTTTGAAGACTCAGACATTTCCCCAAAGCTACTCAGTAGCTCCAGCACATGCAAGGTAAGGTGATTTCTGCGTTCAGCCAGACATTCAGATTTCTATATCTCCCGTGACCTGTCCACATGAAGTGCCAAATCTGAGGGATTTGAGGGAGCTTCAACCTGCATCAGTCTGTGGTTCCTATTAAGCAGGGAAGTCATAGAAAGGCCAGCTGACGCCTGGAGGACAAGGCCTGATCTCCTGGTCTGATAGAGTCAGCATGAAAATGAAAGTAGGCAGAAGGGGACTTGTGGTTGAGGTTCAGGAAGGAACCAACAAGGAAACAACATGGGGCCTAGTGTTCCCCCTCAGTGATGAAGGTACAAAGGTCCGTCTGGTTACCAGAGAAGTACTGCCCTGGGGGAGTGTGAGGGTGGAGAAAGGTAAGCCATACTCTGACCTCATATCCAAAGGAAGGAGCCATTCTGTTCTGAGCTTTTTACAAAACGCACTGAGTTATCTCCCCCTCTCTCTGAAGAGAGAAACGATGCTATTAGGTCAGTCTCTTTCTTAAAATATTATTTATTTATTAATTCATGAGAGATAGAGGAGAAGGAGGAAGGAGAGCAGGAGGAGGAAGAGGAGGGAACCAATGAATCATGCTGGCTCATGTAATGCTAGAGATGGAATTCAGGACCTCAGGTTGAGTCCAATGCCTGGCCCACCACACCACCTCCTGGGCTATTAGGTTGGCTTTTTAATGGTGACATTTTCTATCCTTATAGTAATGACAAATAATGGTGTATAAAAATAAAAGGAACTGGGGCCAGGTGGGGGCACATTTGTAGAACACACACATTAACATCTGCAAGGATCCAAGCCTCTGGTCCCCACTTGCAGGGGTTAAACTGCAGGTGTCTCTCGTTCTCTCTCCCTATTTCCTCCTGCCCTCTCAATTTCTCTCTGTCCTATTAAATACAAGAAAAGAAGGGGGAAAAAATCACCACCAGGAGTGGTAGATTCATGTTGTGACCCCAACAAGAGTTTGGGACTATTAGCACACAAATGACGTCAGCCTGAGGCGGGACACACGGAGAAGGGAAGGCATGAAGCGCAGGACTTGGAGCAGGCCACTCTCTTTGGCTGCTGCTGCTTCTCCTGGTCAGAAGCATCTCGGCGGAAGTGTGCCAGGTATTCGCCATGGCTACTTCTCCTGGGAACTGAACACGTGTGACTCTGCTAGCTGGTAAACTTGTAGACCCCTCTACAGCCATGAACAACCTTTACCAGAGCTGATAATTATTTATCTTATGGGACTAAATTTTTGATAACTATACTCAGACTTTATGGACCTAGAATTCTCTAAATCCTTGATGATAATTGTTTATTTTGCCTTTTACCTGTTTCACCCTAATAAACCTTGTATTGTTTAAACCAGTTCCCAGCTCCCCACAGTAAATCCTTTCACACACCGCAGCAGCCCCACAAACCCCTTTTTAAGTTAAATAACAACAGATTCATCATGCAGGCACTGTGCCCCAGTAATAACCCTGGCAGCTAAAAAACAAACAAATAAAATGGAAAATAAAGGGAACCATAGGTAGTGACTGAAGAGGCCACCTTTCTCTCCTCCAGGCCTCCCTCCCCAGTACCTTGCAGCCTTCACATGCGTGCACCCCATAGTGGTAACCGGAGGCTTTGTCCCCGCAGATCCTGCATTCAATGTTCAGCGCTAAGCTGGGAGGCTCGTCCATGCTCCCAGGAAGCACAGGGTAAGTGACTGACGAGGGGCTGGAAGCTGGTGAGAGGGTATCTAAGAGCAGAAGAGGAGAGACTTATGAATATGCCAGGCAACCCCTGCTCCTGCCTCTAAACCGGGTTGCTGAGGCCAAGGTTAGGGTTAGTTCAGTGGGTAGGGTCACCTACTGTCTGTCCTGCCAACCCCGTCTGTTCCTGTGCCCCCCCTTGTGCTGACATCCCCACAGTTGGTGCTGAGCAGTCCTGGGGGTCCAGAGCTTCATGTCCAACTGTCTCACAGATTCATCTACTCACAGGGGCGCCTACGCAGACCTTGGAGTTTTGTTTGCTTCCTTGGAGCTCTTCTCCAATCTCCCCCCTCCCAGTTTTTAACTTTGTGATTCATAGTGGGTTACAAGATTGTAAGATTATAATGTATAGTTCCACACCACACCTCTTTTGTAATGTTTAACTTAGTGGGCAATGCCCCAAGCATAGTCAGTGAGAAAAAAACAGGCTGGGCTTTCTTAAAGTTAGAAACTTTTCTTAAAGTTAAAAACTTTTCTTAAAGTTAAAAACTTATGCACTTGCAGGAGGGGAAGTCACTCAGCTGGTGAGACACCACAGGACTCACATAACTGAGGTTCCTGGTTCCATCCTGCCACCAATTGTACCTCACTGGTGCCCTCATATTTCTCTCTCTCTCTTTCTCTCTCATATGTCAGTCTCTGTCTCATATGAGATACATAAAACACATCTTTAAAAATTCTTCCAAAAAATATAAACTTCTTCTCTTCAAAAAAGATTGTTAAGGATATGCAAAGACAAGCCACAGGCTGGGAATAATATTTTCAAGACACACATCTGATTTGAAAACTTATACAAAGTCTTACAACTCAAAAACCATAAAATAAAGAAAAGGGGCAAAAAAAAAACATCTGAGTAGACACCTCACCAAAGAAGACAGATAGTAAATAAATATAAAGATGGTTAACATCAGTGGCCATTAGGAAATTATGAATTAAAGCAGCCATGAGACACCAGTATATACCAATTCATTAGAATGGCTAAAACCCCAAAGCTGTCAATACTAAGTGCTGACAGGACATGGAGGATAAGACACTCATTCTTTACTGGGGGGAATGCAAAATGGGACAGTCACTTTGGAGGGCAGTTTGGGAGTTTATCGTGATAAAAAAAACATGCTTGGAGGAATTATAAGCCTAAAAATTTACCCAAGTTATATGAAAATTTAAGTCCACACAAAACATACACATAAATGTTTCTGTAAAATTTCTTTCTTTTTTAATTAATTAACTTATTATTGGATAGAGACAGAGAGGAGAGGAGAGGGGGGATAGAGAGGAAAAGTGACAGAGAGAGGTAATTGCAGCTCTGCTTCACCACTTGTGACGCTTTCCCCCTGCAAGTGTGGACCAGGGGCTTGAAACCAGGTCCTTGTGCACTGTGATATATGTGCTTAACCAGGTGTGTCCTTGCCTGACCCCTCACATGAATGTTTCTGTTAGCTTGATTATTCATTGCCAAAAAATTAGAGGTAATCAAGCTGCCCTTCAATGGGTGAACAGATAAAAACAAAAAACAAAAAAATTCAGTCTGAAGAGGCTAGTGCTATTTGATTCTAAATAGATGACGTTCTGGGAAAGGTAAAATTATACCAATGGCAGTAAGGTCAGCTGCTGAGTAGTGACGGGGAGAGCTGACTAGGTGAGGCAGAGGGCTACTCTGGAGGTAGCAAAACCATATTGTATATTCTGAATAAAAATGTAATGGTGGTTACATGACACCATGCTTTTGTTAAAACCTACAGAACTTGATAGGATGGACTTTAATGTCACAGTGAGGCAACAGTAATTTAAGCAGTGGGGGTCAGGAAGATGGTTCAGTAGGTGGAGTGTGTGTATGAGGACCTGGGTTCAACTCTGGACACCACACGAGATCGGCAGGGGCAGAAATAAGTCACTCCCCGGCTTGTGGGGCACCGCTTTGGTCTCTCTTTTCTTCTCCTCCTCCTTCTCTCTCATCAGAAATAAAGATTAATAAAATGACCAGGGAGCCTCAGCCAGATAGCACACGATGTACAAGAGCCTGGTAGGGATCCTTGGCATCAGAGAAACAGACAAATAAGGATTAAACTAATTTGGGAGGTCCAGGGGCGCCACGATGGGTAACAGTCACAATGGGACTATATTCTAAATGTATGAGACCAGCTCACTGAAGAAGCTGGGGAGGAAGTGGGCTGATCCAGATGACCCTGGGGATGAATGGCGTCTAAAAGACTGAGGGACAGGAACAGCCCATAAGCTCAGCACTTTCGCTGATGAGACTTGTTCCCATGGGGACCTGGATTAACAACTCTGAGAACACTGCACTGTATTATGGAATCTCCTTTTCCTATTCTTCCCAACCTACCCCACCCCCAACCTGGGTTTTTGCATTTGTAAGATCCCACCATTCCCAATAGGCTTTTCTTCTTTCTTTCTCTCATCTTTCCTTCCTTCCTCTCTCTCTGTCCCTCTCTCCCTCTCTTTCTTGATAGGGGTTGAGAGGCAGAGAAGAAGGAGAGAGACAGAGAGACACCATGGCTCTGTTCCACTGCTTCTGAAGCTTCCCTTGTGTGGGTGCTCTCATGTGGTGACTGGGGGCTTGAACCAGGATCCCTGCACTTGACAAAACATGCACCCAACTGGGCAAGCTGTCTCCCAGTTCCTGTTTATTTTTAATTTTTATTTTCTATTTTTTTTTTTTTTTTGCCTCCAAGGTTATCACTGGGACTCAGTGCCTGCACCACGAATCCACTGCTCCTGGAGGCTGTTTTTATCCCTTTTGTTGCCCTGGTTGTTTTATCATTGTTGTGATTATTATTATTGTTGTTATTGATGTTGTTGTTGTTATATAGGACAGAGAAAAATCGAGAGAGGAAGGGAAGACAGAGACAGGGGAGAGAAAGACACCTGCAGACCTGCTTCACAGCTTCAACCCCCTGCAGGTGGGGAGCCAGGGGCTGGAACTGGGATCCTTACGCTGGTCCTTACGCTTTGCACCATGTGCCCTTAACCCACTGCACTACCTCCTAGCCCCCCCCCCCCCCCCCGCTCCTGTTTAAACAGTGTCTGTTCCCAGTGGGCTTGCTGGTTTTGGAGTCTGCACTTTCAGCTACTCTCCAGGAAGACTTACTGATGGGCAGTGGAGAAATATTCCCTTTCCCACTGCTCTGAAGTTAGGAAACGCTGACCTTTCTGGAGTTGACTGGGCCAATCAGAATATAATGTAAGGGAAGCAGTGGCAGGCGGGAGGGGGCACAGCTCTCTCACCCAACACTGCAGAGAGCGCTTCTCCCTCCTCACCCCCTGAGAAACCTTGAGACTCCATCTCATACCCAGGCACACAGCCACCCCTCCTGCCCCATCCACCTCCAGCCCATTTAGTTCCCAGCCATAGCCCACATCCGCCAAGAAGCCTCATGGTGTCGAGTGCACCTCAGTGAGATCAGGATGCACTTTGGACTATGCTAGACTGGGCTGGCCTCAGGGCCACCTGGAAGGATGAACTGATGATGACTCGTCCTGGTGATACATGGCTATCCGAGCAGACTCCCAGGCTTTATTACTCACGTTCCTGGATACCTGCTCTAGTTCTTACTGCAGTGTAGGAGGCAGGCGGTGGTGTGGTTACGTTTCCAGATGGAATGGAGTGGTTTTTTATTACAGGAGGAGTCTCTGTTTTTAAGGTATATAAACTCAGGGGGCTGGGCAGTGGCACACCTGGCTGAGTGCACATGTTGCTGTGAGCAAGGACCTGGGTTTGAGGCCCACTTCCTACCAACAGTGGGGATGCTTCATGAGCAGTATAGCAGGTTTTTAGGTGTCTCTCTTTCTCCTTACCTCCCCTTTCCCTCTCAGTTTCTCTCTGTCCTATCAATCAAAATATAAAGAAGAAAAGAAAAGAAAGAAAAAAATGGTTGCTGGGAATAGTGGATTCATAATGTTGCACCAAGCCCCTAGTGATAACCCTGGTAGCAATAATGTATATACATATATATATAAACATATATATTTTAAGAGGAATAATATATAATAATATATATTAATAATAATATACATATATTCAGAGGAATTTTTGAATGTGGCTTATTACCTGAACAGAATGTCTGTATGCAAGTGTATGTATATATATATATATATATGTATATATGTATATATATATATATATAATTTTCTTAATATAATTTTTTAACCAGAGATCTGTTAAACTCTGGCTTATGTTACTGGGGTTGAACCTGGGACTTTTGGTACCTTAAGCATGGAAGTATTTTTGCATATCCAATATGTCATCATCCCAGCTCCTGAATAAGATTTCATCACTATTTGGTTTGTGTATAACTTTACTGAAAAGAAAATGTGGTTCTGGGAGCCCTGTTATTTCACTGTTCAGAAGAAGGAGGAGGAAAAGGAGAAGGAGGAGATGATGATCATGGTGGTTCACTCAGAAAGACGGGGAAAGGAAGACACCACAGCACTGGTGCTAATAGAATCTCTTGGTGTTAACAGAATTCCCATGTGGTAACAGGGGTAAAATCTGGTCTACCTGCCCCACTAGGGAAAGATGGAAATAGACAAGGGTATGGATGGACCTGCCAACGCCCATGTCCAATGGAAAAGCAACTACAGAAGCCAGACCTTCGACCGTCTGCACCCCTAATGATCCTGGGTCCATACTCCCAGAGGGATAAAGAATAGGGAAGCTGCCAAATGTAGGGGAGGGGTATGGAACTCTGGTGGTGGGAATTGTGCGGAGTTGTACCCCTCTTATCCTACAATCTTGTCAATCATTATTAAATTAAAAAAAAAAAAGCTGGGCTACATGACTGTGCACTCTACCCAGTGAACTCTCCCTTTTAAAAAGATATTTATTTATTTATTTATTTATTATTGGATAGAAACAGAGAGAAATTGAGAGGGGAGGGGGAGATAGAGAGGAAGCGTGACAGAGAGACACCTGTAGCCTATTCTATTATTCGTGAAGCTTTCCCCCTGCTGGTGGGGACCAGGGGCTTGAACCTGGGTCTTTGTACACCATAATGTCTGCACTTAGCCATGTGCACCACCACCTGCCCCCCACCCCATGAACTCTCTCTCTCTCTCTGACCTGTGGATAGCTTTTAAAAGAAGACATATATCTCAAAAGTGGTACTGACTATAATGCTTTTTACCATACCTAAAGATTTTGTCACAGAAAGGTGTGCCTTCTGGTTAATAAGACCAATTTTTTTTTTTCCTGTGGGAGAAAAGTCCTTTGTAAAGATAGCTTTCTAGAAAATTACACTTACCTGTAATAACAGATCCATCTGATCCTGGACCACTTCCTAAATACTGGTATTCAGTGAAAGTAAAGCTTCCAGAACTGTCTTCTCCAAGGGACTGAGAAATGTCTTGGATAGTTCCCATTTCTTGTAAGAATTCTTCAGACAATGGGCTTTCCAGATCATCAGCTTCGAGCGGGGAGAGGGGGCAAATTGGACTCTCTGTGTCCACCATCTTGAGTAGATGGTGCTGGCCACACAGCCAGGCCCCAGTTTCCTGGAGGAGAAAGAAGTCATAGGTAAAATGGACAGAGAAAGATGAAAGCATTATTATTAGGGGAGATACACACCTGAATTCACAGTTTAAGAGGTAACACAGGCTGGGAGGTGGCATCTTGGTAGATCACCATGGCACATGGTGGGCACATGGTACATCACCATGTGCAAAGACAGGGGTTCAAGTCCCAGGCTCTTCCTGCGGGGGTCAGGGGGAAGCTTCACACAATGAAGCAGGTCTGCAGGTGTCTCTTTCTCACACTCTGTCTACTCTCTCAATTTCTTTTTTTTTAATTTTTAAATATTTATTTATTTATTTATTCCTTTTGTTGTCCTTGTTGTTTTGTTATAGTTATTGTTGTTGATGATGTCATTGTTGCATAGGACAGAGAGAAATGGAGAGAGGAGGGGAAGACAGAGAGGGGGAGAGAAAGATAGGCACCTGCAGACCTGCTTCACTGCCTGTGAAGCGACTCCCCTGCAGGTGGGAAGGCGGGGGCTCGAACCAGGATCCTTACGCCGGTCCTTGCGCTTTGTGACACCTGCGCTTAACCCACTGTGCTACCACCCGACTCCCATACTCTCTCAATTTCTTTCTGGCTTATCAAATAAAATAAAATCAATTAAAAGTTCTAGCATAGTCAATTTAAAAGAAAATAAAGAATTGCTCTAATTTATTTAAATAGTTATACTGTTTATGAAGAACCAAACAAGATAGAACCCCTCCTGAACTCTGGCCAAAGTTCTAGATCTTTGGCAGATGACAGGATACACCAGTCTTTTCTTGCTTCCAGTGAGAGCAGATAAGGAGCTGTTCCCTTTAAGCAAGTCCCAAATAGACAGCTGAGGTCACGTAAAGCACACCCACCCAGATGCCCTGCAGTTCTCCCTCTTATTGACACAGCTTCTGTTCGGGAACACAAAGTCACGTAGGTCCCCATCTCTGATGGCCACGTAACACCACCAGTGCTGGCTCAGAGAGAAGAGCAACTGACAGTCCCTATGGCCCTGAGTACTTTGGAGGAAAAAGAGGTACAGGAAGTTCTCTCTCAACTGCAACTGCAGGAGGAGACAAGAAAAAAGGGGCTAGCAGGATGCCAGTGGAACTTAGGACTTCAGTTTCCCAACACACAAGATTTTCATATAGGGTTAGGGTCAGAGATGAGGGGGAAAAGCTAATGGAGCAAGAGAGAAGGAAAGAAAGAAAGAAAGAAAGAAAGAAAGAAAGAAAGAAAGGGAAGGAAGGAAGAAAGAGGAAGAAAGAGGAAGGAAGAAAGAAAGAGAAGAAGGAAGAAAGACAGAAAGAAAGAGGAGAAAGAAATAAAGAGAGGAAGGAAGAAAGAAAGAGGGGGAGAAAGAAAGAAAGAAAGAAAGAAAAGCAAAGAAGGAAGAAAGAAAGAAAGAAAGAAAGAAAGAAAGAAAGAAAGAAAGAAAGAAAGGGGGCATGAGAAAAGGTAAAGCTTTGGGCATATGTCCTAACCATGCTTTTAAACTGAGGCTGCTAGGGTTCTCTCTCTCTCTCTCTCTCTCTCTCTCTCTCTCTCTCTCTCTCCCTCTCCCTCTCCCTCTCCCTCTCCCTCTCCCTCTCCCTCTCCCTCTCCCTCTCCCTCTCCCTCTCCCTCTCCCTCTGTCTCTTTTTGGGGAGGGGTGCCTTCTTTCTGCTTCTTTTTCATGCTGTGTGAGTGTGGGGGGTACAAGCCCAGTGGGCTTATGCATTCGCAATACCACCCAGTGAGGCTGCTGGGTTTCTAAATGCATTTGTCCTTTTTCATCTAATTTTCAGTGCTAGAGCTGCATCTTGCAGATCAGAAACTCAGATGTAGACTACTAAAATGCCATTTTTAGGTCTTAAGAGATAAACATTTTCCAATCAATATAGTCCTTTGAGAATGATGAAACAGACTAGATGGATAAGATACGAAAGAAAAAGAAAGAGAAAAAGACACAGGGGCTAGGGGGTGGTATGCCTAGTAGAATGCACACGCTACCATGTGCAAGGACCCGATTCAAGCCCCTGGTCCCTGCATGCATGCAGGGGAAGCTTCATAAGCCTCAAAGCTGGGCTGCAGCTTTCTCTCTTTCTCTTTTCCCTCTATCAATTTCTCTCTGTCTATAAAAAGAGAAAGGAAGAAATAAGGAAGGAAAGAAAGAAGGAAAAGGAAAAAAGAATGACCACCTGGAACAGTGGCTTTATCACACAGTCACCAAGCCCCAGCAATAACCCTAGCAATAAAAAATAAAGACAAAAAAGGGAGACAGAGAAATCTATCACTGTCTTATGCTGCTTACACAGAGCATAGGCACGACAGCAGGAGATAGGTCTTTTTAATGTTTTAGGCATTTTTTTTTTTTTAACAGAGCACTGCTCAGCTCTGGCTTATGGTGGTGCAGGGGATTGAACCTGGGACTCTGGAGCCTCAGGCATAACAGTCTCTTTGCATAACCATTATGCTATCTAACCCCACCAGAGAATTTTAATATTAACTGATAACAAAGTATTCTCTGTATATGCAACTGCTTGATGACATATAAACTTGGCTAAAACCAGTGGAAAATGGCATGAGGAGTTTCTAACTCCAGTCAGCAGGGATCAGTGCAATTCTCTGGGTTCACGCGCACCCTGGACCTGGCTCTGATAAAGCCTAGGCAGGTGCTGAGCCTGTCGAAAAGCCTGGCTCCCACTAGACTGTGTGCTTCTTGCTAATCTTTGTATCCATTATCTCTAGTACAATACCTACTAGGCAGGGAATATTCAGTGTCCATTCTGACAGTGAAGACTGGTGCAGAAAGGAGCCCAGGAATTCCTTGTTCCACCAGTAACTAGGTGAAGGTTGTGGGAACTCACCTGGAACTGTGTTGGCTGTCACAGATGGTAAACTGTCAGGAACAGTGAGTCTAAAGACAATAAGACCATACACTCTGCCATCTAGAACAGAAGTCAGAGTGGTGCTATATGGGAAACTGTTTTGCTAATGTAAGTCTGATAAACCATCATCGAGAGGTCTACAGGTAAAAAAAGGTATTTTCAGCAAAGGAGGACTATTTGTGCAGTACATGAGAAAGCTACCTGGCAACAAATCTTTCTCTTCCCCACTAGCTGTAATTCACTGTTATCAGATATTTTCCTCTTTTTTTTTTTTTTAAACCAAGCACTGCTCATCTCTGATATATAGTGGTGCTGGGGATTGAACCTGGGACCTGAAACCTCAGGAATGAAAGCCTTTCTGCATAACAATTATGCTATCTCCCTATCCTGTATTATAAGAGTATAATTGCCTGTAAATTTTGAAAATGTTACTTTTAAGTTTTTAGAAGGTCTTTAGCCTCTCAGTGTGTTGGGCTAGGGTTCAAAATAACAGTTAAAATTGACAGAGTTCTGAAAAAAAAAAAACCAACAAAAAACCTGCACATTCATCTGGCAGCAGTTCACTGAAATAGATTAATCATTACCATGTGCCTAATGATTAACATGCTAATGCAGTCAGTATAGAAAATGTATGCAGACACACATTTAAAACAGAAGAGAGGGGGCCGGGTGGTGGCACACTAGGTTGAGTGCACATGTTACAGTGTGTAAAGACCTGGGTTCAAGCCCCCAGTCCCCACCTGCAGTGGGAAGCTTTGCGAGCAGTGAAGCAGGGTTGCAGGTGTCTCTCTGTCTCTCTCCCTCTCTATCACCCCCTTCTCTCTCGATTTCTGGCTGTCTCTATCCAATAAATAAATAAAGATAATAAATTAAAAAAATAAAACAGAAGGGAGGTCTGAGTGGTGGGGGGGTACCTGGTAGAGTGCACCTGTTACAATGTACAAGGGCCCATGTTCAAGCCTCTGGTTCCGACTTGCAAAGGGGAATCAGTGAAGCAATGCTTCAGGAGTCTCCCCCCCCTCTCCATTTCTCTCTTGTCTTATCAAATAAAAGGGGGGGGATGAGGGGGGGGCAATTTCCAGGAGTGTTGAATACATTGTGCAGGAACCAAACCCCAGTGGTCATCCCAGTACTGATAAAAATTGATAAGTAAAACAGAAGGAGAAACTAACAGACTTTAACCATTGTTAAGAAACTAGTAAATGGGGAGTCGGGCTGTAGCTCAGTGGGTTAAGCGCAGGTGGTGCAAAGCACAAGGTCGGCATAAGGATCCCGGTTCGAGCCCCCGGCTCCCCACCTGCAGGGGAGTCGCTTCACAAGCGGTGAAGCAGGTCTGCAGGTGTCTGTCTTTCTCTCCCCTCTCTCTCTGTCTTCCCCTCCTCTCTCCATGTCTCTCTGTTCTATCTAACAATGACAACATCAATAACAATAATAACTACAACAACAATGAAAAACAAGGACAACAAAAGAGAAAATAAATAAATAAAGAAAGAAATAAATAAAAAAGAAACTAGTAAATGTATACCTTATGGAATTAAACCAAACACATTACACAGGTTTAATTAGTGCTACCTAGATCTTTCCCAACAATGCCGAAGGCATTGAAGTGTTGTAATCATAAGAATTTGACATGTGAACATGGTTAGCTGTGAATCTCTCTACACTTTTATCTTTAAAGGTGCCAAAAGAATGTTCCCAAACTTTTCGAGGGAAATCCCCTCCAGGTTTGACACACAGTCCATGCTATGTGACAGTATTTACTCTAGTTATTTCATACCCAGCACTCCCTTCCATATAGTTTTATTTGCTTACTTAGTTTTTAAATGAAACACAGGATTGGTGGTAAACTGAGGGCCTCTTGCATGCATAGTCTCACTAAATAGTCTCCCCAGCCCAATTTCTCAAAAATATTTATTTATTTATTCCCTTTTGTTGCCCTTGTTTTTTTAATTGTTGTAGTTATTATTGTTGTAGTTGATGTCATTGTTGTTGGATAGAACAGAAAGAAATGGAGAGAGGGGAGGTAGATGAGGAGGGGAGAAAGGAGAAAGATAGACACCTACAGACCTGCTTCACAGCCTGTGAAGCAACTTCCCTGCAGGTGGGGGACTGGGGGCTCGAACCGGGATCCTTAGGCTGGTTCTTGCACTTTGTGCCATCTGTGCTTAACCTGCTGCGCTACCACTCGACTCCCCAATTTTTTTTTATTTTAAAAACTTAATACAGAAGGGTAAGGAGAGAGACATAGACAGAGATAGAAAGAGGGAGCAAAGGAGAGACACCAAAGCATTGCCTCCCCATCCATGGAGTTCCAGTGAGTGCTATCATGTAGTGCTCTCATGCAGTGCTGGGGCTTGAACCCAGGGATTCACATATGGCAAGGTGTGCACTCTACTTCCTGAGCCATTATCTGGTCTCCTGAGAAAAGGAGTCTTTCTACAGAATCATCCCTCTGTGGGTGATGATGTCAACATAATGAAAGGAAACCTGTAACTCTGGACATTTTGTGTGAACTGGGGGTTGAGACTCTTGTCACAAAGCACACCAGAGGAAACAAAATCCACATTTTTCTCTGTAAAACTTCGATCCTACACAGATGGAGCCAGCAGCAAGGTAGGCTAGGTTGAAGCATTTACCAGTTGGAGGACAGGAGCAATGTGTGAGGGGTGGGGGGTGGGGCAGAGCCACAGCAGCTAAACCACAATGTCCCAGAAAGAGGAAGGCTAACAGGTTGAACAGAAATTTATCAGTGGCTAGCGATATAACATAATGATTATGTGAAAGATTCCCATGCCTGAGGCTCTGAGGCCTCAGGTTCAATCCCCAGCACCACCATAAGTCAAAGTTGAACAGTGCTCTGCTCTCTGTCTCTCTGTCTTTCTCTCATTATAATAAAGTATTAGGGGAAAAAAAAAGGAAAAAGAAGTAAGTGTATCAGGCACATGACAAATGACCTTCAGAGTAGTTGATGGCTTGCCCCTAGGCTGGGCAACTGTTCTATGAATTCATGTAGCAGCTAAGCCTCCCCCTAGTGTACTATCTTGAAGGGCACAGGGGAGAACCCCCTCAGCTCGGAAGGGCCCACATTCTAGGGCAGTAGGTGTGGGATAGGAATAGGGTGGGGAGGGAGAGAGTATACCCTCTGGTCTTCAATAACACTGCAAATGTTATTTTCTTTAATCCTCCCAATCACCAGGCGTGACCCCATTTGCAGAGGAGAAAATGAGGGTTCACAGAGGTAAACAAGTCACCCAGGGGGCTGGGTGGTAGCACACCTGGTAGAGTGTACATATTACCATGCTCAAGGACTCAGGTTCGAGCCCTCAGTCCCCATCTGCAAGGGGGAACTTTACAAGCCGTGGGACAGTGCTTTAGGTGTCTGTCTTGCTCCCCCCCTTTCTGTCTTTGTCAAAAGAAAGAAAGAAAGGAAAGCAGAATATTAAATTCACAATCAGCCCCAGTGATAGCATTGGCAGCAAAATGAAAACAAAAATACAAAACACCAAACTCATCAAAGGAGTAGGTCAAGAGAAACAAATAAATGATTGTGGGCACAATGTGGCATGTCTCTGAGCCAGGCTTCCTGCAGGGTCACAGAAGGGCCCATAAAGGAGGAGACACCCAAGGACAGGGACACAGCATAGTTGTTAAGCAGCAAACGTTCATGCTAGAAGCTCAGAAGATCTGTGCTCAATCTCCAGCACCTACATGAGCCAGAACTGAGTGGTGCTTTGGCAAAAAAAACCAAACTAAATCAAATGACCAAATCAACAGAAGACAAACACCCCACACCTCCAGTATCACTTGGGTTAAATTCTAAAAGGTGATTAAAAGGGGCCGGGCGGTAGTGCAGTGAGTTAAGCGCATATGACGTGAGGCGCAAGGACCAGCTTAAGGATCCCAGTTTGAGCCCGGCTTCCCACCTGTAGGGGAGTCACTTCACAAGCTGTGAAGCAGGTCTGCAGGTGTGTATCTTTCTCTCCCCCTCTCCTTCTTCCCCACCTCTCTCCATTTCCCTCTGTCCTATCCAACAACAACAACATCAGTAACAACAACAATAATAATCACAACAATGATGAAACAACAAGGGCAACAAAAGGGGAAATAATAGCCTCTAGGAGCAGTAGATTCATGGTGCAGGCACTGAGCCCCAGCAATAGCCCTGGAGGCAATAAAAAAGGGTGATTTAAGAGAAATGAAGTTGAAAAAACAACCAAAAAAAAAAGAAAGAAAGAAAAAAGAGAAAGAAAAGAAAGGAGGGAAGAAAGAAAGAAGGAAAGAGAGAAAGAAAAAGATGGTAAGTGACCTCTGCTGGGAAAGGGTGCACAGACCTGAAGCACCATCTAATAAGTGTAAGTGCATAACAGCTCCAGAATCTGCAAGCTTACAATTGCATCCTTACAGTCCTGGGGGGTGGGGGTGGGGGGTCAAGCCTTTGGTCAGCCATGTGGGTCTCCTGGGGGAGGCGCTCAGCACAGGCCACTGAGGACAGCCCCCAGGATGGACTTCAACAGCGGTAGG
Source organism: Erinaceus europaeus (assembly GCF_950295315.1). Lineage (NCBI taxonomy): Eukaryota > Metazoa > Chordata > Mammalia > Eulipotyphla > Erinaceidae > Erinaceus > Erinaceus europaeus. Next base: position 15,022,298 of record NC_080165.1, on the reverse strand, counting down.
CATTGGCTTACGGATTGGTCTTTGTTCCTCACCAGGGCTAGCCTGGCTTCTTCAGAAGATGACAACATCCCCAGAGAGCAGGTGCGGAAACTGCCAAATCTTTGCTTGCAAATCCTACAGTGTTGCATCTGCCATGAACAGTGGGGCAGAGCCTCCAGGAACTTGGGAGGATTCTTCACTGAGCACAGGATGAGAGTGACAAGGGATGAACCTGTGGACGAGAGGCACACTACTGGCCCCCACATGGAGGAGTGTGGACTTTACCCTACAAACAATGATATGTCTGGCCAGGGCATCAAGCAGGAGGGGGAGGAGATGAAATCTGCTTTGGGATGTTTTTAGGCTGCAGGGTGGAGTCCAGATCCACAGGAGCGGGGACAGACTCCAGAGGAGGCTGATGGAAACGTCCACTAGGCGTTGGTGTCGATGCCCCCGAGGGCAGATGTGCGGAGTGGACATGGACTGCTGGCAGCTGAGTGGACTGGAGGTTTGGGACAGAGTCTAGGAGAAGCTTTGCTGGGGTAACTGGGCAGCAGGGGTGACATTCATGCCATCTGGATGTCATGAGGAGAACAGGTTTTAGGGTGGAGAGAGCTGTGGCAGGTGGAAAGATGATGATTTCAGTTTTAAGCTGTATTTATAATTACTTCCTTTGACGGGGGCAAGGGGGTGACCAGAACGTGGCTCTGTCATTTTATGCAGTGCCAGGGATGTAACCTGGGTCTGAGCGCATGCAAGTCCTGCACTCTTCCTGTTGAAACACCTGCGTGACACCCCCTCCCCCAGTTCAGTTTTGAAAGAGTGTTCGTAGAATCTGGAGGATACACAGGCACAGGCTCAGAATCTCCTGTGTGATGTTATGATAGAGCCAATGGTCTCAACTCTAGCATTGTTCTCAGTGACACCTAGGTGGGGTGCAAGCCCCTCTTCAGGGCCTATTCACAACAGCTAAAATATGAAAGGAACCTAATTGCCCGATGACAGATGACAAAATAATGAAATTTTGGGATATATACTCAATAGAATACTACTCTGCAATAAAAAATGATGACTATATCCCTTGGAACAAAATGCACAGAAATGGAGGTGACTGGGGATGGTTGCTCAGTGGATCAAGCGCACATGGCATGAAGTGCAAGGACCAGCATAAGGATCCCAGTTCGAGCCCCCAGCACCCCACCTGAAGGGGGAGGTCACTTCACAGGCAGTGAATCAGGTCTGCAGGTGTCTGTCTTTCTCTCCCCCTTTCTGTCTCCCCTCCTCTCTCAATTTCTCTCTGTCCTATCCAACAACAACATCATCAATGGCAATAATAAAATAACGACAACAACAAGGGCAATAAAATGGGAAAAAGCGGCCTCCAGGAGCAGTGGATTTGTGATGCAGGCATCGAGCCCCAGTGATAACCTTGGATTCAAAGAGAAAAGAAAAGAAATGGAGGTTACTATGCTAAGTGAGATAAGCAAGGAGGTGAAGGCAGCTACTGGCTGGCTTTGCTCATATGTGGAGAACAGATGCAAAGAAAAGAAATGACCTAACAAAAGACAATGGCAACCAGATGGTCTCTTGGACTTTGTGAGAACTCTGATGGTTACCAGAAGTGTGGGGGCACAAAGCTTTGGTGGTGTGTGTGGTGACCTAACTGACCATAAGTGACTGTGAAATCATACCCCTGAAATCTTATGATTTTGCAAAAGTCTGCTAAATCCCTAATTAAAAAAAGGAGAAGATATATAAAGTGCTAATGAAAGTAATTTCAGAGAATCTACATAAACAAGAAATAGGCTATAGTCATGAATTCGAACATATAACATAATGTAGACACAGTTCTTTCTGAATTGTAGGGCTAATATAGTTCCTATCATAATCCCAGCAACTGTTTTGCATACACAGAGAAGTTTGCTCTTAAAATAACTGAAGGGGCCAGCTGGTTGAATGCAAATGTTACAGTGTCCAAGGACTGAGGTTCAAGCCCCCACTCTCCAGCTGCAGGGGAAAAGTCTGGCAAGCAGTGAAGCAGTGCTGCAAGTGTCTTTCCCCCTTTCCATCTCTCCCTCCCCTCTGGATTTCTCTGTCTCTATCCAATAAACAAGTAAATAAAATAATTGGAAGGGCATATGCCTAAGAAGGGCCAAAAAAAACCATGGAAAAGAAGGATTAGGTGGGAAGAAGGCTTCTACTTAATATTAAGACCTACCTAGCAACCAAGATGGTGTGATTCACAGACTTGTGGACCAATGAAACAGACTAGAAAGTGCTGAAATAAGCCCTTATAAATATCATCAACTGATTTTTTTCAATAAGGAAGAATGATAGTCTTTTCATGAAATAGTGCAGAAATAACTGGATATCCATTATTTAAAAAAATGAAACAACTCAAATTCCATGTCTTTTGCTAGAATAAACTTCTATGTAGAATGTAAAACTGAAACTTTCAGAATAAACATAGGAGGAAATCTTTAGGATCTACAGCTAAGGAAAGAGTTCTTAGGCTTAATGTAAGAAGTAAAATCTCTAAAATAAAATTGATGTTAGATCACATCAAAATGAAAAAAAAAGACCTTACAAATAGTATAAGAATTATGGTAGGTAAGACATTTGCAGACTTCATGCCTAATAAAGGATAAATAAATAAATAATAGCCAGCTAGAAAATGGGTAAACGGTGGGATCAACTAGGAATACCAAAGGAGACCACCCGGGACCGAAACAAGACAGGACTAGAATGACCACAGGAACCCACTAAATCACCGGTGAGTACAAACACGTGTGGCTGGTGACAGAAAGGAGAGAGGAGCATAAGGAGAGATTAAGTGACTGCTAACAGTCCAGCAGTTTAGCAGTTGAGACACCACCTCCAGTCTGCTCCACCAACAAGGGGACAGCTGAAGGGAGGAAAGGACTCCCCAGAGACTCACCAAGTGCAACTCTGAGTCTCCATTGCTACTGCCCTCAGAATCTGGAGCAGCGACAGTAGGGACACCAGGGGACAGAGCTCTAACCAGGACACTCAGGAGAAGACCTATACCTCGGTGGCATAGCTGAGGGGCTGTGAAAGTCTCTTTGCATAACCACTGGATTATCTCTGCCACACCCTGCTTTATCTCTTGGTCAGGAGTCAGTGATTAAACTAAGAAGTTTATTGATAGTTTAAAAGCCCTCAGGCTCCCATAGCCTACAGGGAAGAAAAAAAAAAGAGGCTTTTAAACCACTGAGCTCCAACTCAGGGATTAAAATACTATTGAAACAACTGTTAACTTCCACCACTGTGAGCCCTTTAATTAACTTACTTAGACACAAGTCAATCCAGGCAATAGTGATCAGTAATTTGAAAAGTACTGATAAAGGGAACTCATAACATAATATATAAAATGGGACAATGGGTAAACGGCACCTAGAGACATTCTACCAACGAGGATACACAGATGGCAAATCCAATGCCTGAAGATATGTTCCACCTCACTCGCTCACCACTGGAGATTAACATATCAGAACCATGAAAAAAAACCAAACGGGAGTTGGGAGGTGGCGCAGCAGGTTAAGTGCAGGTGGCGCAAAGCGCAAGGGTCCCAGTTTGAGCCCCCAGTTCCCCACCTACAGGGGGGTTGCTTTACAGGCGATGAAGCAGGCCTGCAGGTGTCTATCTTTCTCTCTCCCCCTCTGTCTTCCCTTCCTCTCTCCATTTCTCTCTGTTCTATCTAACAACGAAATCGATAACAAGGGCAACAAAAGGGAATAAATAAATAAAAATAAATAAATAACACCAGGTATTAAAAACAAACAAACAGGTGCAACACCAAATGCTGGTGAGGCTGCAGGCAGATAGGATCACTCCCACATTGCTGCAGGGAAGGTGAGATAGTGCGGCCACTCTGAAAACAGGGACTCTGCAGCACTGCTGGTGAGATTGGAAAATGATGTAAGCATCTGGAGAAAGGTCTGGGAGCTGCTCACAAAAAGTTAGACAGAGTTGTGGCTCCAACACAACACTGACTTCTAGAGAAAGGCAAATATGGAGACCCAGCAGTGGTGCGCCTGGTTGAACGTGCACGTTACCATGCATAAGGACCCAGGTTCAAGCCCATGGTTCCCACCTGCGGGGGGGAGGGGGAGCCTCAGGAGTGGTGAAACAGGTCTGCAGCTGTCTCTTTCTATCTTCCTAACCCCTCCTCCCCTCTCAATTTCTGTCCTATCAAAATAAGACAAAAGCTCAGTAATAGGAGAAAGGAAAACACATGTACACATGAATGTTCCCAGCAGGATTACTCATCAGAGTCCCCCCTCCCCAAGTGGACACCACCCATATGTTCACCAGCCCTTTAATAAAGGATAAAGTATATCTACACATTGCTTTTGGGGGGAGGGCAATAAAAAGATAGGAAGTAGAGATTCAGGCTACGGCACAAACAAGCCCCCCAAATAGGCTGAAAGAAGATCAGCATGAAAAACTCAGGTGTTGTCAGATTCCACTTACATGAAATGTCCAGAACAGGAAGATCATAGAGACAGAATGTGGATCAGTGGAAGGAATGAGGAATGATTGCTAATGGATATGCAGGTTCTCTCAGGGGTGATGAAAATGTTCTAAAATTAGATGGTGTCGATGGTTGCACAACCCTGCAAGTATAATAAAAACCATGGAATGGGGCACTGTAAATCAGTGGGTATGGTATCTAAATCGCAACTCTGCAGAGGTATTGGGGGTTTGGAAAAAAAAGAAAACTTGTACACAAATGTCCACAGCAGCTTTATTCATAATAACACAGAGAGAGAAGCAGTCAGGGTACATTCCCGTGGATGAAGGTGGGATGGGGTCCAACCAAATAGGTCTAACCACACTGTGGAATACTATTTGATAGAATAAGAAAGAAAGAAAGAAAGAAAGAAAGAAAGAAAGAGAGAGAGAGAAAGAGAGAGAGAGAGGGAAAGAAAGAAAGAAAGAAAAGAAAGAAAGAAAGAAAGAAAGAAAGAAAGAAAGAAAGAAAGAAAGAAAGATTCTGACACAGAGCTGTTGTTAAAATTTCGGAGGCTCTGGCCGGGCGGGTCTAGCTTCATGGGCGGGTAACAGAGACGCAGAGACAACGGCTGGGCAGGGAAGCTGTATTTCTTTATTCAGGAACAACGATTCATAAACTAAGACAAACTAATCACCAAACAGAACTCTGCTGTCTCTTTGCGGCGGTGCAAGCACTCTTTCTTTTACACTGGAACTCAGGAACCCAGGAACTCTGTCTCTCTGGCACTCTCTCTTACTCTGTAACCCTGAAACTCTCGAACTCTGGCACTCAGGAACTCTGTCACTCTGGAACTCTCGGACTCAGGAACCCTCTCTCGGGGTTCCTTCGGGCGGGGCCAAGCAGGCCCGCGAAATTAATTGGACTGATCCAATTCTCTTGGCGGGGGAGGGCTAGAACAAACCAATGTAAAGCATACGACAATTCCCCCTTTTCTTTTTAACTAAATGACTATAGTATCAAGGGTGTGGGGTGAACAGAAACATATATAACAAAAACCAGCATGTTGCCAAGGGAAGGCCTGAGGGGGCCATATCTGAAAAAAAAAACATTTCTTGCCTCTGGGGGGCTACTTGCCTCGACGGGCAATTGCATGGGGGCGGAGAACGGCCTAGGGTCCCACAGGCAGCTGGCTGCAACTTACTTACTATGAAACAAAACTTGTTATTAGCATATCTACTCCAACGTTTCTAATAGAGAAGGAATTTGAGACTTTTACATATCAACAACATCTTTTAACCTTTTGTTACACCCATTCAAGACGGAGACACACCCTAGGTGTGGGCCAGAGAGGAAACCTCAGGCATGAGAATAATTAGCATAGCCATTGTGCGATCTACCATTTCTAATAGAGAAGGTAGTGTTTTACATATCAACAAGTCTATTTAACCTTTTGTTTAGACCAACTTAGTTAAAATATATTGCTAACTAAATTTTACCTTAGACTTTAAATGTAAGTTAATTTTATCTTTATGAGAATTATATTGAAAACCTTTTTCATTTAACTTTGACTAGTAAGAATTTAGCCTTAAAGCTACTGTTTATCAAACTTTAAACATACACATAAACATGGTCATTAATACACAAGGAGAGAAACCTTTGTTACGAAGACATGTCATTTTAAACACGAATTTAAGTCTGTACTGTCTTAGTGGTTGGGGGGGGGTTCACCATCCGGAGGTGGCTTCCCGCGCAGCTTCACTTCTAGGAATTGCAGGTTGCAATCTCTGCACAAATCTCTGCGTACTCCAGCTTGTCTGCCTTCAGACCGGACTGGCGGCTGGAGATCTCGTGTGCCCAGTTTCGGCAGGGAGCCCGGGGGTCCGGGAGGTCCGGGATGGTTCCAGAATTCATAGAAAGAGGGCAGGCAGGCCATCTTTGTAGAAGGCGTGGGCCTAGGTGCCCAGGGGTGGCGGCCATGATGGGCTGCCGCGGCCCTGCCCCATGGCCCTGTCATGTCTGCTGCCCTGTTCGCAGTGGCCGAGCAGCGTGGAGGGATCACGCGTCCAGTGCCCTGCGCCACGCGGTGGAGAGCCGGCTCCTGTGGGCTGTCCTCGGGCTCTTGCATGTTGGCCTCGGGCTCTTGTGTGTTGGCATAGGGCTCCAGCATGTTGGCATTGGGCTCCTGGGGCTTTTGTGTGCTGGCGTCGGGCTCCTGCGGGCTGCGGGGCTGCGGGGCTGCTGGCGCAGTGCGCGGGGTTGTCTGGGCGCAGCCGGCTGGCTGGCTGTTTAACCAGGTGGAAACAGCAGCTCCGTGCCTTGCCTCCCTCCCGCTGGCACTTCTCGACTCTTCTGGCTGTTTTGAGTTCGCCCAAGCGAGTGGGAACCACAGAGTGGCCCAGAGATAAATGTTCCAGAAACAGCAAAACAGTCTCGTGAAGAAAGAGCAGAGGCCTTTGGAGATCTCTTCACAAGCAGAAGAGAAGGCCATAGTGCATAGGTAGCCAAATTGTCTTTACTTATCTGAGAGATGTGCAGGTCAGGTCCACGTGGGCGCCATTTGTTGTTAAAATTTTCGGAGGCTCTTGCTGGGTGGGTAGCTTCACGGTGGGTAACAGAGACGCGGAGACAACGGCTGGGCAGGGAAGCTGTATTTCTTTATTCAGGAACAACGATTCATAAACTAAGACAAACTAATCACCAAACAGAACTCTGCTGTCTCTTTGAGGCGGTGCAAGCACTCTTTCTTTTACTCTGGAACTCAGGAACCCAGGAACTCTGTCTCTCTGGCACTCTCTCTTACTCTGTAACCCTGAAACTCTCGAATTCTGGCACTCAGGAACTCTGTCACTCTGGAACTCTTGGACTCAGGAACCCTCTCTCGGGGTTCCTTCGGGCGGGGCCAAGCAGGCCCGCAAAATTAATTGGACTGATCCAATTCTCTTGGCGGGGGGAGGGCTAGAACAAACCAATGTAAAGCATACGACACAGAGCACTTTGGGTGACTCCTGGATGGGTTGGGGGGTTAAATTTGAGTGAGCAAAGCCATTACCATAGTTTGGTTCCATACCATAGCATTAGTTAGCTAACATTCTTGCAATGATGAAATGACAGATGAGAAGCAGGCTGCTGAGGGTGAGGGAAGGGTGAGGCTGGGAGTCCAGTGTGCCTTTGAGAGGACAATGGGCAGGACCTCTGGTTGATGGACATCACCTGTCCTTGACGCTGTCTGTGTCAGTGGTGTCCTGATTGAGATGCTGTGCACTGCTTAGCAGGACGTTACCACTGGGGCACACTGAGTAGAAGACTGAGTATTTCTCTCTCTCTCTCTCTTCTCTCCCCTTCTCTCTCTCTCTCTTTCTCTTTCTTTCTCCCTCTCTTTTTCTCTTTCTTTCATTGAGACACAGAGAAATTAAGAGTATAGGGGAAGATAGGGAGAGAGAGAGAGAGAGAGAGAGATGGAGAGACACCTGCAGCACTGCTTCACCACTTGTGAAGCTTCTCTCCTGCAGGTGGAGACATGAGCCCTAGTGTTTACAACTAACAATGTGCACTCTACTGTCATGCCAATGCCACGCCCCTCTCTGTCTTATTTCTTACAACTGCAGGCGACTCTACAGTTATCCCCTTCCTTTTCTTTAACTGGGTCTGGGAGACAGCTCAGCAGCAGAGTGCCTGCCTTGCACAGGTAAGGTTTTGGATTTGATCCCTGGCACCACAGGAGCATGTGAAACAAAATGTAACCTCATGTGGGCCCAAGAGGTGGCACAGTGGATAAAGCCTTGGACTCTGAAACATGAGGTTTCAAGTTCAAGCTCCTGTATCTCCTGTGCCAGAGTGGTGTTCTGGTTCACTCTCTCTCCTTAGAAAATAAATCTTTCCTTTCTTACTTTTTTTTTCTTTTTTTCTCCCTTCCTTCCTTCCTTCCTTCCTTCCTTTCTTTTTTTCTTTCTTTCTTTCTTTTTTTCATCTGACATTGTAAGTGGCTGTGTGTTGCTCTGACTTCTCTCTCCATAGAAAAGCGAATAGGGGCTGAATGTTGCACCTGGTTAAATGCATGCAGTATGTGTAAGGACCCAGCTTTGAGCCCACATTCTCTACCTGTAGGGAGGAAGCTTCAGAAGCAGTGATGCCTCTCTCCCCTGCCTCCCTCTCTCCATCCTTCCCTCCCTCCCTCCAGGGTTACGGCTGGGCTTGGTAGCAGTACTATGAATCTACTGCTACTGGAAGCCACTTTTTCATTATTTTTTTTATTGGATAGGACAGAGAGAAATTGAGAAAAGAGGGGGAGATAGAGAGGGAGAGAGACAGAGAGACTCCTGAGACCTGCTTCACCACTTGTGAAATGAACCCCCTGCAGGTGGGGAGCCAGGGGCTCAAACCTAGATCCTTGTGAGGGTCCTTGCACTTCGTACTATGTGCACTTAACCTGGTGCACCACTGTTTGGCCCCTCTCTCTTCCTCTCTATCTTCCCCTCCTCTCTCTCAATTTCTCTGTCCTATCAAATAAAATAAAAAGGAAAAAGTGGCCACTGGGAGCAATGGATTCATAGTGCCAGCACTGAACCCCAGTGATAACCCTGGTGGCAAATAAATAAAACTATAAAATAAAAAGAAAAGTAAATAAAATAGATTAGTAATATTCTTTGATTTAATAATCATTGGGGAAATGTTTGACAAGACAGTTGTTCTAGGGGTACAATTTCTTATCTCCCCAAATATGTATTATCAGGTCAGTTGCTCTAGACCAGTGAATACTCCTTCCTGTCTTTTTTCTTGCTTCGTTTTTCAAGTCCCACACATGAGTGAGACTATCCAGTATTTGCTTTTCCCCTTCTGACTCAGTTCACTTAGCCTAGTGCCCTCTAGTTCCCTGTGCACTGTGGCAAAAGACAAGATCTCTTCTTGTAGCTGAATGGCATTCCATTGTATGTATATACCACACCTGCCTTAGCCAGTCTTCTGCTGGGCACTGGGGTTGTTTTCAAATCTGAGCTACTGCATTTAACACTGTGCTAAACAAAAGTATATATCTCTTTCTAAAAATTTTTAAAGTTGTTTTTATTGCCACCAGTATTATTGCTGGAGCATGGTGCCTGCATGATGAATCTGCTGCTCCTGGTGGCCTTTTCCCCTTATTTAGTTTAATTTAATTTAATTTACTTTAATTTAAATTTAATGTGATAGGATAGGTACAAATTGAGAGGGAAGAGTAAGATCGATGTGGGGGTTGGAGAGATACCTGCAATACCTGCTTCACCTCTGTGAAGCTTCCCCCCTGCAGGTGGGGAGTGGTGCTTGAACCTGGGTCCACATGCATGGTAATGTGTGCACTTAACCAGGTGCTTCACCGCCCAGCCCCCTTCATACCTCTCTCTGCCTTTAGTCGCTGAGGCTTGGTGTAGGCATTGTCCACCACTTCTGGTGGCCCTTTCCCCCTCTTTTCATTCCATAGAACAAAGAGAAATTGAGGGGGGGGGGCACATAAAGAGATGGATAGAAAGACAGACCTTGCAGGTGTCGAGTGAGGGCTTACACCTGTATCCTCTGCATGTCTTTGGAATAATTCCACCACCTGGCCCTGCCCTCCTGCATATATCTCTTTAGATGATTTTTGTTCTTCTACTTAGGAATTATCAGATCAAATGGTAGATTCATCCCTCCCATGTCCTTCCTCCCTCTCTCCCTCCCTCCCTCCCTCTCTCCCTCTCTCCCTTCCTTCCTTCCTTCCTTCCTTCCTTCCTTCCTTCCTTCCTTCCTCCCTTCCCAGCTGAGGTTTATAATTGTACTTGTTGAGCCTCGGAGCCTCAGGCATGAAAGACTTTTTTTTTTTTTTTTTTTTTTTTGCATAACCATTGTTTTATCTCCCTGGCCCTTGGGCAGGTCTATTTTAATGTCTTATGGCTCTTTACATGGTTCGCCACAGGGGCTAGACCAATTTACAATCCCACCAGGACTGTAAAGGGAACCATTCTCTACATCGTCACCAGCACTAGTTTCTGTCCTTGCTGATGTAGGTCATTCCTGACCTGTGTTCTTTTGATTTGCAGGCCTCTGACAATAAGTGATACTGAGTGTATTTTCATGGGCCTATTGGCCACCCATTCATCCTCTTTAGTAAACTGTTTGTTCAGCTCTTCTCCCCATCTAAAAAAATAACTTTATTATTAGTGACCATCTTTTCCCTGAGTCTTTCTCTTAACTTTGCACATCTAATAAAGAATTTAGAAACCATACATCTGAACCCGTGTCCTCTGAAATTCTTTTCATCTTCTTGACCCACATCCCCTCAACAGTTATGCAAACAGACTCTCGTGCCTAAAGTTCCCAGCTCCTTTGCACTGCACCACCATAAGCCAGAGACGAGCAGTGCTCTGGGAGGAAAAAAAAAGTGATTGGATTTTGATGGGAGTGTACTGAATCTATATATTGCTTTGGGTAGGATGACCATTTTAACTGATAATTCTTCTAATCTAAGAGTATAGGATCTCTTTCCATTTCTTGTGTCTCCTAGTTCCTTTAATAGTGACTCATGGTTTTGAAGTACAAGGTTTTTACCTTCTTTATTAAATCTATTCATAATTACCTAATTAAAAAAATTTTCCCTTCAGTTGCCCTTGTTATTTATTGTCGTCGTCGTTGTTAATATTGTTGTGGTGGTGGTTGTATAGGGCAGAGAGAAATCGAGAGAGGAGGGGAAGACAGAGAGGGAGAGAAAGATAGACACCTGCAGACCTGCTTCACCACCTGTGAATCGACTCCCCTGCAGGTAGGGAGCCAGAAGCTCAAACCTGGATCCTTACGCTGGTCCTTACGCTGGTCCTTGAGCTTCACGCCCTGTGTGCTTAACCCGATGCACCGCTGCTACTGAATTATTTTTATGCTATTGTAAATGGAACTATTTTTTTTTAATTTCTCCTTATTCTAGTTCATCGCTTATGTAGGGGAACATCATCTAATTTTGTCTATTAGATTTGTAACCTGCCACTCACTACTTATTTTTCCTTTCCTCCTTCTCTTTATTTTTCCCTGTTATTATTGGGGTTCCACTGCTCCAAGTCTTTTTTTTTCAGACAGAGAGAGACAGGAGTGTGGGGGTGGTACTGTGGGGTACATCACAGCACTGAATCTTCTTCCAGTATGATGTGGATGGTTTTGAACTTGGCAAACAAGCACGGCAAAGCAGCCCACTATCCAGGTGACTTATTTTGTTATCCCTGGCTTATACTTTTTCTTTTTTGCCTCCAGGGTTATTGCTGGGGCTTGGTGCCTGCACTATGAACCCACTGCTCCTGGAGGCTATTTTTCCCATTTTGTTGCCCTTGTTGTTGCCCTTGTTCTTGTTATTATTGTTGTTATTGATGTTGTTGTTGGATAGGACAGAAAGAAATGGAGAGAGGAGGGGAAGACAGAGAGGGGGAGAGAAAGACAGATAATCTGCAGACCTGCTTCACTGCTTGTGAAGTGACCCCCTTGCAGGTGGGGGAGTCGGGGGCTCAAACCGGATTCCTTTATTGCTCTTTGCGCCATGTGCGCTTAACCCACTGCACTACCGCACAACTCCCCCTGGCTTATACTTCTTAGATTTTTTTTTCCTTTTCCTAAGATTGTTTTTCTTTTACTGGACTGGATTCGTTGGTCTTTTCTTTGCTACCGGTGTTATCATTAGGGTTCTGCAGCTGTACAATTCCTTTACTCCTGGTGCACTATTTTTTTTTTTTAAGATAGAGGGTGTGAGACGGAGAGGGAGAGAGAGGAGAGACACCACAGCATGGCTTCATATTCATGAAGCAGCTCTGTGCAGGTGCTCCCACGTAGTACGGGAGACTCAAACCCAGGTCTCCCTGTTTGGTGAAATGTGAGCCATCTTTCACTGTTCACTCCCCCTTTTGTTTTCTTCTGATTTTTAAAAAAACTTTTTATTATTACTTACTTATTTCCTTTGGTTGCCGTTGTTGTTTTATTGTTGTAGTTATTATTGATGTCGTTGTTGTTGCATAGGACAGAGAGAAATGGAGAGAGAAGGGGAAGATGGGGGTGGGGGGAGAGAAAGATACACACCTGCAGACCTGCTTCACCACTTGTGAAGCAACTCCTTTGCAGGTGAGGAGCCGGGGGCTCAAACCTAGATCCTTATGCGGGTCCTTGCACTTTGCACAACCTGTGTTTAACTCTCTTTCTGATCTTTTTTTTTTTTTTTGGTAGGGTTGCCTACAGATAGTATCATGTCATCTGTAAGTTGGAGGGTAGTTTTCTTTTCCTTCCTTCCTTCCCTTCCCTTCCCTTCCCTTCCCTTCCCTTCCCTTCCCTTTCCTTCCTTCCTTCCTTCCTTCCTTCCTTCCTTCCTTCCTTCCTTCCTCCCCTCCCTTCCTTTCCCTTCCCTTTCCTTCCTTCCTTCCTTCCTTCTCTGTCTCTCTTTCTTTCTTTTTCCTTCTTCCTTTTTTTTTTTTTTTTTAGCTGGAGCCTCTCACATACATGATTTCACTGCTCCTGGACCAACTTTTATTATTCAGATAGAGAGACAAGGAGATACAGAAAAAGAGACACCACAGCACTGGATCTTCTCCTGGTCCTATGGCACTCCCTTGTGGTGCCTGGGCTTGAACCTAGACTGTGTATGTGTATGGCAAGGAATATGTCTCACCCAGTGAAGATCTCTCAGACCAGTTTTATATCTTACTTTTCCTTTCCTTTTGTTATCACCAGGGCTTCATTGCTCTGTGTACACATATCCCCCCCCCCCAATGCAAGGGAGAGAGAGAAAGACACCACAGCACTGAAGCTTTCTCCAAACCTGGGTCACACACATCATTTGCACAGATTTCCTTTGTCTATGATGATACTGACACCTGTTATTTCAGGAGGGCCTTACAGTGACAAATTCTAAAAGCACTGTAACACTGTTACTGAACTTTTAAAGGAGTCTGGATTCTACCTCTCTCCCCATGGTTACTTAAGTGCACTGCAGAAACTTTTAACTCTTGCTAGTGGTAACATGTTTCAGTGGGCTTGTATGAAGAAGCAGCAATATCTAAGAACCTCTGCTTCGAGGGAGCCCTGACTCCATTCTGCAGCTGGGTTCTTAAACAGGTCCTGTCTCTCTAGCAACTCCCATAGCCTCTGCTTTGGCTGTGTGGCAGCTGGAAATGTTCACAGACTTCCCCCTTTGGAACTAGAGGTTCCCAGAGCCACGTAGCTTCAATTGCTATTTAACATGACGAATACAAGAAAATGGAAGTCATAACCCTTTTGTAGACCCTCTCCCCATCAAGAAAGTGAAAATAATAGAAACAAAATCCACCTGACATTGGTTTAAGCAGCCTGGCAGAATTCAAACACTTAATGAATGTTCATCAACAATAAACTAAGCGCCTTCTTCAATAGCTCATGGTAGAAGTGATTCTTTTGTAAGGAGACAAGGAAGAATGCAACTTCAAGTGACTAACATGATAAGGAGTCAGAAGCAATCTGTTTAAGAAAAAAAAAACAAACGGGGTGGGGCAGGGAGACAGCGTAATGGTTCTGCAAAAGACTTTTGTGCCTGAGGCTCTGAGGTCCCAGGTTCAATCTCCAGCACCACAATAAGCCAGAGCTGAGCAGTGTCCTGGTTTGGTTTTCTTTCTTTCTTCCTTTCTTTCTTCCTTCCTTCCTTTCTTTCTTTCTTTCTTTCTTTCTTTCTTTTTCTTTCTTTCTTTCCTTCTTTCTTTCTTTCTCTGTTCCTTCCTTCTTCCTTCCTTCCTTTCCTTCCTTCCCTTCCTTCCCCTTCCTTCCTTCCTTCCTTCCTTCCTCTCCTTTTTCACTGTATCTTTCTCATTCAATAAATATTTTTTAAAAAGAGAAAGGAAAAAAAAAGGAGTATCTTGGAAATAGCATAGTGGTTATTCAAATGATGTTTATGCCTGACACTCTTAGGTCCCAGGTATCCCTAGCAGCTATCAAGAACAATGAACCCACCTTCTCTGACCCATCTTGGACAGAGCTAGAAGGAATTATGTTAAGTGAGCTAAGTCAGAAAGATAAAGATGAGTATGGGATGATCCCACTCATCAACAGAAGCTGACTAAGAAGATCTGAAAGGGAAACTAAAAGCAGGACCTGATCAAATTGTAAGTAGGGCACCAAAGTAAAAACCCTGTGGTGAGGGGTAGACATGCAGCTTCCTGGGCCAGTGGGGGGTGGGAGTGGGCGGGAGGGATGGGTCACAGTCCTTTGGTGGTGGGAATGGTGTTTATGTACACTCCTAGCAAAATGCAGACATATAAATCAGTAGTTAATTAATATGAGGGGGAAATCAATTGTATGTCTCAAAGTTTCTCAAAAGACAAACTGAATCTTTTTAATATATAGGCTATGTATTTGATATGCAGACTCTCTCAAAAGCCTAGACCAAGTAGATTAGAAGCATCCAATAGCACAGCTATATACAAGATACTGGGTACTGTACAGCAAACCATAACAAAGGGACTTTTCAAAGTTAACCCAATTAACAAATAATGTGATGATAATATTAACTATCGATTGTCTTTTTGAACCCTAAGACAGCAGGAACCTCACATCTTCACTATAGAGTCCCTACTTCCCCCAGTCCTGGAACCCTTGGATAGGGCCCACTTTCCCGTATGCATCTCCCAATCCAAACCAAATAATATTGCATCCGCCGATCACAACCTAACCAAAGCAACGATTGCCACCTCAACATGCTTCACCTCAGACTGTATCCAGAGACTTCACATGTGGAATGACAACCCTTCAGCTTCATTACTCGGGTGAGACCTTTCCTTTTATAGTACACTCTAATTTCATCTCAGGTAGTTCACTTTCTAACAAAGTCCCATAACCTAGATATACACCAGTTTCTGTGAGAGAGAGCTTATGTGCACACGTATCCATAAACTACTGCAAAATACATACCTGAAAGCAGAAGTACACTAGAGTTTGCAGTTCCAGATGCCACCAGGATGCTGGCTAGGCTTCCCTGGATTGAAGACCCCACCAATGTGTCCTGGAACGCAGCTTCCCCAGAGACACACCTTACTAGGGAAAGAGAGAGGCAGACTGGGAGTATGGACTGACCAGTCAACGCCCATGTTCAGCGGGGAAGCAATTACAGAAGCCAGACCTTCCACCTTCTGCAACCCTCAACGACCCTGGGTCCATGCTCCCAGAGGGCTAGAGAATGGGAAAGCTACCATGGGAGGGGGTGGGTTATGGGGATTGGGTGGTGGGAATTGTGTGGAGTTGTACCCCTCCTACCTTATGTTTTTGTTCACTAATCCTTTCTTAAATAAAAAATTTAAAAAAAAAAAAGGAGTATCTTGGAAATAGCATAGTGGTTATTCAAATGATGTTTATGCCTGACACTCTTAGGTCCCAGGTATCCCTAGCCCAGCATCAGCCAGAGCTGAGAAGTGCTCTGGGGGGAAAAAAAATGAATTTTTCTCCTATGACTTTGCATGAAAATAAGAGAAACAGAAAAACTCACTAAGAGTTCTTTTTTTTTTTAATAGTTTATTTATTTGGGATAGAGACAGGGAGACATTGAGAAGGAAGGGGGAAGGGAGAGAAAGAGAGATATGCACCTACAACACTGCTTCACCACTCGTGAAGCTCCCCCCCCCCCACATGTGGGGACTAGGGTCTTGAAACTTGGTCCTTGTGCACGCTTGCAACATGTACGCTTTGCCAGGTGCATCATCACCAGACCCCCACTAAGGGTTATTTATAAGTCCCAGTGTTGGGGACTCTCGGGGAACATGCTGAGGAGCATATCAAGGCGACTTTGCTTTATAGGTGTCAGTAGAAGACTCCGTGTGGTCACCCTGACAGAAAGGGAGCATATCCAAGATCAGGAACAACTATCAACTTGCCTGTATCCAGCTCACCCTGATGTGACCTTGGTCTCTACTGCTGCACACGGTTGCAGCTCAGGGTCCTTTGGACAGTCTGGCTGGTTTGCTGATTCTTGTTCAGAGCTGGCTTTTCTTTCCCCTAAGTCACATGCATCCATTTCTTCTCCATGCCCCTGACTCTCTCCTTCACACACCATCACTTCCTCTTGCTCTGACTCCAGAAATAGTCCCCTAACTTATGACCCTCTCCCTTCTGGGGCTCCTGCATGAATGACTGGCAGGTGAAGAATCATTCAGCAGAGCACCAGTCATACTCTCTTGCTTGGGGACTCCTCAGAAGGACATGGGTCCCCAACACTGGATTTGCAGGTGAGAATACAGACCAAAGGTTGGCATCTATCGACGTCATGGGCTCCTCAGTGGCTTGCTGCACTGAAAGTCACAGTCTCTCGGCCCCACACACCCCCACCATACCACCCTGCCTCCCATGGGGCACTCCTTCGGGCTCCTTGCTATACCTGCTCCCCCAACCTGCCCCCCCACCTCACAGCCAGCCTGCAGCTTCTGGTCCCGATCATGACTGCCCAGGCCACACGGAGCATTAACACTAAAGTAAAAGGGCACCACACCCCACTCAACTCAAACTACTGCCCTGCTGCTTTCCAAGGGCAACCAGAACCCTCGCAGTGTCCCTAAAACATTTCACACAGTCATCTGCTGACACTCTCCTCTGGAACTTAGTGTCCTCCTCTCTAGAACATTCCTCCAAGTCACCTTTGTCCTGCTCTTCCCATGAACCTGGCTCCAGTTGCCAGATGCTCCCTACTCTGGTGTCTGTTTGGGTAATGTCACTTTCCAGTTCTTCTTCAAATGTCACAATCTCAGCAAGGTCTCGTTGCACCCCCTTTAATATCTTTATCCTCCTTCCCTGGTGCTCCTGACTTTAGGCTCACCTGGTCCTTCTGCACTTAACATCTCCCAGAGCATTTAGTCTGAGTGACTCCATATTTCTTCATTCAATTTGCAAAGCCTGGATTCCCACCAGACTCAACTCATACTTTCCTGACTCTATGCTCTTTTTAATTTATTCCTTTTCTTCTACTCTTTTTCTCTCCCTTCCTCCCTCCCCCCTCCTCTCTCCTTCTTTCTTTCTTTCTTTCTTTCTTTCTTTCTTTCTTTCTTTCTTTCTTTCTTTCTTCCTGCCACTAGGGTTATCATTGCAGTTCAGTGTCTGCACCATGAATGCACCTCTTCTGCCATCCCTTTCATGCTCTCACTCTCTCATTTTCTAAAATGTAAAAAAATTATTGGCTAGAGACAGAGAGAAACTGAGAGGAGAGGGAGACATAAAGGGAGACAGAGAGATGCTTCCAGACCTGCTTCACCACTTGTGAAACTTTCCCTCTGCAGGTGGGGACCAGGGGTTTGAACCTATGTCCTTGCACACTGTAATGTGAGTGCTTAACCAGGTGCAGTACTGCCTGGTCTCTCTCCCTCTCCACCTATCTCTATATAGAGATAAACTGAATTAGAAGGCGAGGGAGAGAGAGACCTGCAGCACTGCTTTACCACTTCTGAACCTACCCCCCAACCCCAGAAATAAGGAGCAAGGGCTTGAACCCAGGTCTTTGCACATGGTAATATGTATGGTCAACATGGTGTGCCACCACCCAGCCCTGTGCTTCATTCTAGATAGCATTTTCTGGTCTTATAATTCATCAGTTCTCCCATCAGTTGTGTCTACTCTGCTGTTGAAACTATACAGAGTATGTAATTTAAGTTTCTCAAAGACTTGATTTACTAATGTGAGAGAAAGAGCAAATTGGAAAAAAAAAAAAGTGATATGTGAATTGTCTCTGTGAGAACTACAATGGTTACATGGGGCAAGGACATAGGACCTGGGTAGTGAGTGAAGTTACTTGCACACATGTATTGGGGTGAAGTTCTACCCCAAAATCATTTAATTTTGTAAATCACTGTTAAACCACTAAAAACAAACAAACAAACAAAAATTTTAAACTACCACAAACCTTCAATTTGTACCAAAAACAAGCCCCCCAGCTCAAAAACAAACAAAAGCAAAGAAACATTATCTGCAAAACACACACACACACACCAACAAAACAAAGCAAAACATGCCTGTATGTCTATACTCTATAATAAAACCCACAGACTGGCATGACAGCAAATGATTATGTCTCCAAGTTTCTCCTCATACTAAGGAACAATCACTCAAATACCTTTGTTTGTTTGTTAATTTGTTTAATGTGGTACTGGGGATTGAACCCAGGACCTCATACATGCAGACACCACTAGTGAGTCTTCTTAGGTCCCAATTTTTCATTACTTATTTGAGAGAAAGACAAGAGAGAAGGGAAGACAGACGGTCAAAGGGAGGGGGAAAACATCATACCACTGCTCTAGCATCCCTAACAGTTCCCTGGAACTCTGGATCTCACTTTATCTGCTGAATCATCTGGAACATCAGTGCACTGCCAGTATGGCCTCTAATTGACAGAGCTGGAGGCACAGTCACCCGTATACAGTTATGAACAAGTACCACCTGTGGCCTCAAGGAGCCATACCTTTGCTACTTGCCAAGAGCTTATGAGTCTCAGGACGGCAGACCCTGAGGAGGTCTGCCTCCACACTCCAATTCTGGAGTCCCTGGATACGCTGTCTTGTATGACAAAGGGGGCTCAACAGATGGGACTGATAATACTATTATGGGCTGATTTGTGCGCCCCACAAAAGAGATCTACTTCTGACCTAACGCCGATAATAATTCAGAAAGCAATTTTGCTGAAAGTTGAAATTGCATTCCAGATGCAATCACTTATCCAAAAGTCACTGAAGTGAATGGGCCCTTAATTCAGTAACCAATGTCCTTATGAAAATGGAAAATGGTGAACTCAGAAATGTGCAGAAAAGGCCATGTGAGTGCAAGGGCACACTGCCCCACACTGACAGTCAACACTCTCAGGTCACAGGAGGCAGGGGTCCCTGGGAGCTAGCTCTACATGTCAAAGCACCAGAACACATGCCTGGGGCTGCAGGTTCAAAACGTGGTGCCACCCTCTGCCAGAGCTGAGCAGTGATCAGTCTCAAGTCTCTCTTGTTCTCTTTCTAAATAAATCTAAAAAAAAAAAAAAAAAAAAAAAAAAAAAAAAAGCAGAGGAGTCAGGAACCTGGAGGTTTAGAGGAAGCACAGCCCTCCTGACACTCTTTTTTTTTTTTTGCTGACAGATACCAGGCCAAGGAGGGGAGACTGTTTGTATTATCTGGGTGGGCCCAGACTTGAGTCCTCACAAGCAGAGAACTTGGTTTGGCTGAAATGAAGCCAAAGGGGGAAGCCAGAAATGCTGCAACTGTGAGTAGAACTTGGTCCACATTGTTTTTTGATGATGAAGTGACCAAGAACAGAGGAATGTGGGTATTTCTATTATAGAAGCTGTCAGTCATCTCTGGAGACAGCCATCAAGAAAGCAGGACCAGGACTATTTTTCTTTCTTTTAAAAAATATTTTATTTTAAATATTTATTATAATATTTTTAAATATTTAATTTAATATTTTAATATTTATTTTAAAATATTTTTAAATATTTCCCTTTTGTTGCCCTTATTGTTTTATTGTTGTTATTGATGTCATTGTTGTTGGATAGGACAGAGAGAAATGGAGAGAGGAGGGGAAGACAGAGAGATGAAGAAGGATAGAAAGATAGACACCTGCAGACCTGCTTCACCGCCTGTGAAGCGACTCCTGTGCAGGTGGGGAGCCGGGGGCTCGAACCGGGATCCTTAAGCCAGTTCTGCGCTTCGTGCCATCTGCACTTAATCTGCTGCACTACTGCCCGACTCCCCCAGGACTATTTTTCAAAACTCAGACTGCATCTAAATGGATCCCTTCTCTAGCCAGAGAGATAGCTGGCCATGGAGTAGGGTGCATGCCTTGCTATGCCTGGGGCCCAGGTTTGAACCCTGGCACCATATGGAAAATGCTATGGTGTTGAAGGAAGCTCTGTTGTGGTGGTGGTTTCTCTCTCTCTCTCTCTCTTTCTCTCTCTCTCATCTTAGTGAAAAAGTAGCTGGAAGCTGTGAAGTTGTATGAGTGAGTGAGGCTATAGTTCTGTAACATGAAAAATTAAAAATAAAAAGATACCTTCTACTGGATGTGAATGTATCTTAGGAAACATGAAAAAAAAAAAAAAGAAAAAGAAG
The DNA here is from genome assembly GCF_950295315.1 of Erinaceus europaeus. Classification (NCBI taxonomy): domain Eukaryota; kingdom Metazoa; phylum Chordata; class Mammalia; order Eulipotyphla; family Erinaceidae; genus Erinaceus; species Erinaceus europaeus. The sequence goes on along the minus strand of NC_080165.1, from coordinate 15,001,778 downwards.
AAGTAACACCTTGGTCAGGCAAGACAACTCACCTGGACAGTGTACGTGCTTTGTCATGCTCATGCCCCAGGTGTCAGCCTGGCCCCGACTGTAACTGAAGGAAGCTTCTGTGCTGTGATCTTTTTCCTCTGTCTCTCATCTTGGTCCCTCTGTCTTGAAAACTCAACCAGGAGTGGTGAAGCCCCAGTGATGATAGAAAAAGAAGAGAAAACAGAAACCAACCAACCAAACAAAAATCTACCTTAAAAACTCATGTCTGTGCCTAGGTCTTAGAGAGTACAACAGAAAGAAAAGGTGCTGGGAGTGACTCAATCCATCATATCCATCAACCCACATAGCAAAGGTGATTCAGCAGGCAATTCAGGAAGCCAGCCTGCCTCCCCCCTCCAAGGCACCCTGGTCACAGCTGAGCTGCCCCCTCCCCAACACCTCCCAGCTTGTGGTCAGGAGCTATGGCCCCACAGTTCCCCCAGCTGAGGCCCACGTCTGTCCAGGGAAGAGGCTGCCCATCCATGTCCATCAAAACCAGGCAGACACAGGCCAACAGCCCCAGGATCCACTCTTGTCATCTGGTTTACCTTGCAGGGAATCAGCTGTCAAGTGACTCTGATGGAAAGAAATTTGAAAAGAAAAAAAAAAAAAAGAAAAAAAAGGCGCCTCCCAGGGCTTATCTGCTTTTAATGCTGCCACAATCAGGCATCCAAGCTTCCTAAATGGAGGTCACTGGATGCACAATTACGGTTAATAATATTCACCTGCAGTTTGAAAACTGCTGACCCAAGTGGGCCAAAAGGATTTCTTTCACTTGAGCACTTAATGCCTTTAAGGTGATAATCAGAACTAAAGTGGGCTCCACGGCTTGGCGGCTCCTTCTCAGTGACACTTCTTACTTCCCTGTAGGGAAAGGAAATTCTGAATTTTATGGACAAATATCTAGGGAGCTGTATGCTGCTGTCAACGGCTAGACTAGAGGTGCCCCTGCCTCACCCCACCACGAGCGCTTTCTCTCCCCACTCTCTCAGCCTGGAAGTTCCAGTCTGTTGTGTAATAAAATGTGCTTCCTAAGAGCAGGGGCTGGGACTTTGGTCCCCAGCACCCAGACATCCTGGCCTTCCCAGAGTCCTTGCAAATGGACACCTGGGATGTTTTGTGTTTTGAAGGAAAAGCACCATTAGCAGTAAGCACACGCATCAGAAAGATCCTAGTGAATACAGCAGGGAGGAGAGATCTAAGAATGTACTTTTATTTATTTATTTTTTAGAGTTTTTATTTATTTATTTTCCCTTTTTAAAAAAATATTTATTGATTGATTGATTCCCTTTTGTTGCCCTTGTTTTATTGTTCTAGTTATTATTATTGTCGTTGTTGTTGGATAGGACATAGAGAAATGGAGAGAGGAGGGGAAGACAGAGAGGAGGAGAGACCTGCTTTACCGCCTGTGAAGTGACTCCCCTGCGGGTGGGAAGCCGGGGCTCAAACCGGGATCCTTACACTGGTCCTTGCGCTTTGCGCCACGTGCACTTAACCCGTTGCGCTACCACCCGACTCCCTATTTTCCCTTTTTAAATATTTATTTATTTATTTTTCCTTTTGTTGCCCTTGTTTGTTTTTTTATTGTTGTAGTCATTATTGTTGTTGTTATTGATGTTGTCATTGTTGGATAAGACAGAGAGAAACGGAGAGAAGAGGGGGAGACAGAGAGGTGGGGAGAGAAAGAGAAAAAACTGCAGACCTGCTTCACCGCCTGTGAAGCGACTCCCCTGCAGGTGGGGAGCCAGGGTCTTGAACCGGGATCCTTACACCTGTCCTGCACTTAACTCGCTGCACTACCACCCGACTCCCAAGAATGTGCTTTTAAAGGAACCAGGTGGTGGTGCACCTGGTTGAGCACACACATTACAGTACACAAGGACCCAGGTTCAAGCCCCTTGTTCCCACCTGGAAGGAAGCTTCATAAGTGATGAAGCAATGCTGCAGTACTGACACACGTTCTCGCTCCCTCTCCCTCTTCCCCTCCCCCTCTTCTTTTCCGTCTCCCTCTCTCCCTCTCTGGCTCTATTTCACTGTCCCTCTCAATTTCTCTGTCTCTATCCAAAATAAATAAATGAAAAAGAAAATATTTGTAAAAGAATGCACTTTTAAGCTGAGCTCTCAAAGGTGTAGGTTATGGGGGCAGGGATGTGGTAACAGTGGGGATAAGGTGGTACCTTGGTGCAGGAGAGGAAGGAGTCCAGAAAGAATGTCACCTGCTCTGCCCCAGCTCTCCTTATTCAGGGCCTTGCCTGCCTATTTACCAGGGAGTAGACAGAGGGCTGGGCATAGGGAGGCCTGAGGTGTGTGGGGGCGCTCAGTGGTGGAGCACATGCCTTGTCCCCATGGGGCCTTGGTTTCCATCTCCAGCACCACATACCAGCACCACATGGAAACAAGAGAAGAACAAACAGAATAGGATAGGTTGCAGAGCATTGCCCTGGTTTCTCTTTTTCACTCTCTCACAATTAAAAAAAAATACATATATATGTGTGTGTGTATATATATATATATATATCAGTAAAGTCATAATGCATTTTCTATGTTTTTCTTTCTTTTTTTCTTTATTATTCATTGGCTAGAGACAGAGAGGTCGAGAGGGAAGGGAGAGACAGATGTGCAGTCCTGTGTCACCATACACAAAGCTTTCCCCTGCAGGTGGGAACCAGGTCCTTGCACATTATAACATGTGTGTTCAAGCGGGTGTACCACCACATGGTCCCCTTTTCTTTTTTTTTTAAATAATTTATTTCTTTATTGGGGAATTAATGTTTTACATTCAAAAGTAAATACAATAGTTTGTACATGCATAACATTCCCCAGATTCCCATTTAACAATACAACCCCCACTATGTCATTCATCATCTTTCATGAACCTGTATTCTCCCCACCCACCCACCCACCCCAGAGTCTTTTACTTTGGTGTAATACTCCAATTCCATTTCAGGTTCGACTTGTGTTTTCTTTTCTAATCTTGTTTTTCAACTTCGGCCTGAGAGTGAGATCATCCCATATTCATCCTTCTGTTTCTGACTTATTTCACTCAACATGATTTTTTCAAGGTCCATCCAAGATCGGCTGAAAACGGTGAAGTCACCATTTTTTACAGCTGAGTAGTATTCCATTGTGTATATATACCACAACTTGCTCAGCCATTCATCTGTTGTTGGACACCTGGTTGCTTCCAGGTTTTGGCTATTACAAATTGTGCTGCCAAGAACATATGTGTACACAGATCTTTTTGGATGGATGTGTTGGGTTCCTTAGGATATATCCCCAGGAGGGGAATTGCAGGGTCATAGGGTAGGTCCATTTCTAGCCTTCTGAGAGTTCTCCAGACTGTTCTCCACAGAGCTTGAACCAATTTACATTCCCACCAGCAGTGCAGGAGGGTTCCTTTGACCCCACACCCTCTCCAGCATTTGCTGCTGTTACCTTTTCTAATGTATGACATTCTCACAGGAGTGAAGTGATATCTCATTGTTGTCTTGATTTGCATTTCTCTGACAATCAGAGACTTGGAGCATTTTTTCATGTGTTTCTCAGCCTTTTGGATCTCTTCTGTGGTGAATATTCTGTCCAAGTCCTCCCCCCATTTTTGGATGGGGTTATTTGTTGTCTTGTTGTTGAGTCTGGCAAGCTCTTTATATATGTTGGTTATTAAACTCTGATGTATGGCATGTAAAGATCTTCTCCCATTCTGTGAGGGGTCTCTTGGTTTGGGTAGTGGTTTCTTTTGCTGTGAAAAAGCTTTTTAATTTGATGTAGTCCCATAGGTTTATACTTGCCTTAGTCTTCCTTGTAATTGGATTCGTTTCATTGAAAATGTCTTTAAAATTTATGCGGAAAAAAGTTCTGCCAATATTTTCCTCTGACAGTTTCTGGTCTAACATCCAAGTCCTTGATCCACTTGGAATTTACTTTTGTATTTGGTGAAATACAGTGATTCAGTTTCATTCTTCGGCATGTTTCAACCCATTGTTTCCAACACCATTTGTTGAAGAGACTCTGCTTTCCCCCATGTAATAGTCTGGGCCCCTTTGTCAAAGATTAGATGTTAATACGTGTGGGGCCTCATTTCTGGGCTCTCAATTCTATTCCACTGGTCAGTGTGTCTGTTCATGTTCCAGTACCAAGCAGTTTTGATGACAATGGCCCTATAATACAGTTTGAGATCTGGGAGTGTGATGCCTCCGGTTCTGTTCTTTTTTCTCAAGATTGTTTTGGCAATTCTAGGTCTTTTCTGGTTCCAGATAAAGATTTGTAGCATTTTTCCTATTCTCCTAAAAAATGTGCTTGGGATCTTGATGGGGATAGCATTAAATTTGTAGATGGCTCTGGGTAATATATTCATTTTGATGATGTTAATTCTTCCAACCCATGAACATGGAATATCTTTCCACTTCTTTGTGTCTTTTTAAATTTCTTTGAGTAGTGACTCATAATTTTCAGTATACAAGTCTTTCACTTCTTTGGTTAGGTTTACTCCGAGATAATTTATTGTTTTTGTTGCTATAGAAAAAGGAACTGATTTCTGGATTTCAATTGCTTCTAACTTAGTGTTTGCATAGAGGAATGCCACTGACTTTTGAATGTTAATTTTATAGCCTGACACCTTACTGTATTGCCTGATGATTTCCAAAAGCTTCTTGCTGGATTCTTGCTTATGTTTTTCCATGTATACTATCATGTCATCTGCAAATAAGGAGAGGTTGACTTCTTCTATTCCAATCTGTATGCCTTTAATTCCTTGCTCCTGCCTGATTGCTATGGCAAGAACTTCCAACACTATGTTGAATAGTAATGGTGATAGTGGGCAGCCCTGTCTAGTACCTGATCTGAGTGAAAATGCTTCTAGTTTTTCACCATTGAGTATGATGCTGGCTGTAGGTTTGCTATATATAGACTCCACTATCTTCAGGAATTTTCCATCTATTCCCATTTTTTGTAGTGTTTTGATCATAAAGGGATGTTGTATTTTGTCAAAGGCTTTCTCTGCATCTATTGATATGACCATGTGGTTTTTGGTCTTGCTTTTGTTGATGTGGTGGATCACATTGATTGATTTATGTATATTAAACCAACCTTGCATGCCTGGGATAAACCCCACTTGGTCATGATGAACAATCTTTTTGATATACTGCTGTATCCGGTTGGCTAGAATTTTGTTCAATATTTTTGCATCTATGTTCATCAGAGATATTGGTCTGTAGTTTTCTTTTTTGGTTGTGTCCCTGTCTGCTTTTGGTATCAGGGTGATGTTGGCTTCATAGAAGCTGGCAGGGAGTATTCCAGTGTCTTCAATCTTCTGGAAGACTTTTAAAAGTAGAAGTATTAGTTCTTCTTTGAAAGTTTTGTAGAATTTATTTGTAAAACCATCTGGTCCAGGACTTTTATTTTGGGGAAGATTTTTGATAACTGTTTCAATTTCATTAGCTGTGATGGGCCTGTTCATGTTATCCACTTCCTCTTTACTTAGTTTTGGAAGTTGGTAGGTATCTAGGAAATCATTCATTTCTTCCAGGTTCTCTAGCTTGGTGGCATATAGTTGTTCATAGAAGCCTCACATGATATGTTGAATTTCTGCAGTGTCTGTTGTGATATCTCCTCTTTCATTTACTATCCGATTTATTTGGGTCTTCTCCCTTTTTTGTTTTGTGAGTCTGGCTAAAGGTTTGTCAATTTTGTTTACTCTTTCGAAGAACCAACATTTACTTTTATTGATCTTTTGTATGGTTTTCCTATTCTCAATGTTATTTATTTCTGCCCTAACTTTAGTGATTTCTGTCCTTCTGGTTGCTTTAGGATTCCTTTGTTGTTCTTCTTCTAGGTCTTTAAGATGTGCTATCAGGCTATTTATTTGTGCCTTTTCTTGTTTCCTAATGTGTGCTTGTATAGCTATGAACTTCCCTCTTAGGACTGCTTTACCTGTGTCCCAAATATTTTGATAGCTTGTGTCTTCATTTTCATTGAACTCTCGAAACATTTTGATTTCTTCCTTGATTTCCTCTTTGACCCAGAAGTTGTTAAGAAGTGTACTGTTGAGCTTCCACATTTTGGGACTGTTACTAATCTTTTGTTGATTGTTAAGTGTTAGTTTAATTCCACTGTGGTCTGAGAAGATGCTTGGGATGATTTCAGTGCTCTTGAATTGAATGATGCTGTGTTTGTGGCCTAACATATGGTCTATCCTTGAGAATGATCCATGTGGATTTGAGTAAAATGTGTATTCCAGTTTCTTGGGATGAATGACTCTGAAAATGTCCAATAGTTCTAGTTTATCTATCTCTTCATTTAGCTCCCTTATGTCTTTATTGATTTTCTGCCTGGATGATCTGTCAAGTTGAGATAGTGGGGTGTTGAAGTCCCCTACTATGACTGTGTTGCTGTTAATATATTGCTGTAGCTCTTTCAGTAGATGTTTGATGTATTTATATGGCTTCTCATTGGGTGCACAGATGTTAATAATTGTTATGTCCTCTTGATTGACTGATCCTCTGAGCATTAAGTAGTGTCCAGTCCTATATTTTTAATATTATCTATTTTAACGTCTATCATGTCAGATATGAGAATAGCTGTTCCTGCCCTTTTTTGTGGGCCATTGGCTTGTATGATAGTTTTCCATCCTTTCACTTTAAGTTTGTGTTTGTCTTGTTGAGTTAGGTGAGTTTCCTGTAGACAACATATTGTTGGGTTGTGTTTTCTGATCCATCTTCCTACTCTGTGTCTTTTAATAGGTGAATTCAGGCCATTGACATTTATTGATATCAAAGATTGAAGATATTTTAACGCTATTCTTGTAGAGTTTTAGAGTGTTTTGATATATGTCCTATTTGTGGTGGTCTGGTTGTTTATAGGAGACCTTTCAGAACTTCTTTCAGGGCAGGCTTGGTGATGGTTGCTTCCTTCAATTGTTGCTTGTCTGAGAAGGTTTTGATGCTTCCATCTAGTCTGAATGACAGTCTAGCAAGATATAGTATTCTTGGCTGAAAGCCTTTCTCATTGAGCACTCGATAGATATCTTGCCATTCTCTTCTGGCCTGTAGTGTTTGTATGGAGAAGTCTGCTGCTAATCTTATGGGTTTTCCTTTGTAGGTGACTCTTTGTTTTTCTCTTGCAGCCTTGAGGATCCTTTCTTTATCCTTATTCCTTTCCATTCTAAGTATGACATGTCTTGGTGTCTTTAGGTCTGGGTTAATTCTGTTTGGGACCCTCTGGGCTTCTTGAATCTTTATGTCTTTGGTGTTGTCTAGACTAGAGAAATTTTCAGCTATTATGGCCTGGAGAACGCTTTCTTCCTCCCCTTCTCTTTCTTCCTCTGGTAAGCCAATACTGTGTATATTGTTTCTTTTGAAGTCATCCCATAGGACTCTGTTGTTGTTTTCAGCATCTCTTAATCTCTTTTTGAGATCTCTTACTTCTTTTTTAGTTGTCTCTAATTCATCCTCAATCTTGCTAATTCTGTTTTCAGCCTCATAGATTCTATTCTCTCTGCCCTCTACTGCTTTCTGGAGTTCATCTATTTTGTTGCCCTGCTCTGATACTGTTTTAGCTTGTTCAGCTAGTTGCCTTCTTAGCTCAGCGATTTCAGCTTTCAGCTCTCTAATAACCATGAGATAATTAGAATTTTCTTCCATATTCTCATTTGTTTTTACTGCATTTCTGATTACAATTTTTTCAAATTCTTTACTCACTCCTGTTATTATTTCCTTAGCTAATGTTTGGATGTTGAACTCGTTGTTTTGTGCTTCACCCTCTGGAGGACTTTTAGCTGGACTCTTGTCCTGGTTCGAGTCTCCAATATTTTTTCTTGTTGTTTTAACCATTTTATATATTATGTTATGAGCTCCCTTTATCAGTACTTTTCAAATTACTGATCACTATTGCCTGGATTGATTTGTGTCTAAGTAATTTAATTAAAGGTTTTACTGTGGTGGAAGTTAACAGTTTTTTCAATCCCTGAGTTGGAGCTCAGTGGTGTAAAAGCCTCTTTTTTTTTTTTCTTCCCTGTAGGCTATGGGAGCCTGAGGGCTTTTAAACTATCAATAGGCTTCTTAGCTTAATCACTGACTCCTGACCAAGAGATAAAGCAGGGTGTGGCAGAGATAATCCAGTGGTTATGCAAAGAGACTTTCACAGCCCCTCAGATATGCCACCGAGGTATAGGTCTTCTCCTGAGTTTCCCGGTTAGATCTCTGTCCCCTGGTGTCCCTCCCTGTTGCTGCTCCAGATTCTGAGGGTAGTAGCAATGTAGACTCAGAGTTGCACTTGGTGAGTCTCTGGGGAGTCCTTTCCTCCCTTCAGCTGTCCCCTTGTTGGTGGAGCAGACTGGAGGTGGTATGTCCACTGATAAACTGTTAACAGTCACTTAATCTCTCCTTAGGCCCCTCTCTCCTCTCTGTCACCAGCCACGCATGTTTGTACTCACGGGTGATTTACTGGGTTCCTGTGGTCATTCTAGTCCTGTCTTGTTTTGATCCGGGTGGTCTCCTTTGGTATTCCTAGTTGATCCGGGAGATGAGAGGAGAGGAGAGGAGAGGAGAGGAGGAGAGGAGAGGAGAGGAGAGGAGAGGAGAGGAGAGGAGAGGAGAGGAGAGGAGAGGAGAGGAGAGAAAGCAATCTGCTGCTCGCAGCTCCCACATGGTCCCCTTTTCTATGCAAAAGTGCATCATGACTTTTTCCAACAATTATGACTAAAGAGTAACAAGCAAAGGCACATAGAGGTGGACCCGGTGTCTGGTACACCATCAGTGGCCAGTATTTGCTCTATTTGTAGAAGAGGAGACAGGCACAGGCCCACTGAGCAGTCCCTCTCAGACTGAATTTGCAAGCTATGAGTCAGGCCCTTGTGTTTCTTGCTTCTAAGGTACCAGCAGAAGTTTATTTATCAGGTAGGGAGGAAGGTCCAAGGTCAAGGTCAGAGCAGGGGGAACTCTGGGTAACTCAGAACTAGACATTTGGAGACTCACTAAGGGCTCAAGAGTGTCGTTGAGAATACTATTAGGGCTGAGGTCTCAGCATAATGGTTCTGCAAAAGACTTTCATGCCCGAGGCCCTGAGGTCCCAGGTTCAATCCACAGTACCAATATAAGCCAGAGATGAGCAGTGCTCTAGCCTGCCTCTCTCTCTCCCCTTTTCTCTCTTTCCCTCTTTCACATTCTCTATCTCTCATTAAAATTAAATAAATAAATATTTTTTATTATCTTTATTTATGGGATAGAGACAGACAGAAATCAAGAGGAAAGGGGGTAATAGAGAGGGACAGAGACAGAGAGACAACTGCAGCACTGCTTCACCATTCACAAAACTTTCCCCCTGCAGGTGGGGACCAGGGGCTCTAATCCAGGTCCTTGGGCACTGTAATATGTGCGCTCAACCAGGTGTGCCAAAACCCGGCCCAATAAATCAGTATTTTTTTAAAATGTTGTGGACTTTGAGCTTACAAACATGAGATCCTGAGTTTGATCCCTGGCATCACATATGCCAGACTGATACTCTGCTTCTAACTCTCCTTTTCTCTGTTTTTATTATGTAAATAAGTAAGTAAAAAGGGTACTTTTTAAAAAAGGATACTGTGGAGATCAGACAGATAGAACACTGGGTAGGTTACCTCCCTTGCCAAGCATGCAACCCAGGTTCAAGTCTTGGCACACTGTTGGAGTTGTTATGGCAACAGAAGCATTGGTTCTGTGACATCTCTCCCTGTATCTGTCTCTTTACACCTGTCTATTTGAATCAAAAAAAAAAAAAAAAAAAGGCTGGCCCAGAGCTGGGAAATCATACATATGCAAGGCCCCAGTTGTACCTAAAAGAAGCAAAAGAAGAAGGTGGTGGGAGTTGGGTGTGAGGTTGTGACAGCAACGCTACAGTTCCAAGGCCTCTTGGAAGGCAGCCAGGTTGAATCCAGGTAACAGTGAGCTTAAAGGCTGGCAGAGCAAGAGAGGCAGCCAGAGGGCTCTGAGGAAGGCAGACACATGACCAGAAAGCTCAATCCACTTCCTTGGTCCTTGTACAGTTCTACTCCATGTAGGTTAATAAGCTCGGGGAGCCATGGATGAATGACTAACAGATGGCTAGATGGGTTGAAACTTCATCTTTTCACCTCTTTTTTTTAAATATTTGTTTTATTTATTTATTCCCTTTTGTTGCCCTTGTTGTTTTTTTATTGTTGTGATTATTGTTGTCATTGTTGTTGGATAGGACAGAGAGAAATGGAGAGAGGAGGGGAAAGACAGAGATGGGGAAAGAAAGATAGACACCTGCAGACCTGTTTCACCTGTCTGTGAAGCGATCCCCCTGCAGGTGGGGAGCCGGGGGGCTGGAAGCTGGATCCTTACGCAGGTCCTTGCGCTTTGCGCCACCTGCGCTTAACCCACTGTGCTACAGCCCAACTCCCTTTTCATCTCTTAATAGCAGCTTCTTTTCTGGGGTCTAAGTTCTGATTGCTTGCTCGCTCTGATCTTGCAAAGACCCCATTCTCAAAGAAAACACATGAGATCTAAGATCAAAATGGGGGATGCATCTTTCTGAAATATCTCCTTAAAAATGGATGATGGTGGGAGTCGGGCGGTAGCGCAGCGGGTTAAGCGCAGGTGGCGCCAAACTCAAGGACTGGCAAAAGGATCCAGGTTTGAGCCCCCGGCTCCCCACCTGCAGGGGAGTCGTTTCACAGGCGGTGAAGCAGGTCTGCAGGTGTCTGTCTTTCTCTCCTCTTCTCTGTCTTCCCCTCGTCTCTCCATTTCTCTCTGTCCTATCCAACAACAATGACATCGATAATAACTAATAAAACAACAAGGGCAACAAAAGGGGAATAAATAAATAAATATAAAATAAAATAAATTTTAAAAAATGGATGATGGGACTCAGAAAGCCCACGTTTGATTTCCCACATTCTGAAAAGAGCAACTGAGTACTTCCTGAGCTTAGTGCCCTTTATCATTTCACAAATCAGGCAAGGGTGGATCTGCTTTCCCAGCTATTTTTCCTTTTGGAGGTTCTTGTTTCTCTGAAGTCCTGGGTCTCTATTAGTATTAAAGATTATCGGGTGTCCTTGAATGTGGTTAAATATTCACCTTTACTTAGACTTCTGACCTAGACACTAAAAGCTAACTTTGTTAGATCCATCTAAGTAAAGAGAAGTCAGACAAAAGCAATCGATAATTTTCTGTGCTGGGGTGTGTGTGTGTGTGTGTGTGTGTGTAATACTGTGTTTTCTTCTTTTTTAAATTGATATCCTTCTAAAGAGCCTTTACACTCTATATATGCAACTTTGAAATTGAGCCTAGAGCTCATCATTGAAAGCTTTCTGTTTAGACCTCACCCCCACACTGTCACCAGAACCAGGAACCATAAACCTGTCCTTCCTGGTTCTTGCCTGAGGTGATTATCTCTAGTTTGCAGGCAGCTCCTTTGGAGGGAGAGCTGTTTCAGGAGTCACTGAACCCCAGTTTGTGATCAGCTCTCTGTTCCCTAGCCCCTGCCCATACACACCCCTCTGCCCTGCCCTTTCTCCAGGTCAGACCACTGCTTGGATAAATGTTCCTGGCACTAGTATGTCCACCTCCCACTTTCTCTTGTCATCAGTTGTCACACAAGGTCTTTTAACCCTGTTTGTGCTGGTCTTTTCTTTTCAGCACACCAGCTGCGAACACCCCAACACCCTCTTCTCCCCACTGCTCATTTTTTCAAAGCTTTTGTTTCAGGGTTCACTCTCCACCAAGCTTTCATCTTGGCTATCTGTATATGTGCAATGTCTTTAAAATAACCTCTCTTTTAAAACTTTCTTGAAAATAATGGATGAGGTTTATTTTATTTTATTTATTTTTACTATCTTTATTTATTTATTGGATAGAGACAGCCAGAAATTGAGAGGAGAAGGGGAGAGAGAGAGACAGGGAGAGATACCTGCAGACCTGCTTCACCACTCACAAAGCTTTCCCCCTGCAGGTGGGGACCAGGGGCTCGAACCCGGGTCCTTGTGCACTGTAATATGTGTGCTCAACCAGGTGCACCACCACCTGGCCCCAATGAGGTTTATTTTTATGATCTAAGAACAGCAGTGAGAAGAGGTCTTCCTGTCTGGAAAGTGCCCTTAGCAAAATCGTTTTTCAAAGGAAAGCAAGAAAGAAGGGTCTTCTCTGACCTTCCGAGCATTTGGGCTTGCTTGTTGAGAAGCATCAGAGCTCTGCAGAGAAAGGACAAGATTCCCCTGCCTACTGGGCACAGAATCCGTACGATTTTCGAAAAGGGGTAGAAGAAGACAGTAACACTCAAGCAGAATGCTCTTCTCACAAATCCTAAACCCAAGGATGCTGTAAACATATCAGATAGTGTATTGTTTGTTTCCAACTATAAGCAAAGTCCACACACATGCCAAGAGATGATTCTATCTAAACCAAATTTCTCCCCCATATTCCTTTCAAATGTCATTTGTGTTAATTCCATCCCAAACACATGGAGAAAAAAAAAAACCCATTAGCAGAAAGTGAGTGGAGAGTAAATAAAGAAGCTAATGAAGCTATTACTAACCCAGTTACCAAGTTGTTCTAGGGAAATGGTCCTCATAGGGGCAGACGAACCATGTCAGTTGGTCCCACAGAGAAAGTTACCTGAAAATGCTCCTAAAATTCTTTTTGTAAAAAAAGGAAAATTGCCAGGGGGCCTAGTGGTGGTGTACCCAGTTGAGTGAACACATTACCATGCTCAGGACCCAGGTTCAAGCCCCCAGCCCCACCTTGCAGGAAGGAAGCTTCATGAACAGTGAAGCAGTACTGCAGGTCTTTCTCGCTCCCTTTTTATCAGCCCTTTCCACCTCAGTTTAATTAATTTAATTAATCATTAATATTTATTTAAATAATAATTTATATTCAAGCAAGGCAGACATGGATTTCTTAGAGCATTTTAGAAAGAAACATACCTACCCTTTTCTCTAAATAACTAGCACCTTTCATTGGAGCTTGGTGATTGGTCACCTTGGTGTGGTTATCACAGAAACCACAGACTTATTCAGTTACAAATGGCTGAAAAAAAAATGTGGGGCCTCACTCACCCTAAAAAATTGAAGGAAACAAAAAGGAACTGTAATCTACTGTTCATCTAACTGTATTATAATTTCACATGAAACTTCACAGCCTTGGAGACAAGAAGGGACACTGAACTGCTTTCCTGAGTCACTGTTCAGAGTGGGACTTCCTCTCCACCCCACCCCCAAAGAATTGATTGGGGTCTCTAAGTTAGAAGTGTAAATGCAGGGGGCTGGGTGGTGGAGCACCTGGTTGAGTGCACATGTTACAGTGTGCAAGGACCCGGGTTCAAGACCCGGGTTCATGCCCCCAGCCCCCACCTGCAGGGGGGAAAGCTTTGTGAGTGGTGAAGCAGTGCTGCAGGTGTCTCTCTGTCTCTCTCCCTCTCTATCATCCCTTCCCTCTCAATTTCTGGCTGGCTCTATCCAATACATAAATAAATAAAATTTTAAGAAGTATAAAAGCAAACAAACGAGGAGGAAATCCTCACTCTTAAAAGTAAAAGCAGTAAAAGCAATCAGCTGAGGGCTGATCTTGACACACAAGGTACTGAATCAATGTCCCCTCCCATTTCTCCTGTGAATCTCTTACCTTCATCACTAGAGGACCCTTATCCTGTAGCATAAGAACTCCCTACCTCCTGCACACCCCTTTTCTTACTGACCCAGCTGTTTAGAATTTGAAGCCACATGCTTGCAGAAGAAAAGAAAAAACCTGTTTATGCTAATTACATGTGTAGATCATCTCATAAAGAGTTCGCTTAATGTCTAATATATACCAAACCTAGTGGGACTTATAAATAAAATCATTTCAAGGGCAGCCACCACCTTTGCAGCACCAGTGCGAAAAACAACATGTGGCAGTCTGACACACCACAAGGGACTGCCCTCCTCACCCCCAGCTCTGTGCATTGGTGGAAGGATGGACTTTGCCATCCCGGTCCAGGGAAGCTGCGGGGTACTCAGTGGGATCCTTTGTGTGGTGGGCAGGCCTACTGGCTCCACTTCCCAGGGCCCCTGGGCAGCTCCTATAGGCATCAGAATCCATCAGGGCCCAACCACAAGTACATGCAGGATTTAACCCTTGTCAATTGCTTATCAGGCCAACTAGATCAAAATGAACAAGACACTCTGCTCAGTGAGTAAGACTAAGGGGAAGGTCAGAGTCACAAAAAACTGCAACACAGGTAAAACAGCCCAGCTGTGTTCATGGAGGGGATGATTTCTTTCAACAAAGGCCCTCCGAGAATAAGGAACAACCCTTTGCTTGTGCAGTGATGGACAAACACAAACCACATCCACACTCAAGCCTGAGGACACAGCCACAGTCAGAGAAAACACACATTATTCATTGAATAGTCTGTTCTTAGGAGTGCAGAACTCCCATTCAGTTCACCTATTTAAAAAAATGGTGAAAGGTGATTCTTTCTGCAGGCATTTGAAAAAATATACAATGGTCAGAGCAAACTCCAAAGCAGCATTAGAGGTGGCAGGTGAGACACGAAGGACCCAGGGTGTGGGGTTCTGTCTCTTAAGACACCTACTGGGCTGGTAGGGGGGCAGTGTTTTTTATCTTTTTGAATGGTTTTGTGAAAATTTTTGCTGTTAAGTCACCACTTCTGTACTTCCCACTCCTTCAGAGAAGTGAGAACGATTTTCTGATGAAAGGTGGACTAAGATCCCAGGCCTGGAAGGAAAGAGCTGACAATCTACTTCTCATGAGGAGAGACCCAATACCTTTGCTCTATATCAAGCTGTTTCAAGTACTCTTCTATGTTGTCCTCAAAGTACATACAGTACAACAACAGAAAAAATAGCTTTAACAGAACTGACTCAGTAGGGAGTAAGTTCTTCACTTTTGGAAGTACCTAAACCCTTCCAGATATAATAATAACACACTGTAAAGTTCCAAGTAATTAAAAATTCTAGAAGCAAAGAACAAACATAAATCCAGATAGTAAGTAAATTAGACCAGGTTTTGTTTGCTACTCAT
Source organism: Erinaceus europaeus (assembly GCF_950295315.1). Classification (NCBI taxonomy): domain Eukaryota; kingdom Metazoa; phylum Chordata; class Mammalia; order Eulipotyphla; family Erinaceidae; genus Erinaceus; species Erinaceus europaeus. The sequence goes on along the minus strand of NC_080165.1, from coordinate 14,986,734 downwards.
AGAACATGCTGGAAAATTTGCTTTCTCCCCCTCCCCCCCCCAAAAGCTCACTGCTTCCAAGCAACAGGAACACTTGGGGAAAGAAACAGGCTTTTTTTTTTTTTTTTTAATACAGTCCACTGGGACATTCAGAACTTGTATTCTTTGGTTCTTACCTTCAAACTAAGTTAACATCAAGTTGGAAATTAAAATCCTTTGCCTAATTTCCCGAAACCACATGACATGGCCTCTGGAGGGGGGTACAGCTCAGTGGTAGGACATTTGATTCCATATGGTGTGGCCCTGGAGGTAAGCTCGATTGTTCTTTGTAAACTTTAAGGCAAAGGGCAGATATGGCAAATGTCTAGTCTACAAAAAGTTGCTATAACTTGTTTTGAGATGTTTGTGAAACACTAAAACAATGATTATGTCCAAAATTTTTTTTTTAAAAGCCCCTCAAATCCCTCCCCCCAGAGCAGAAATCATACAGGCCACGTCCTCTAGCTGCCAAGCAACAAATTAGTACAAATGTTCAACAAAGACACTGGCTATAGAGCTGGGTGGTGGTGTATTTGCTTGAGCATACAAGTTATAATGCACAAGGATCTGGGTTCAAGCCCCTGCTCTCCACCTGCAGGGGGAAAGCTTTGCGAGTGGTGAAGCAGTGTTGCAGGTGTCTCTTTGTCTCTCTCCCTTTCCTCTTGATTCCTGGATATCTCTATCCAATAGATAAATAAAGATAATTAAAAAATAAAAAACCACTGCTACTGGGAAAGTAAGACCCTCATTCTATTTGCCATCAAGAATATGTCCTTTCACACATGGAACCTGGGGAAAAAGAGAGGAGTGGATTCACTGTGTTCAAAACTTACACAAAGCAAAGAAACATGCAAATTAAAATAGTTAAATATTACTTAAGGGATGTTTAATATAGGGGGGCTAAGAAATAGCTCAGCTGGAAGAGCACACTTCCCCATGTGGGAAGGCCTGGTTCTAGGCCCCCAGCCACCACATGTAGCTGAAGTGATGTTTGGTGTCTCTTCCTCTATCTCTACCTCTATCTCTCCCTCCCCCTCTCCACTGGAAAGGAAAAAAAGAAAGACTACTGAGAAGGGTGGAATGCCTTAGCAAAACCCTTGCTGGAAAAAACCAAAAAGAATCTTTAGAATGAAAACACAGGTGCTCACAGCATGCAAAGAAAAGACTGATCACTACAGAGTGAGGTAAGACAGATGGTAAGTATACTTTCCCTCTTGGCATTCTAGTCCCTCCTCCTCCTCCTCCTCCTCCTCCTCCTCCTCCTCCTCCTCCTCCTCCTCCTCCTCCTTCTTTTTGTCTCCAGGGTTATTGCTGGGGCTTGGTGCCTGCACTATGAATCCAGGGCTTTTGGCAGCCATTTCTCCCATTTTTGTTGTCCTTGTTGCTATTGTTATTGTTATTATTGTTATTGCTATTGTTGTTGCCAGATAGGACAGAGAGAAATGGAGGGAGAAGGGGAAGACAGAGAGGGGGAGAGAAAGATAGACACCTGCAGACCTGCTTCACTGCTTGTGAAGTGACCCCCCCCCCCCGCAAGTGTGGAGCCAAGGGCTCAAACCAGGATCCTTAAGCCAATCCAGTGCTTTGTGCCATGTGCGCTTAACCCACTGCGCTACTGCTCAGCCCCCCACAGTCTAGTTTCTTCATATTTCAAGATGAAGAGGATACTTTTTTAAAAAAAAAAAAAGAAAAAGACCTTATTTATTGCCCTTAGAAACTATAGTGGAGGCCAGACTGATGCTCAACCCTGTCACCACACTCTTTTATCCTTTTGCTTCCATGAAAAATTTACAAAGCTAAAAGGCAGGGAGAGGCTGGGAAACTCAGACCTTGCTCTGGGTGGGTGAGGAGGGGGGAGTGTGTGTGTGGCACAAGGTCATCAGATTTTCTCAGCTCCAGGACCACAGCCTTCAGTATCTTTGGGTCCCTTCTAGAATTACCTCCTATAATAAAGTATGTAACAGGTAAGTTACTCTTCCATTATTGTTTTTTTCCCATTGTTTTTTTAATTTCCACCAGGGTTTCTGGGACTTGGTCCACCAATCCTGGTGGCCATGTTTTCTTTTACTTTTACTTTTACTTTGATAGAACAGAGAGAAATTGAAAGGGATGGGGGAGGTAGACAGGGAGAGAGAAAGATAGACACCTGCAGACCTGCTTCACTGCTTGTGAAGTGTCCCTCCCACCTCTGCAGATGGGGAGTGGGGGCTTGAACCCTGGTCCTTGAGCATGGTGATGGGTAGTACACTCAACCAAGTGTGCCACCACTTGGCTCCCTCTTTTATAGATTTTAAGGGTCAGGAGAGATTAGGAACTAGTTGGGAAAGATGTCTCTTTGGTTGCTGTCTTTTGTGTTCTAAAATCAGTGTCAACATACTAATGGGTAGCAGAGACAGATAGTAATCATTTTCACTTAAACCCAATCTTTCAATCTTAGGTCCCAACCTTCCCCCTAGAATCCTGTCCATTCAGAAGTAAGGTTTCAAGACCACTGATAAAGAGGAGGAGAACTTAGGAAGCAGTCCCATGGGGAACACTGTAGAAGCACTAGGCTCATGGTCAGGGGTGACTTCATGGAACATACAGCTTGTCTTCCAGATGTGAGGACCCTCCGCATGGGGAATTGCACCAAGGATGGCTTTGCACACTTGGAGAAGAGGATAAACTTTTCCTGCCTCCCTCCCTTCTTTCCTTCCTTCTTTCTTCTTTCCTTTCCTTTCCTTTCCTTTCCTTCCTCCCTTCCTTCCTGCGGTGGGTGTCAGGGAATGAACCCAGGGCCTCATATGTCTGCCACACCACTGATGGGGAGGGAGGGGGCTCCTGGGCCAATCTTGCCACTCTTTTACTTTAAAGAGCGAGGAGAAAAGAAAAGCACTATTCCAGCAGCTGTGACTCCCCTGGTACATGCAGTCCATAGGGCTCCCATGATTACCTTGCTCAGTTCCAGGGACAACAACCACTACAACCAGTGGATAAATATTTATAGAATGAATACATAAGGGGGCCAAGTGGTGGTGCACCTGGTTGAGTGCACATTTCACAATGCGCAAGGACCAGGGTTCGAGCTCCCGGTCCTGGTTACCACCTGCAGGGGGGAAGCTTTGCAAGTGGTGAAGCAGTGCTGCAGATGTTTCTCTTTCTCTCTCCCTATCTCCACCTATCCTCTCAATTTCTGGCTGTTTCTACCCAATAAATAAAGATAATAACATTTTTTTAAACGCATACATAACCAAATAAACAAAAGTACCTCCAGAGGGGTAGACTAAATAATCATTGCATAAACACACAACCAAACATTATGTAGACATTTAAAAGTTTAAGTAAAATCTCATGGTAAGATTTTTTTTCCCCCTGTAACTCAACAGTCTACACAGCAGAATTGGCAAAATTGTTCAATATAGAAGAAGCATGCTGTCTCTCTCCTCTTGTTCCTACCCTTTCATATGCACACCACAATGTATACACATCTGTTTATAAGATTGACAAATGTGCTAATAAAAAGAACAAGGCATATAGCTTGTTCAGTGATATAACTAAAGTGTAAGAAAAAAAAAGGGAACACTCTTCTCCCTACCCCACCCCCCACACCCAGTAGTCAAATACTTTGCTCTGGTTTCAGAGGTGTATAGAATTGTCTGGATTTCTTCACTGTATGGATTTCTGTGGCCACTCCAATCTGGTCCCCTACCCAGAGTCTCTGGTCTAGCTGAGGGCAGTCCTGGTAGAGAGTTCTTAGTCCAGGGAAACCATCTGTATGACATTCAGATGAGAATTAAAACAGCTCAGAGCTGGCATCCTGTTCCTACTTAAGTGTCTGTTAAGTAATAACATTTTCACAGTTACATTATCTACTTTTAAATTACAGGGAACCAGCCTGCCATAAAGAAATAAAGTTTCCTGTGAAATAACACAATACGTCAGCTCTTAAAAGAGAATCTCTCCCAATGTATTTCATTTTCAAAGCACTGAAAAAAATACATCCAACGTTGCATCACACGTGATAATCCCCAAATTGCTAGTCTGCAGGGCAACGGAAACACCTCTGGCTGGAAACAAGAGTAATCAAAATCTTTTCTTTACCTGTGACAGCAGTATCTTGATCCCGAGCTTCTCTTGCCACAAGTTGTCCCTTCACAGAGAAGGCAGGGTCTATAACTTCAGCCTTGGCAGTTAGAGGAGACAGGAGGAAATGATTACGTTATGTCCTCTGGATTCTCCCCAACTCTCCACCACCTTGGAAAGGGAAAGTCACCGTGACCCTGATTCTTCAATGACAGTGGTGTCAAAGGGTCATTCCCCAGAAAAGCCTGTACCCTTCCTCCAGCCCCCATTTCCTGATGCTCCTCTTCCTAAACAACGGAGTGTGTGTGGGGGGTGGCTGGGTGTGTAGAGAGACAGAACGAGCGAGAGAGACACTAGTGTGGGGAGGATGGCTGGGGCGTTGGTGTGCTCAGTCTCTCCAGAGCGCCCCGCTAAACTCAGGGCATTATACAACCACGGACTTTTCGTAGAAAGATCCTTGACATTTGGGGCGCATCTTCCCTCTAAACTTAAAAAACAGAAAGAAGGAAAGAGAGTGAAAGAAGAAAAGGAAGGAAGGAAGGAAGGAAGGAAGGAAGGAAGGTAGAAAAGAAAGGGTAAGAAAGCACTGGTGTACAGTTGTCACTTGAGTCTGCGGGTGGCTCTAGGAACAGGCCACCCTCTGGGGTTCCTCCTGCAGACCTCACCCCTCGGGGGTCGCATAACCGGATTTGGGGGAACCTTGGTCGTGGCTCTGGGCGCATGGGTCTACACCGCGCTCCAACTAAGTGAAGTTTCTCCGAGGTTCGGGGCAGCTGTGAGATTGGCTCGCGAGCGCTTCTCAGCGCAGCCGCCGGACACACTGTCCCGAGGGTCGGTGCGAGGGTCACCCGGCCTCACGGGTCCCTGGGGAGCCTCACGGAACGCCCCCACCCCCGAGCCCGTGACGCCCTAAGTTTTGACCGCGCCCATGCACGCGCGTGCCGGATGCCCCAGGCTGCTAGGCCTGTCTTCGCTCCTGGGGGACGACCTGGACCCCCGGGCCTGGACCTTCGCGCAGCCCGTAGCTCATCCGACAGTCCCCGACGCCAGGCACCCCCAGAGAGACCGAGCAGAGGGGTCCCCCCAGGGCCCCGGGAAGCCCCGCGCCAGTCAGCTGCCTGCACTTCGCTCCGCGCCCCCCGGCCCTCACCCCGCGCCCCCGGGCCGGGCGCATGCGCCCGGGTGTCCTGTCCCCCCCCGGGGTCCTCCGCTCGGAGTCCTGGGTGGGGAGCCCCGGCCCGGAAAGCCCCGCTCGCGCCCACCGGCCCCGGGCACCTGAGGCCGCGGTCCGCCGCCTGTCTGTCCGCCGTGCGGGCGAGCGCGCGGAGGGAGGCGGTGCCGGGCAGGGCGCTAGAGGCCGCCTCCGCCCTCGCCGCCCGCTGCCCCCGCGCTGGGGCCGCCGAGTCCCCTGCCCATGCCCGGCGCCGCCTCCCCGCTCCAGTGCCAGCCGCGCCCCCACGGCACGCGCCGCCCCTCGCACCCCCGCCCCCCCCTCCCCCCGGCCCCGGGCCCGGGCCCGGGCTAAGCGGGAGGCTGGAGCTGCGGCCCCGCCCCCAGGGCCCCGGACGAGGCCCCGGGCGGGACACACCCCCCCGCACGGCGGCTCCCCATTGGCTGCGCGCGGGGGCGGGGCGGGGCCGCCGGGGCGGCTGGGCAGCTCCGGGCGGTTCCCTCCTCCTGTCCCGCAGCTCGGTGCCAGTGGGGAAACCGAGGCAGGAGAGGTGCGGGTGAGCGGGCTGGCTAGGGCGCGGCGCCGCGAGGGAGCACGGGTGCCTCGACAGCCCCGAGGGGCTGAAGTTCAGGAGGGGGCGGGGGCGGGCGCCGGGCTCCGGCGCGGAGTGGTTCCCGCTCTCCTCGGGGGCACGCTGGCGGGGACCTTCCTCCCGAGGAGCCGGGCTCTGCAGGCCTGGGCGCGGGGCAGGTGCAGACCGGAGGCCGAGGCTGGGACGCTCCCCCCTCCCCCGAGCCTGAAGGGAGGGCAGAAAAAACACCATTCCGCAGGATCCGGGAATGCAAAAGGAGAAGGGAGAGCGAGCTGGGAGGACGCGTGGACACGTGGTGGAGGTGCCTGCGCGGGTGCTAGGGTGGGGGCGCCCAGCAGGATGAAGGGCGCGGCAAGCCCTGCTAACTCCAACCGCCCTCCCTCCAGTTCACCTCCTGCTGCCGGGGAGCCATGCCCCCAGCTCGGTGCACAAAAGCTGACTTTGCGCCCAGTCCAGGCGCAGGGCCCCTGCCAGCACAAGAGATCAGGGCCTGGCTGCAAAAGCTACTTTATCTTGGCCAGGCGACGCCACCTGAGCTCTGAGTTCTCCGCACCGAAGGCTCAAAGCCCCTGTGCCAACGTATCGGGATGCCCCTCCTTTGGGAACGAAATGTATGCTATGCCAGGCCTCCTTCTGGCCTCCTACTACTCGGGGCCACTGTTCTATTTGTAGCTGCCAGCGCCAACAAGGACCTACCCTGGGCAGGATACGCAGCTCCAAACACAGACACACTTTGCTGAGACCCTGGGCACAGATGTCTTCAATTTCCATTGTTGACTACTAGTTTCGAACCCGTGGTGAACTTCGCCCCACCCCGCAGACACCCACATAACCTTCCCACTCCAAGTTGGACAAGCCCAACTTTTTATTGCACATGCTGGCAGAGCCAATATTTGTATTATGTTTCAAAGTTTACAAAGTGCTCCGTGTACATTAGGTGCTGGAAATCTCATAGGCTGGATAGACAGCAGTGTTATTTATTTAGGCGCCTAAGGTCCAGACTGTGCTAGGTGTCACGGTTATAACACAAAGGAAGGGTGCCAGCAGATACCCATAAACAGCTCCTGACCTTAAGGGGGACATCCAGGCTCAAAAGAAGTCACCTGTCATACATCCAAGATCCCAGGATTCCAAGGACCAAGAATCCAAAAGTAGAGGTGTTGGCTGCTTTACCCAGATATCCTATGATTGCCTGCCATCAAGCAGTTGGAAAGGAGAGGCCAAATGATTGAAGATACTGTGGGGGAGGGGTTCAACAGAATACAGCCATGGGGTAGGAGGTAGCTCACCAGGTAGAGTGCACACTTTGCCATGGATGAGGGCCCAGTTTCTTTCTTTTTTTTTTTTTTTCCAGAGCACTGCTCAGCTCTCACTTATGGTGGTGAGGGGGATTGAACCTGGAACTTCGGAGCCTCAGGCATGCATAATCATTATGCTATCTACCTCCACTTGAGGACCCAGTTTCTAGCCTTGGAGAAGCTTCATGAGTGGTGGAGCTGGGCTGTGTTGTCTCACCTTCGCTGTCTCTCTTGCTCTCTGTCTCTTACTCTATCTAGGGTAGGAAGAAAAGTCCACAGGGAACAGTGGTATGGGTCATGCAGGTGTGAAATCCCAGAAAAGCCCTAAGGGCCAAATAAATAAATTAAAAGAAATAAGTTTGCAGTGCGAAACAGTTTGACAGTAGTAGTTGTGTATACCCTGCATAGAGAAATATTGATGGTCTATGGTTCTTGGGACTGCCAAGGTTTTGGGGGGAAAATATTTGTTTGCAACATGTGTTGAAAGGCATGACTTTTTTAAAAAAAAATTTTAATTTTTTTTTCATTATTTACTTTCCCTTTTGTTGCCCTTGTTGTTTTTTATTGTTGTGGTAGTTATTATTGATGTCCTTGTTGTTGGATAGGACAGAGAGAAACGGAGAGAGGAGGGGAAGACAGAGAGGGGGAGAGAAAGATAGACACCTGCAGACCTGCTTCATTGCCTGTGAAGAGACTCCCCTGCAGGTGGGGAGCCAGGGGCTCGAACCAGGATCCTATGCCTGTCCTTGTGCTTCGCGCCACCTGCGCTTCACCCGCTACCGCCCCACCCCCAAGGTGTGACTTTTGAACACTTGCAAGCCAGTCCTCCAGCTCCCCAGGTAGAAAGTAGAAGGTCCAAATTTTATCTCGAGTGTATCCTATCCAGAAATCTATATATGATGCCTGGGGGACTGTAGACTTCTTTCTTATATTTACTGATCTTTAAAAAGTATTTTTATTGGGAGCCCGGCGGTAGTGCAGCGGGTTAAGCACACGTGGCGCGAAGCACAAGGACTGGCATAAGGATCCTGGTTCGAGCCCCCGGCTCCCCACCTGCAGGGGAGTCGCGTGTGGGGAGCCACTTCACAAGCGGTGAAGCAGGTCTGCAGGTGTCTATCTTTCTCTCCCCCTCTCTGTTTTCCTCTCCTCTCTCCATTTCTCTCTGTCCTATCTAACAACAACACAAATAACAATAACTACAACAACAATGAAAAAACAAGGGCAACAAAAGGGAAAATAAATAAATATAAAAAAGAAAATTAAGGGAGTCGGGCTGTAGCGCAGTGGGTTACGCGCAGGTGGCGCAAAGCACAAGGACCGGCATAAGGATCCCGGTTCGAACCCCGGCTCCCCACCTGCAGGGGAGTCGCTTCACAGGCGGTGAAGCAGGTCTGCAGGTGTCTATCTTTCTCCCCTCCTCTCTGTCTTCCCCTCCTCTCTCCATTTCTCTCTGTCCTATCCAACAACGACAACAACAATAATAACTACAACAATAAAACAACAAGGGCAACAAAAGGGAATAAATTAAATAAAAAATAAATAAATAAATAAATAAAAATTTAAAAAAAAGAAAATTAAAAAATATTTTTATTTACTTATTATTGATAGAGACAGAGGTAGAGGTAGAGGTATTGATTGAGAGGGGGGAGATAGAGATGGAAAGAGACAAAGAGATACCTGTAGCCTTGTTTTACTACTCATGAAGCTTCCCCCCTTCCAGGCTTGAACCTGGATCTTTATGCTCTGTATTTAATGTGTGCACTTAATCAGGTGTGCCACTTCCTGGCTCTCCTTAGATTTATTTATTGATGAGAAAAGGAGAGGAGGAGAGAAAGAAAGAAAAGTAGATGATCACTCTGGCATATGTGATGCCAGAAATCAAACTCAGAACATCATGCTTGAGAGTCTGACAACCTCTTGGGCCTCAGGCTACAGATTTCATCATAAAGATCTTCCACCACAGGGGCTGGGGAGATAGCTCAGTAGGGTGTATGCACTGTTTTGCATGCAAGTTCCAGGGCCAACACCACATGGGCATACCACAGCATTGGGGGAAGCTCTGGTGCTGTGATGTCTCTCTCTATCCCTCTTATGTCTCTTTCTCTGAATGAAAACTCAGCCTGGGAGCTGTGAAGTTAGACATGTGTGAGACTCCCAAGTCTCTTCCCCTCCCCCAAGATCTTGCCACATACTCAGCAAAGGACAAGTTGTCACAAAATGATACCTTTCTCCATCCCTCCTAATTTTCAGCTTTGATGTCATGTGGATCACACAACAGAACAGAGGTGGCCTTCTTCGCAGGCCAGAACAGAAACTGGTCACTTTGGGAATAAATTCAAGCTACTGAATGTCTCTGCCTCCAAGAGCCCAAGTAAACTTTGCCAGGGTCTGGGACACATGTATCCTACTCCATAGTTATCTGCCGCTGATCTAGCTTCATGTTTTCTGATCTTGAAGAGAAGAAGCTGTTTTGTGTTACACTGCAGCAGGGAACCAGAAGCACAGAGAGCCTCCCCTCCCACTGCCCAGGACTCATGGGTTAGTGCTAGACCCAGGAGGGAGTGGGTCTATGCAGTCACAGGGTCACTCCAGCCCCACAGAGTAGCCAGGCTCTTCCTGGGTCTGGGGGTCTGGGGTAGGAGGGAGGAGGGGGTCTCCAGAGGAGCCTGCCATACAGACTCAGATGGGAACACAGTAGCAGATAATAGCAGCCTTGCAAGGTCAGGTGGCATATGAGACCACCCCCATGGGACTGAAGCCTCATCCATGGGTGGGGGCAGGGGTCCAGGCCAAGGTCTGTTTGTCCCGCCGCTTATGTCAGCCCTTTTCCAGAAACCATGCAAGGCCCGCGGGTCACTTGTTTGCCCTTTGCTGATCTGCAAAGCCTCCCAATGAGATTGAGTTTGTGCTTCCAGGTGTTACCACCTAGGCAGTGGCCTCTGATCTCCTGGAAGTGTGCCCTCAGGTCAGGTGGTGAAAATGGCTGGGGGTGGGGGGTGGGGGCCAAAAATAGGGACTGAGCCCAGAAGAACTCAAAATTGGCAAGTCCAGAGTTGCCCCAAGGTCCAGGGTCTGGGCATGGCTGCTATGTGAACAAGGCATCCCCCCCACGCACCCGAGTCATGAGGTCTGGTCATGTTAAGGCATGACACTCATCAGAGGCATCTGTGAGCACCCCCATTTTACAGATGAGGAAGTGAGGGCTGCATGAGGTCTCTTGAGAGCAGAGCAAGAAATCAGCTCTCTCACTAAATCCATCCCTACTCTGTTCTCCATAGCTGCCCCAGGGACACCCACCTCTCTACCCCCTACGACTGACTGCCCAGTCTGAGCCCTGACTTTCTCAGACTGAGCTCTGCTCTCTCTGACAGCCCCAGGAGCCTAGTCTTAAGGATTGACCTTGACTTCTCTGCTGGGAAGAAAGGATCATGACACATGCTAGTTGAATTCTTCCTCTATCAAACAGGGCAGAACCGCAAGCTTCCCAGGTGCAGAGCAGCACCAGGGAGAGCACAGAGAAATGCAGCACCCAGACTGATGGGAAGGGGTGGAGTCATATCCCAGACCTGGGGCCCAACTGCCTGAGGGTCCTGCCAAGGCCCGAGTTCTCTGGGAAGCCTCAGATCTTGCCCCTGGATCATCCCCAGCCTGTGGAGGCAGCTAGTGAACTTGAACCCTGAGTGGCCTGTAGGCCCCCACCCCTGGCTGTGAACCTCAGGAAATGGTTCTGAGAGAACAGGCTGGGTCTCGCCCAGCTCTTCATACCTTGGCTTAGCACAGTGTTTGGAATGTTCCAGGTTCCACAAACATGGAGGAGAGATGCAGGATGGCCGATGATCCCCAGTCTCCTGATGGGACAGGACACTTGGGACATATGTCAAGTCTAGGGCAAAATGGGGAAAAGGAAGCAAGAGAGCTTTCTACATGCAAGGCTTCACAGAGTTGATCTAAAGAAGCCATCTTTCTCTCCCTGAGAATGTGTCCTTCCAATTTTCTGCTTCTTGCTGAAAATGCCCTTGCTTCACTAAAAGGTCTTAGAGGCCATGCTGTCCCATTGGCGGGCTTTGATTTTACAAATAAAGATGTCAGCCACCCCCACGTCAGTTCCTGTAGCTGTGTCCGGTGTCCGTCAGTGGAAACCCAAAGTCTAGGCCCTGGTGAGCTGTCCTGATTGATAAACACGCCTGTTGACTTGCTCCCAGTCTTTTTTTTTTTTTTTCTTTCAGACCCAGCCCTCTTTCCTCCTGATTTATTTGTGCTGTCTGCGTTGAAGTCAACACTTGAGTCTGTGTCCAGACTTGCAGTGTGGAATATGCACTCTTACATCAGGGCCTGATTTTGATCTTTGATTAAGACAGACAGAAGGGTGTGGGCAGGAGCAACACCCACGGGACCCTTGGCTCACAGGCCACCAGGTCCCCTGGGGTGGGGGGTCCAGGCCAAGTAGCACCTTCCCGAGACCTGAGAATCTGCAAGTGGACAGGCAAGGGGGCTGGCTGGAGGCAGGAAGAGAGCTGAATACTATAGGACAGGTGTGCCCAACTGGAAGCACTGTCTAATAGGTGACAGCCACTGTAGGCAGGACAGATACCAGCATGCTGGCAGTCCAGGTTCCTGGCTGGTTGGCGGGAAAGCCAGCCCAAGAGCTGGAACACTCATTCTTTCAATTCTCCAGGTGGGAGCCTTAGATTAAATCAGTGTATCTTGGCAAGTGATGCTATTGAGTTTAATTTGAAAACCAACACCACGAACCAGTCAAGGGAGCACTAAGCAGGGGCCAAGGACTGAGCTGGCTCTGTCTCAGCACAGCTAGACTTCCCTGTCCAGTGAGCCCCGCGCTGACCTCGTCAACAGAGTGAGGTAGGTATGCAGGTAGCTCTCGCCAAGTGCCTCGATGTTGTCCCGTGCCCCTTGTTCCCAGGGATGCTTCATTTGAGGGTGGGCCTGAATTTAGATGCCTTATACCCAGGGGGCTGGATGGTGATGTACCTGGTTGAGCACACGTTACCATGCGCAAGGACCTGGGTTCAAGTCCCTGCTCCCAACCTGCAAGGGGTGGGGAGCCTCAAGATTTGTGGACCATGTCTGCAGGTGTCTTTCTTTCTCTCTCTCCTCTATCTCCCTCTCCCCTCTCAATTTCTCTCTGTTCTATCAAATAAAATAGAGATTAAAAATGGCCACCAGGAGTGGTAGAGATAGCCCCTGCAATAAGCCTAGTGGTAATATAAATAAATAAATAAATTCCTTATACCCTGACTCTGTCCTGAAATCCTCTCTCCTCCAAGATCAAGGCACAACCTTGTGTTTTGGCAAATTCCCTGTAGTTCCTGTCTCTAGGCTCCTGGTTCTACAGTCATGGTCTGGGGGTTCTTCTTGAACTTGGCTACTTTTTATAGATTTTTTTTTACATTTTAAAATGTTTATTTATTTTGGATAAAGACAGACAGAAATCGAGAGGGAAAGATGAAAGAGAGAGAGGGAGAGATACCTGCAGCTTACTTCACTACTTACGAAGCTTCCCCCCTGCAGGTGGGGACCAGGGCCTTGAACCTGGCTCCTTGTGCAAGGTAACATGGGTGCACCACCACCCAGTTCCCACTCTTCATATTTTTTTTATCAAAATCTACATAGTAAATACAGGGCATGCAAATGGCTCACTTGGATAGTGTACAGCAGTTTGAAACCCAGCCCCCGCCACATTCAATTTTAGTGCTGCGATCTCAAACTCTCACTCTGCCTTTCTGTCCCTGTTTGAAAATGTCATCCCCACATAGGACAGGCCTGGCGATGACATACATGTATACTCTTTTTATCCAAAAAAAAAAAAAAAAAAAGGATAGATTTTATTTACTTAATACAGTCCCAGGGTTTCACTCTGGGCTGACTTTTAGAGAGAGAGAGAGACCAGGAGATAGCTCATCCAGTAGAGTGCACACTTTACCATGCACAACAACCTGGGCTCTTCACCTGGCACCACATGTGAGCATTGTGCAAAAGGAAAGTTTCAGGGGGCAGTGGAACAGTGTCTCGCCCTCTCTCTCTGCCTCTCTACCTCTCACCACCTACTTAAAGAAAGGAAAACAGAGGCCACAGGGAGTCGTGAAATCACACAGGCATGAAGCCCCAACAAAGCCCTGGTAATCAGAGACAGAGAGACGGGGAGATATCACAGTGCTAAAGCTTTCCCCAGTGTGGTGGGAGCTGGACTGGAACCTGGGCTGCACACCTGGCAAATCAGGTGCACTATCTAGGTGAGCTATGTTGCCAGTGATGGATAAATTTTAAAGGAGAGCTAGTTAAAGATCCTGGCCGGCCATTACTGGACCTAGAAGCATAAGCTGTCATTTCAGTTGTCTATGCATTGGCCTTCCATGCGCTGTGTTCCCTCCACTAAGATGTTAAGCAAATAGAGAACTGGGTACGTCCCTGACGCCCCAAATGTCCCTGTGCCACCTGGCCCAGGGGAGGTTGGAGATTATTTGAGTGCTTCTCCCTCTATCTCTCTCACTTCTTCCTTTCTTTCCTTCCTTCCTTCCTTCTTTCCTTTTTTTCCCCCTCTCTTTTTTTATTAGAGTGCTACTCAGTTCTGGCTTATGGTGGTACTGGGGATTGAACTTGGGACCTTTGAACCTCAGGCATGAAAGTAGTTGTTGTTGTTGTTATCCTTTTATTTATTTATTTATAATTTCTTTATTGGGGGAATTAATGTTTTACATTCGACAGTAAATACAATAGTTTGTACATGCATAACAGTTCTCAGTTTTCCATGTAACAATACAACCCCCAGTAGGTCCTCTCTCATCATTTTTGGACCTGTGTTCTCCCCCCCCCCACACACACACACCCAGAGACTTTTACTTTGGTGTAATACACCAACTCCTGTTCAGGTTCTACTTGTGTTTTCTCTTCTGATCTTGTAGGCATGAAAGTCTTTTTGCATAACCATGCTCTCTCCCCAGCCCTCCTTCTTTTTCCTCTTCCTCTCTTTCTTTCTTTCTTTCTTTCTTTCTTTCTTTCTTTCTTTCTCTCTTTTTTTAGACAGAGACTGTGTTTCCTCTAGTGTCGTGAGGACCAGGCTTGAACCTGGTAAAGCAGCAGCACACTATCCAAATGAGCTAGTTCACTGAGCCTTGGTTGTGTCTCTTAAGGGTGGGCCAGATCAGAGAAAAAAAATGGGGTCACTGTCCCTATTACTAGGGTCTAGAACCCTCCAGTTTCACCTGGCACAGAGCTTGCTAATAGTGTGCCCACTGGGCTCTGGGGCTCAGTACACCCAGCCCCTGGCAGCCTTGCTGGCACAGCTCCTGGCTGTGGAAACTGAGGCCGAGCAGCCCAGACATCAAGCTGAGCCACATACCTACGAGCCTGAGACTTGGCCCAGTGCCCGAGGGCCTGGGTCACATGTTGATGCTTTTTCCACTCTGCCCACTGCTGTCTGTCGGGCTCCGTGACCTTGGGCAGGCACAGCCACCCCTCGTCCATTCCTGACCGTAAGCTGAGAGGTTGCGCTGGCAGAGCTCAGACGTCCCCTGCCAGCTTGGTGTCGTGCTTGAGGATGTGACTTTGACATCTCTGGAGGCCAGCTGCCAGTGCTCACGGGGGAGGTGTTTATTTTTTTATTTTTTTTCCTGCCTCATTGGTCGGGGGGGTGGGGCAGGAGAGACACATGACAGACACATTCTGGCTGAGCCCTTGAGGCCAGTTAGGATCACAGCTCTGCTCCTGACTTCTGAGAGGTTTGGGGACTAGCCCCCAGGCTTCTGATCTCATGGCCTGGGAAAATAAGCTCCCTTTCTTGGTCACAGCTTCTAAACTACTGCTGGTCAGCTCAAGGTCACCCACCTCTGCTTCCTGTAGGTCCATAAGCAGACTCCCACCACCACCTGGGAGGTGACACTCACAGTTACGTCCTACCGTGCAACTTGCTTTTCCACAGACTCCCCAGTCCACCTGCCACTCAGGGCTAAAAATACACTCTGGTTTCCTGTTGGAAATCAGCAGAGGTGACAGCTCTTGCTCACAAGATGGAGGAGTTTCTGGATGGGGCAGCCTTTGGTGAAGTTGCAGGATGATAGGAACCAAAGTTTCCACCTCAAGTCCCCAGGAAGCTGAGTTCACCAGACCTGGGCCTCTTCACCCAGTCGCTCCTGCTCCCTTTGGAAGGGAGCCTGAGAAGTGGCTGGGGAGGAAGCTCTTGGCAGGAACTCTCTGGACTGGGGGGTCCCCTAAGGGCAGGACCCCTTGGACTGTGCCCTCCTTGGGCCTCCAGGTCAGGCTCTGGCTCTGAAGGGAGGAGGCAGACGGCCATGAAGGTGACCTGGAGTCTACCCCCATGAGAGGCCCTCTGTCCCCTTCACCCATTTTGCTCAGCAGAGAGCAAGGTCAGGCTGGGTCTGAGCTCTGGCC
This sequence comes from Erinaceus europaeus, assembly GCF_950295315.1. Taxonomy (NCBI): domain Eukaryota; kingdom Metazoa; phylum Chordata; class Mammalia; order Eulipotyphla; family Erinaceidae; genus Erinaceus; species Erinaceus europaeus. The sequence continues at coordinate 14,971,187 of NC_080165.1, read as the reverse complement.
CAGCTCTGCAGGTGACCCTGGCTTCTGGCCACGCTCTTGGGTTTCCTCATGGATGTTAGGGTCATAGATGATGGAGACAGAGGTGGCCCCATTGTGGCTACAGACCTGCCCCTGCTGAGAATTCTTTTCTCATTCTGTTATCCACCAGCCTCCACATTCTGTCCTGCCTACCTGGACCACCTCAGGCCCATCTCTGCACTGCTGGGATCTGCAGGGGGCACCCCCTCCCATATCCTGCCTCTCCACTTCCAACCCACAAAAATCACACTTGCTTGGCAAGTTGTCTTCTGCCCTTTTCTTTTTTTTTTCTTTAAGAATTTCTTCATGTACCACCTCCTCCAGGAAGACCTCCCTCTCCAGGCATGTTTCTCTTCTGCATTCCTTCTGTCTCAGTGCCTCCACTAATCTCCCTGTGTTATCCAGGTTGGACAATTCTTGTGGATTGAGATTTTACCTGAGATTATTGATAACAAGGAGGCGATGGGATATGGAGATTGGGTGGTGGGAATTGTGTGGAGTTGTACCCCTCCTATCCTATGGTTTTGTTAATGTCTCCTTTCTTAAATAAAAAATTTAAAAAAAAAGAATAACAGAAATGTTGGGATTTAAAAAGTCACCTCTTGTGGGTGGGAAGATTGTCCAGTGGTGAAGCGTAAGTCTTCTAGGTGTGAGACTCTGGGTTGAATCCCTGGCAGTACATTTGCCAGAGCAATGACCCAGTTTTTTTTTCTCTCTCTCTGTAAAAATTAATAAATGCATCCATCTTTTGATCAATACATAAAAACAAGAATCACTTCCCTTTTTTGTATTTTATATCTTGCAAGTTCATATTTAGCAATGCCCAACTCTTTTACGCAGAAAATGTTCTTGGGCGATTACTGTTATTTTTACAAAAAAAATAACATAAAGAATATGCTACTTTGCCACATATGCATTCTTTAATGTTGTCTATTTTTATTATGACATACATGGTATTTACTATATTTAAAAATTTATATTTCCTGTTTTTTTTTTTTTTTTTGCCTCCAAAAAAAAAGTTATCGATGGGATTCAGTGCCAGCACTATAAATCCACTGCTCCTAGAAGACACCTTTCAATTTTTCATTTTTATTGGTTAGAACAGAGAGAAATTGAGATAGTATACACAGAAAAATCTGAAGAATCCAGCAAGAAGCTTTTGGAAATTATCAGGCAATACAGCAAGGTGTTAGGAGGTAAAATTAACATTCAAAAGTCAGTGGCATTCCTTTATGCAAAAACTAAGTTAGAAGAAGAAGAAATCCAGAAATCAATTCCTTTTACTATAGCAACAAAAACAACAAGCTATCTAGGAATAAACCTAACCAAAGAAGTGAAAGACGTGTATACTGAAAATTATTAGTCACTACTCAAGGAAATAGAAAAAAGACACAAAGAAGTGGAAAGATATTCCATGTTCATGGGTTGGAAGATTATATACTACCCAGAGCCATCTACAAATTTAATGCTATCCCTATCAAGATCCCAACCACATTTTTTAGGAGAATAGAAAAAATGCTACAGATGTTTATCTGGAACCAGAAAAGACCTAGAATTGCCAAAATAATCTTGAGAAGAAAGAACAGAACTGGAGGCATCACACTCCCAGATCTCATATTGAATTATAGGACCGTTGTCATCAAAACTGCTTGGTACTGGAACACGAATAGACACACTGACCAGTGGAATAGAATTGAGAGCCCAGAAGTAAGCCCCCACACCTATGGACAACTAATCTTTGACAAAGGTACCCAGACTATTAAATGTGGAAAAGCAGAGTCTCTTCAACAAATGGTGTTGGGAAAAAAATGGGTTGAAACATGCAGAAGAATGAAACTGAACCACTATATTTCACCAAACACAAAAGAAAATTCCTTTTAAATATTTATTTTATTTTTATTATTAGATAGATACAGAAGTTGAGAAGGGAGGGGGAGATAGAAAGACAAGACACCTGCAGCCCTACTTCACCACTTGTGAAGATGTCCCCCTGCAGGCGGGGATGAAAATTCCAAGTGGATCAAGGACTTGGATGTTAGACCAGAAACTATCAGATACTTAGAGGAAAATACTGGCAGGACTCTTTTCCGCATAAATTTTAAAGACGTCTTCAATGAAACAAATCCAATTACAAAGATGGAGGTAGCTCAGCAAGTAATGCACACACTTCCTGTGCATGAGCTGCTGGGTTTGAGCCCTGAAGCACATGGGACGCACCATGCACAGCACAGGAAACTCCATAGATGGTGCAGCAGTGCTCTGGTGTCCTCTCCCTAGGTCCCACATACAGAATGAAAAGACTGGGCCAGGGAATCCACTCTGGTTTTGTGCCTGTGTGAGTCCTGGGTTTGCTGCTGCATTTTTCTTCTAAATTTCAATCTCACTACTCTCCCACCATCCACTGTCCCCTGGCCTGGGCAGGGGTGCTTCGCTGGGGCAGGTGGGCCCTGCGGCTCGTTTCCTGTGGGGCCTTGGACCAGCCATGTTCCAGCCCCATGCCTCAGTCTCCATCTCTAAGGCATGTGCTTGAGCCATGGCAGCATAGGATCTCCCCGAGTAGGAAGACACCAAAGGAGAGGCAGCGGCGGCAGGAGGGAAGGGGTCCCCTTAGGAGTATTCCTCTCCCAGCTGAAGCCACTTCGGGGGGAGTTTCATCAACAGATTGGTGGTTCCTACACTCCCCCTGCTCCGTGCACAGTGCTCAGCAGTTGACACTTGAAGACTTCCAAGGGCAGCTCCCAGGGAGGGGTGCAGGAATGATCCCTCCCACCCCCACTCCTGTGTGGGTAGATCACCACCATCTGTACATCATCCCTTCCTTAGACCAGACTTCATTGGAGTGGGAACCCCAAGAAGACCCAGGCACCTCTTGCACCCCTCCCTGGGAGCCACCCTTGAAAGTCCCCAAGTCCTCAAACCTCACTTCCTGAGCTTAGGGTGTGGGGGCTCCCCAAGACTGCTATTTTACCTCCTCATTTAAAGGAGAGAAAGATGAGGTGAGCCAAGCCACCGGCCCCCACACAGTAGAGTCACTGGTATGGTGGGAGGAGGGGTCACATCCAGCTCTCAGCTCAGGACCCCACCTTGGCCAAAAACGTATGTGTATGTTTGTATGTGCATATTGCATGAACCGGCGTATGTGTGCACATACAAACATACATATACGTTTGTGTATATACACACATACTTCCTGAGCAAACACGTGCACACATGTATCTGAGTGTATCTGTGTTCTGATGTGTCCACATGCCTCTGCAGGCATGCACGCGCTGGCCTCCACGCCCACGAGCAGGTCTTGTGTGTCTTTGTGCTTTTATCTTTGCATGTGTGCTTATCCGTGAGTCTTGAGCACACTTCTTCAGGCAATCCAGAGGACCTGGTGTTTGTAGTTTTGAGGTGTCAGAGGAGGTGGGTGCCAAAACATGCCTCAGGAGAACTGCACATTGGACGTCCTCCCTCTGCCCACCCACCCAAACATCTACTCAGCACCAGGAAGGCCTTGGGACCTTTCACTCATCAAGGCCAAGGTCAGCGGGGCACAAGGCTTCCCAGGGCACTGCCGCCAGCACCTTTCACCGTCTCTGCTGCCAATTTCTCAACTGTTCTCACCCCCAGCATTTCTTGCCTGGTGGTTGCAGGCCTATTTGAGATGCATCTGTCACATGACATCCTTGGGGGTTTCCAGCCTACAGTTCCACTAGGAAGGGTCTCTGCTCTAGGCCGGCCTCGGAGGGCCCCCGCCCCACTGAGCCTACACTGAGCTGAAGCTGGCAACTTCCCCAGGAGCTCTGGGGGCGTCTTCTCATTGAGGCTGGGCAATGCCAACAGTCTTCGGTGTCGTTGTCCTTTGCTCCTCCAGGAACAAAGGCAGAATTGTAGCAGCCGGTGGGAAAGGGGCAGCAGTGTGCATGGCACAAAGCATTTATTTTCCCCTTCCCTGATCTGAGCCCTATCACCAGTCCATGCACTGCCTGGGAATTCAGAAGCAGCTTCTGGAGAAGACTGGAGCGGGCGGTGTGGGTGGCTGGGCTCCAGGGCTGACCATGGCTCCCGCTGTCCCCACAGTGCCTGCAGTGGGTGCTTCTTATGCCCCAGAAGCTACACGTGCTCCACCACCATGTTGGGCCTCTCGCATTTTCTTCCTGGGTTTCCTGGCTTCTGGTCTGGTTCTGGGCTCTGCCCTGGGCGGTTCTCCTCCTCTTCTAGGCTGACCCACCGTCCTGGTGCCTAGCAACCTCTCCATCTGCTTTTAGTTTCCCTCACAGAGGCCAGGCCTCCCAGCCTGTCTCCAACCCAACCCTCCTTCCTTATCTGCTAAGTGGGGTCCCTGGTAGGAAACCCCAAATTTTTTCGAAGTCTATTACCCTCAGGTACCCCTGTCTTGGCCAGTGGTGTCACACTGTCAAATATGTTTAAGTCACACATAGGGGCTGACCTAGACACCCCATAACCTACCAAGTCACCTCCTAAGAACCTCTCTCGTCACCTCCCCCTTTTGTCACACTGTCACCAGCACCTCCTGCTGAGCCACCACTGCACTCCACTGCCCCTAACCTCTGTTACTAATCTTTTGTTGATTGTTAAGTGTTAGTTTAATTCCATTGTGGTCTGAGAAGATGCTTGGGATGATTTCAGTGCTCTTGAATAGGCTGATGCTGTCTTTGTGGCCTAACATATGGTCTGTCCTTGAGAATGATCCATGTGGATTTGAGTAAAATGTGTATTCCAGTTTCTTGGGATGAATGACTCTGAAAATGTCCAATAGTTCTAGTTTATCTATCTCTTCATTTAGCTCCCTTATGTCTTTACTGATTTTCTGCCTGGATGATCTGTCAAGTTGAGATAGTGGGGTGTTGAAGTCCCCTACTATGATTGTGTTACTGTTAATATATTGCTGTAGCTCTTTCAGTAGAAGTTTGATGTATTTAGATGGCTTCTCATTGGGTGCATAGATATTAATAATTGTTAAGTCCTCTTGATTGACTGATCCTCTGAGCATTAAGTAGTGTCCATTCCTATCTTTTTTAATCTTACCTATTTTAAAGTCTATCATGTCAGATATGAGAACAGCTGTTCCTGCCCTTTTTTGTGGGCCATTGGCTTGAATGATAGTTTTCCATCCTTTCACTTTAAGTCTGTGTTTGTCTTGTTGAGTTAGGTGAGTTTCCTGTAGACAACATATTGTTGGGTTGTGTTTTCTGATTCATCTTCCTACTCTGTGTCTTTTAATAGGTGAATTCAGGCCATTGACATTTATTGATATCAAAGATTGAAGATATTTTAACGCCATTCTTGGAGAATTTTAGAGTGTTTTTGATATATGTCCTATTTGTGGTTGTCTGGTTGTTTATAGGAGACCTTTCAGAACTTCTTTCAGGGCAGGCTTGGTGATGGTTGCTTCCTTCAACTGTTCCTTGTCTGAGAAGGTTTTGATGCCTCCATCTAGTCTGAATGACAGTCTAGCAGGATATAGTATTCTTGGCTGAAAGCCTTTCTCATTGAGCACTCGATAGATATCTTGCCATTCTCTTCTGGCCTGTAGTGTTTGTATGGAGAAGTCTGCTGCTAATCTTATGGGTTTTCCTTTGTAGGTGACTCTTTGTTTTTCTCTTGCAGCCTTGAGGATCCTTTCTTTATCCTTATTCCTTTCCATTCTAAGTATGACATGTCTTGGTGTCTTCAGGTCTGGGTTAATTCTGTTTGGGACCCTCTGGGCTTCTTGAATCTTTATGTCTTTGGTGTTGTCTAGACTAGAGAAATTTTCAGCTATTATGGCCTGGAGAATGCTTTCTTCCTCCCCTTCTCTTTCTTCCTCTGGTAAGCCAATAATGCGTATATTGTTTCTTTTGAAGTCATCCCATAGGACTCTGTTGTTGTTTTCAGCATCTCTTAATCTCTTTTTGAGATCTCTTACTTCTTTTTTAGTTGTCTCTAATTTGTCCTTGATCTTGCTAATTCTGTCTTCAGCCTCATTGATTCTATTCTCTCTGCCCTCTACTGCTTTCTGGAGTTCATCTATTTTGTTGCCCTGCTCTGATACTGTTTTAGCTTGTTCAGCTAGTTGCCTTCTTAGCTCAGCGATTTCAGCTTTCAGCTCTCTAATAACCATGAGATAATTAGAATTTTCTTCCATATTCTCATTTGTTGTTCCTGCATTTCTGATTACAATTTTTTCAAATTCTTTACTCACTCCTGTTATTATTTCCTTAGCTAATGTTTGGATGTTGAACTCGTTGTTTTGTGCTTCACCCTCTGGAGGACTTTTAGCTGGACTCTTGTCCTGGTTCGAGTCTCCAATATTTTTTCTTGTTGTTTTAACCATTTTATATAAGTTAACAGTTTTTTCAATCCCTGAGTTGGAGTTCAGTGGTGTAAAAGCCTTTTTTTTTTTTCCCCCTGTAGGCTATGGGAGCCTGAGGGCTTTTAAACTATCAATAGGCTTCTTAGCTTAATCACTGACTCCTGACCAAGAAATAAAACAGGGTGTGGCAGAGATAATCCAGTGGTTATGCAAAGAGACTTTCACAGCCCCTCAGCTATGCCACCGAGGTATAGGTCTTCTCCTGAGTTTCCCGGTTAGATCTCTGTACCCTGGTGTCCCTCCCTGTTGCTGCTCCAGATTCTGAGGGTAGTAGCAATGGAGACTCAGAGTTGCACTTAGTGAGTCTCTGGGGAGTCCTTTCCTCCCTTCAGCTGTCCCCTTGTTGGTGGAGCAGACTGGAGGTGGTGTCTCAACTGCTAAACTGCTGGACTGTTAGCAGTCACTTAATCTCTCCTTAGGCCCCTCTCTCCTCTCTGTCACCAGCCACACGTGTTTGTACTCACGGGTGATTTACTGGGTTTCTGTGGTCATTCTAGTCCTGTTTTGTTTCGGTCCGGGTGCTCTCCTTTGGAATTCCTAGTTGATCCGGGAGAGGAGAGGAGAGGAGAGAAAGCCATCTGCTGCTCGCAGCTCCTCCTCCGGAAGTCGAATCAGAGGAGGTAAGTCCACTGCCCCTAACCTCTGACCCCATCTCTCTACCACTTAAGACTTTGACCCAGGGGCCAGGCGGTGGTGTACCCAGTTGAGTGCACATATCACAATGGACAAGGACTAGGGTTAAGCCCCCAGTCCTCACCTGCAGAGGGGAAGCTTCATGAATGGCAAAGCAGTGCTGCAGGTGTCTCCCTTTCTCTCTTTCCCTCTCTGTGTTCCCTTCTCAATTTCTCTGTTTCTATCCAATACATAATCAATTAATAAAATATTTTTAAATTTGAGTCTGGCCTGGTAAAAGTAGGTTCATTAAAAATATATATATTTATTTTTTAGCTCACTAAGATAGTGCATTGCTTTGCCAAGTGCATGAACCAAGTTCAAGCCCAGCCACTCCTGCATTGAAGAGAACTTTGGCATTGTGCTCTCTCTCTTTCTCCGCTGCCCATGTATATCTAAAATACAAGGATGAAGAGGAAAATATTTATTAATTAATGACAGAAAGAAAAGGGGAGAGACTGAGCGGTGTGTGTGTGTGTGTGTGTGTGTGTGTGTGTGAACTAGACCATGGGTCTGGTACATGCAGTGCTTGGGAGAGAACTTGGAATCTGACACGTTTAACTCCAGCTCTCTAGCTACTGTGCGACGCACTGCGGATCATCAGGGGCCCCTAGGGCCTGAGTGATGAGCCTGAGAGAGGAATGAAGAACAGGAGGTTCAAGGCAGGGTTCTGCCTTCCCCCTCCCCAACTCCCACTCCCACCCCTCCAATCCAGAATTCAGAATCTTTGAGGCAGAAAACAAATTTCCATAACTCATACCTGGGATTGTCACTAACCTTCCAAGACTTTCAAAAGCTCCCTCTGACCCTCTAGGACCCCAGTGTGCCCAAGGCCTGCTCAACCACCTCATTTCAACTCACCTCACCTCACCTCACCTCACTTCACCTCACCTCACTTCACCTCACCTCACTTCACCTCACCTCACTTCACCTCACCTCACTTCACCTCTGGTCGCTGCACCTGCCAGATCTTCCCTCACCTGTGGAGGCTATACAGGTCTCTCCACTCCTTCCCCCCTGTTCCTAAGGGCTTAGTTCAGTGGCCACCCATCTCCCCAGGAAACCTTCCCAGCTGCACCCCTTGACTCCAGAATGTTCTGCAGCTGCCTTGACCCCACAGAGTAAACTACTTGGGTGTCTGTCTTCCCAATACTCCCAATTTGGGCTGGGCAGACAGACCATCCCTAAGGAGGTGAAGGGAAGGTAGGAACTCCATCCTAGAATAGGAGGGGTGCAGGAGGAGAGCCCGTGTACTGGGTATGCCCTTCCTGTCTGGTCTCCCTGAGGCCTCAGTTTCCCCACTTAGGAGACAGAGAGCTGTTCCCTCAGCATGGGGAGCAGGGGTGTGATGGGGGGGCAGGCTGGGTCCAGCAGATAGATGCTCCCGGTCCCACCCTACCATGTATCACCAGATGACCCTGAGTTGACCTGGCTTAGTCTCACTGTGGCTGTGAAATGGCAACAGCAGAGGGGCCAAGAACTTGGAATTCAGTAGGGTGGAGCAGGCAGGCACCATGGGAGGAACGCTCCCCCTGCCTCGGTGGGTCTTAGTGGAGGGAAGGGGCGCTGGAATAGGGGCTGCAGGCGTTCTCTTGTCCTGGCCCCCTGCCCGCCCTCAGGATGGTGAACAGACTCCTGAGTGAATTTTTGACCAAGGTCTCATGGAAGGGCCAGGCCCTGAATGCTTTCCCAGGTTCTAGTCCATCAAAACCAGGACCCTAGCTGTTCTGGACCTGGCCCAGGCAGGCAGCAGCACCTGCAATCAAACAGCACTTAGTCTCTCTCCTGCCACAGTGGAGGAAACAGGAAGCAGGGCAGGCCACTTTGGGAGGCCCCTTCTTCCTGCCCCCGGGGGGGGGGGGTTCACACAGCATGAGGAGTTGGTCCCACTGGGACTGGCAGTGCCCACCTGGGATGGGGGAGCCAGGGGCAGCATCAGCCTACACTAGGTGGTTCACTCTTTTATTTATGTATTTATGTATTTGATATATAGAGATAAATAAAGAGTGGAGAGCAAATAGAGACAGAGAGAGACACCCGCAGCACTGCTTCACCACTTGTGAAGCTTTCTCCCTGCAGGTGGAGAATGGAGACTTAAATCTGTGTCCTTGTGCATGGTAATGTGTACACTCCACCAGGTAGGGTACCACCTGGCCCCAACTCTCTGCCTCAGTTCTCTATCCCTTTCCTTTTCCCCCCCCGGACCTCGGTGGTCTGGGTCTAAACCCCAACCGTGGCCCTTTCCAAGCCTCATCCCCCAGCCCCCATCTGATCCAGCTGATTCCAGGATGGATTGATCTCTGCAGGGTGCGGTGGGGCTGAAGTCTGGGGCCAAGTGACCTGGAGGTGGGACACTTCAGGTTTGCCCCCCCCACCCCATCAGCTGGTGCATCAAATCTTTATGAAACCCCAGCATCATGGTGGGTCTCGCGATTGCTTGATGCAGCTCAGGCTCAGAAAAGGTGCTGGCCCTCACCTAGGACACACAGCCGAGGGTGGGGTGGCACTGGGGGTGGTGTCTGCTCCCTCGTGGGTGGAATGCCTACCAGTGGGTCATTCTGGGGCTGGGCTCTGCTCACTGGGCCTGGTGTTCCTGCGATAGCAGAAGTGGCAGGGGCACTGGACTCAGCACAGAGCAATCACGGAACAAAGGCCTGGTGCCATTGTGCCCCCACCAGATCCCCCTGGTGCACAGGGATCCTGGTTTCCCTCTTCCCTTCCCTTCCCATGAGGTCTAAGAGCAGTACCCAAGAAGTCGGCAGCGTCCCTCGCAGCTTCCAGTCTTGTGTCAGAAAGACAGAGAGGTCCACAGCAGTCTTAGTTTCCCCGGGTTTGCCTCTGAGTCCTGCCTCTGCCTGCATGGGGACTGCCCCAGGGAGCTTTCCGGACAGCCGTGATGGAGCTGTGCCTGCAGCTCAGGGTCCCACTAAATGGAGAAGTGAGGGTGGGGGTGGGGGCAGGCCTGGTAGGTGATGGGGTTCTCCTGGCATGGGGATGTACAGTAAAAGCAAGGGACCTGTGCAGAACCCCACTCTTCCTTCGAACTCAGGGGCCTAGTCCACTCTTCGGCCACCACTGGAGTCTTTCCTTGACCCTTGACGAACTCCTATACATCCTTTCAAGCCCAACTAAAAAGTCACCTTGTTTATCTGTCTCCCTCTCACTGAGTGTCCACTGTGCTGAGCTTGGGTCATGAAGGGCTCGACTCCAGTCTGCCTTCCCCTCACCAGCTGGTCACCCCTTTCTGTAGCAGGAAGCTCAAGTTGTTGCCATGAGACTGTCATCCATGAATGTTGGTGTCTAGGGGGAAGGCAGAGGCGCACGCACCCGGCTGAACGCACACATTACCATGCCTGAGGACCTGAGTTTGAACCCCTGCTCCCCACCTGAAGGGGGAAGCTTCATGAAGCAGGTCTGCAGGTCTCTCTCTCTCTTCCTCCCTCTCTCCTTCTCCTCTCTCAATTTCTCTTGGTCCTATCTAAAAAAAAAAAAGGAAAGGGGGGGGCTGGAAGCAATGGATTTGTCGTGCAGGCAGGGAACCCCAGTGACTGCCCTTTTGGCAATAAAAAGAAATAAATAACAGAATGTAGGGGCCTCACTGTCCAGGAGGGATCCCTGGGAGCACTGAGGTACAGAATCTGCAGATGGGTCAGTGCTGGGGACAGGAGACAGGGGACGAGAGGGGCGTGCACAGAGGAAGGCAAGGAGCCCCCAGCCAGGCTTTGGCTGCCCTGGGCAGGGCCCTGCAGAGTTCTCCCGACCTTTCCCCCGGGGCGGTGGCCCAGGAGACCCAGACTTCCTCCTGTTTCTGGGACGGGTGGGGCCCTGCACTGGACTTGGCCCTGTCACGTGACTCTGCCTAAGTGAGGGGGTCAGAGCCAGAAGGTGGGTGATCTTACACACAGGGAGCATAGGCCCTCGGGGTAACAAGCACCTGGGCGGAGAGGCCAGCCCCCCCTGGGCCTCAGGGTAGAGGCTGATCCTCCTGGGCTGGCTATCCCCTTGGCTGTCACTTGTCCCCTTGGTTGTCACCTGTCCCCTTCTCTGAGGTGGCACCCAGCCCTGGGCATGGGCATGCTAAAGGTGTCCATGGCAGAGGCAGATGACTCAAACCCTCCAGGAGAAATGAGAGTGGGGGTCCTTAGCAACACCTCCAGCTCAGCCATCCCACCAGGCCCCTGCCTCTCAAGGCTCCAGATCCTTTGTACCCTGGCTTCTGGCTGCTAGAAGCCGGTGGCTCCCTTAGCTGGCTGGAGCCCTTCTGGGGTCCGGCAGCGTCCCACATGGCCAATGTGTGTATAGTAGTCCTGCCAGACACCTGCCCTCTCATGCTCACACCTGGATCCAAGTGGAGAGACTTTGCCATGGGGGAAGCCTCACTCCTGACTGCTCAAGGGCCCACAACGCCTGTCATTGGTACCAAGGCTGGTCTCCACACAGTAGGGGACCAAGAACTGTCCCCCAGGAGTTCCTCGTGAGCACAAGCAGCTGTCACTTTAGGGCTTTGTCCCAAGCCCAGCCAGTCAGGGGTAGCCCAACAAGGCTTAGGGGGAACTGCTGGAGAAGGGGAGGAAGCTTTCCATGGCGGTGTGGGGTAGGACACAGAGGAAAGCAGAAGGCAGGGCCCTGAGGGCACCCTTTGACCTGACCAGGGCTGAGGCTGGTCCAGTTAATGGCTATCTGGTTACAGAACCCAGTAAATTCCCTCCTGAGCCCAGGCGGGTATGGTTTGGAATTCTGTCACCCACAACTAAAGCTTACTGATAAAAGAAGTGGCTTCCTCTGCCAACCCCCCCCCCCCACAATCCTGTCAGTTTGCTATGCATCACTCCCCGCAGCTGCTCTTCTGACTGTCCCTGGCAAACTCCTACTCATCCTACAAAACCTAACTCAGGACTGAGCTATCCCAGAGCATGCTCTGAAGTCGGCCCACCCCACTCCTCCTATGTGGTCCTCTCTTCTGTCTCAAGACACCGACACCTATGTGCAGCCAGTACCCAGCCCAGCTCTGTCTCTCAGCTGGACTAATCCACTGGAGGATCCTCTTGAAAACTGCTTCCTCCAGGCGGTGAACATTCTGTTGTCCTGGTCAGTCTGCACTTGAGGCTGTTCTGGACTCCAGGTGCCAAGACTTGGGGTGTCTGGGCCCTAGTAAGGCAGCCAGAGAGGAATGATAACTCTGTGGAAGGCTTCCTGGAGAGAGAGACTGGGATTGAGTCTCCAGGGCAGCCTGGCACGGGTTGGGCTTGTGCTTGTGCAAAACAAGGAGAGGGGAGGAGCAGGGAGGGGCCTGGATATACCTGGAGGTGGGCATTCCAGGTGGCCCCTCCATGCTGCTGGATCTTAAACTCCTCATCACTGTGATAAAGAAAGTGACTTGACAATGATCCAGCATGAGTGGTTCACCCAGGCAGGGGCAGGCGTGAGCAAAGGTTGTGCAACATGTTCTGGGGACTGTGTCTGAATAAGGTTATAAGGAGATGGTCACCCACTGTGAGTGAGTCCCCTGGAGTCTGGGGAGATTGACTTGAGCCTTGGGGTTATGTGGGGGAGGACCCTCAGCCCCATCTCTCTCTTTTTATTTATTTATTTATTATTTATTTATAAAAAGAAAATACTGACAAAAATAATAGAATAAAAGGGGTACAACTCCACACAATTCCCACCACCAGAACACTGTATCCCATTCCCTCCCCTGATAGCTTTCTTATTCTTTAACCCTCTGGGAGTATGGACCCAAGGTCATTGTGGGATGCAGAAGGTAGAAGGTCTGGCTTCTGTAATTGCTTCCCCGCTGAACATGGGCATTGGCTGATCAATCCATACTCCCAGTCTCTCTCTCTCTTTCCCTAGTGGGGTGGGGCTCTGGAGACTTGGAGCTCCAGGACACATTGGTGGAGTTGTCTGTCCAGGGAAGTCTGGCTGGCATCATGCTAGCATTTGGAACCCGGTGGCTGAAAAGAGAGTTAACATATAAAGCCATATAAATATATAACATATAAAGTTGATAATCATGAACCTAAAGGATAGAATATTGCAGATGAAGATCTGGTGGGGAGAGTCTCCATTCTGTAGATGACTAGTTGGCATATTTTAGTTATATTCCAAAGAGCCTGTGGCTATACTAGGTTTTTTTTTCCCCCTAGGCCTGAAGTCTGATATGCAGGTGGATCCTAGTTATTGTCTAGGGAGATAATGTCATGACTAGAAAATGGACCAGAAAGCTGGATCAGGGAAGAGAGTAGCGCCCAAATATGGGAAAGGTGTATAAATATTGTTGACTGTAAACCCCATCGATCTGATGTGATCTGTGGCCCTTATTCAGCTTAGGAGCCTATGTGACCTCTGCATCCCTGTAGATCTGAGCTCACATTCTGTGGTCATTAGTAGGAACATTCCAAGCTGACCCAATATCAGGACCCATCTTCCTCAGGTGTAGCATAGAGTATGTTGTACAGCCTCCCTTCAGAGGATGGAACATTCTCTACTGTTGTTGATCCAAGTTGAGGGCAAGGTCCTGTGGGGGCCCACAAAGGGGTCTGTTTTGTTGTTCCTGATAGAGATGACCGGTAACAATGGAGAGAGCTGTTTATTTGAGGTCTAGGCCCATCATGTCTGTTTGGGAATCTCAGGACTCCCCTACTAGGGCCCCAGCTGATGGGGTGGACTGATAGTGACTAAAGAGTCATCGTTAAATTATGCCAGTCTCTTGCCCTTATTCAGCTTTTGCAGTCCTTGCTTTGATAAGGTTAGCTTGGGAGTGAGTGAGGGACGTATAATAGGAAGTAGGTGAGGAGGATATCTAAGTCTAAGTAGACACTATTTCATTATGAACCTCATACTGACTCACTGTAGACTATTGTGTATTTTTGCTTTCAGGTATATATTTTGCCCTAATTTATGGATACATATGAACATATGCCCTATCTCATAGGACCTGGTCTATATCTAGGTTTTGGAATTCTGTTAGGAAGTGAACCACCTGGAATGGAATTAGAGAATCCTATGAAAGGAAATGTCTCACCCAAGTAATGAGGCTGAAAGGTTGGCATTCCATGCCTGACATCTCTGGACACAGTCTGAAGTGAAGCATGCTGAGGTGGTACTCATTGCATTGATTAGGTTGAGATCAGCAGATACGATATCATTTGGTATGAACTGAGAGAAGCATGAGGAAAGTGAGCCCCACTCTAGAGGTTCCAGGAGGGGGAAATATAGGCTCTATAGAGGAAACTGGAGGTTCCTGCTGTCTTAGGGTTTAAGAAGGCAGTAGATAGTTATTGCTATAATCAAATTATTTAGCAATTGGGTTAACTTTGAAAAATATCTTTGTATCCTTTGATACTATTTGTATATAGCTGTGCCACCAGTTGCTTCTGTTCTCCCTGGTCTAAGCTTTTAAGAGAGTCAACATATCAAAGACTCAGCCTACGGTCTGTTCAGCCCCATCTCTTTCCCTCCCCTGACCAGTGGGCCATGAGCAGGGCCAAGCCGTGTACTGGATGGCACAGACAGGTGACCACAGCCAAGCACCACCCCAGCTGACAGGGAGGCTTCTGGGTCTGGCACTGATGCCAGCCTGCTTTCCTTGTACCCACCAGGCCCCTGGGGCCTGGCCAGCAGCCACCCTGCCCACTGCCAATGGGGCAATCTCTTCTGAACTGCCCACCTCTCACTGGGGCACAGGTCCACCAGGCTGGAGGAGTCTGGCTGCCATGCCCTCCCTCGGGGCCTGGCTGTGCCAGCTGCCAGGATGCACCTCCTATCTGCTCAGGGCTGCTGTCTGTCCTCCTGTCTCATCTGCTTCTGTCTTCAGGATCCCAGAACTGTGGGAGACCCTCTTATGGCTGAGTGATTCCCTCAGCACCTGATGGTCTTGGAGTTGATGGCTGCTAGGGACATCAGTGATGGGTGTGATCTTGTTGGGGACAACAGTGAGGGTTCACATGCCCTGGAGCATGGGGACAGGAAGGTTGAACCAGCCTTCTGTGAAGTCAGATGAGACCACAGCCAGGTCCCTCCCCCAACTAAGCCTTCTGCTACTAGCCACTGGGAGACTAGCTGGTTATGACCTTGGACCATGCAGTCTTCTGCATCCTGGCACTGATCCCATATGGAGAAACTGAGGCTCGGAGAAGTAGGCACAACGTGGCCCCAAGTGGAAGATGATGTGGGCACCAGCACGGCAGCCTCCAGACCCCTGAACAGAGAGCTCTGGGACTCCCCTTATAGGTCATAGGAGGGGTAGCGAGCTGCAGTCTTTCCCACTTCTCCCCCACAGACACTCAGCGTGTGCTGGCAGAGGAAGGCCTTTGTACCTACCTGTTGGACACAGGCTGCTCCAGGGTGCGCTGTGCCCCTCCACCATCTCCGATGCTCTTTGACCCAGGGTTGTTGTGTCCTCCAGAGGCCAAGGACAGCGCAGCCACGTCCACCTCAACCGCGCCCCGCTCCTCAGTGGAGGGTTCGCCACCTGGTGGTCAAACTCGGTATTGCCACAGAGGTGTAATCAGTAGTTAATATTGAGGAGTGTGTGTTGTCCATGCATTGCACGCAAGGAAAAGGTCAAGAAGTCCCTGTAGCCCGCGGGGCATTAGGAACAGGGACCAGGCTGTGCTCAGTACCATTGCCCTGGTGTCCAGGCTACAGTGGCTGAGGGGAAGGGAGGACCCGGCCCAACCCAGCAGGAATTCAACCCCCAGGTGGACTTGTGTGGCTGCCTGCCCTCAGGTCTGGCCTGGTCAAGCTGAGGCCCTGCCTTACTGTCCCCAACACCTTTCTTGGAGTCACTGTTGGCCCAGATCCCAGTGAGAGACACCTTCTGGCTCTTGCCCATGAAGAAATGGGGCTGGGCCTGGGCTCAGCACCAGATCCAGACTCTGCCCTGTCCAGAGGCCCAGTTCACCCAAGAGGACACTGCCCCCACTATGACCAGAGCCTGGCTTGAGACCAGAAGTTCTAGCAGCTCAGATTCATAACTTCCCTTGTGCTCCTGGCCTTCAGCCTATCTTGGGCCTTCTCAGAACACCCTAAGCCCTGGGCTGGGGCTTTGCCAGCCCTGCATCCTGAAGTTCCTGCTGTTCCAGCAGCTTCTCCCATCTAAGCTGGATGCCCACAGGGGCTGTGCTGGGCAGGGCTGAGTAGGCAGAACACAGATGTTCCTCTTGGGTGCCCCTTGAGCAAGTACACAGAGATGGCTGGCAAGGGTCTAACTGCTCAGATCTGGGCTCCACAGGGAAAAATCCAGGGGCTTCTCTGTGGACAAAAACCTGGGTTACGGTCCATGTGGTACTCCTAAGATCAGTCTCCAGCCACCTGTATGTGACATTCCCCAATTCTTATCTGCCCAGGCAGGACCTGTCTACTCTGCCTCTGTCTCTATTCCCCTTCAGCCCATACAACCTCTGACTCCTTCCCACCTGGGGTGACGTCATGGGCTTGGCTCCTGGAGGCCCTTCTGGGTCTGAGTGGAGAGAGATGTCCCCAGGAGGCTGCAGCACATCACCTGGAGCTCAGGGACTTCTGTGATAGGCTACACGGGGCTGCCCCCAGCAGGTGACTGAATTGTCCCTGGAGCAGAGGGTGATAGGTGCACGCGGTCACAGGTCAGACCCCAGAGCTGAGGAGCAGGAGGCACCTTCAGGGCCTGTGCCCAATTCAGGCTTGGGGAGACCAACAGTGGAAAGCAGCAAGGGAATGAATGCTATTAGGGCTGGGTTCTCACAACCCACAGATGCCATACCCTCTACTGCCACTTGGTGGCGCTGTCTAGAGCACATAGATACAGGCGAGTCCTGCCTGCTGGTGGGGAGTGGGGGTCTGGGTAGGGCATGGGGACATGCTGGACCCAGGCCCAGGAAGTGGGGCCCAGAGTGCTGAGCTGAAGGTGTGTCCAGTCTCCTGGAAGGGGGGGCTGGATGTAGGGGCTGTGTTTGTAGGTGGAGCCCAGGCAACCCCTAGGGCATGGGCTCTTTGCTTTCTTCCATAAATCTGATAAAAGAACAGTTTCAGACTAGCGGCAGAATTCAAAAGAACACAGATGGGTCTTAATTATGACTGTCACATAGTCCATGCTGCCATATACAGCCACAGCTATGCAATAAGTGCTTATTAGTATATGTAGTGAATGTTGTTCTTATTATTACTATGGTTGCTATTACCATTATTACTATTATTCACCAGATTAGCTCTGGCTTAAAGTGGTGCTAGGGGTTGAACTTGGGACCTGGGAGCTTCAGGCATGAAAGTCGTTTTAAGCAACTACTATGTTAATTCCTAGCCTTATTATGATTTTTGGATTTCAAAAAGGAATTGAAATGAAACCACATTACAGGCTCCTCTCAGTACGTGAGGATGTTGTGCTGATGAACAGGTTGGAAGTGCTGTGTGACTCTGAAATTATGTGCCCCCCTCCAAATAGGGCCTCCCTCTGCCCCCTCCATGAGTCAGGCCCTGGGTGATGTCCCCTTCCTTGGTGCCCTCAGGGCCTGCACCAGTTCTGTGCAATAGATTTAAATGCAAGACAGGCTCCTCCCCTTCCTCTCCCCCACTTCTCCTCTTCCTCTTCCTCTTCCTCCTTTTCCTTCTCTTCCTCTTCTTTTTCTCCTTCTAGTCTTAAAAAAAAAAACATTTATTTTTGGTGTATTTGGTGGGGGGGAGGGTTCAGGTCCTGGAACAGGATGGCAGAAGACCTAGTGGGGGTTGTATTGTTATGTGGAAAACTGGGGTATGTTATGCATGTACAAACTATTGTATTTACTATCGACTGTAAAACATTAATCCCCCAATAAAGATATTTTAAAATATGTTTTATTTATTTATTTTCTCTTTTCTTGCCCTTTTTTTATTGTTGTTGTAGTTATTGTTTTTGTTGTTGATGTCGTCATTGTTGGATAGGACAGAAAGAAAGAGAGAGGAGGGGAAAACAGAGAGGAGGGAGAAAGATAGACACCTGCAGACCTGCTTCACCGCCTGTGAAGCGACTCCCCTGCAAGTGGGGAGCTGGGGGCTCGAACCGGGATCCTTATGCGGGTCCTTGCGCTTTGCACCACGTGCGCTTAACCCACAGCCCTACGCCCGACTCCCTAAAGAAATTTTTAAAAACTTATTTATGAGAAAGGGAAATAACCAGAGCATCACTCTGGTGCATGTGATAGTGGGGATCAAACACAGGACCTCATGATTGAGGGTCCAAAGCTGAATTCACGGCATCCCCCAGGACCTCTAGAGGCCCACAGTAGACACCCCAGGGCCCCCTGCAGTGTAGCTAATGCAGGAGCAGGGACATGCAGGCCTCTACTGCAGAACAGGGGGCTGCTTGGGGCTGGGAATGTTCACACAGGTCTGGGTCCCCTATGCCTTGAACTTGAGGGGTCCTGCACAGGACCTGGTTCCCAGTTCTCCCCATGGGCTTGAGCCAGGACCTTCTCAGGTTGACTCATCCTTGTCTGTGACTACCAGTCGGGGGACCAATAGTCTAGGCCGGGGGTGCTGAGTCCTGGGCTCTCCAGCCTGCAGAGAAGCCACGTTCTGCCTGGAGCCTAGTTGACCAGTTGGCCAGGCACACTCCCAGGACTAGACAGCAGGTGGCGCCATATATCCAGACTACAGCACAGAACCAGGGTCCAATTATTCCCACATCCTGTCCCTAGTTCTTGGAATCATTGTTTCCACTGTAAGAACTTGAGGTCTGGTCCTCAAAAATGGCTGCTCTAGGCCAGCTTTCTCGAAAAATCTGGCATTCTCTTGCCACCAACAGTGCCTCCCAGCCCTGGTGAGGGGACAGAAACCAAGCCAATGGCTGTCTAGTTTGTTTTAGGATAAAATGAGGGCTATGTGCTGCAGATGACCTCATAGCAGGCAGCTCCTACTGCCTGACTCATCCTGCCCCTGACTCTTCTGCCAGAACCTAATTCCTAGGACAACAGTCCACAGAGCACAGACTGGAAGTTGGTTGACTGGAAGGGATATAAATTGAGTCAGGTGTCACTTCTTCCAGGAAGCCACTCCTGACTGCAGGGCTGAATTCAGGGCAGCTTGGAGGCTCACCCAGCCCTTGGGTGGCTTCTACCATGGCACCACCCACAGGAGTAACTGTCACGTGCTGCTAGCTCCTCTCCAGGCCATATGCTCCACTGGGCAGCGCCTGGCACAGTGGTGGTGCCGGAAGGAGAGGCTGGGTCCACTGCTTGGGTGTACAAGGTCACAGTCAGCTCAGACAAGGTCATGGACTCTTGTAGCCAGAACTATGAGCACTCAGGAGGGGCTGTGCTCAGGACCAGGAGGGATCCAGGTTAGGGCTGGCATAGATGTGTGCCAGGGACCCTGAGATTGAAGAGAAGGTCTGAGAAACCGCCCCAAGAAGTGGGAGTCAGGATGGCAGAGTAGAAGGACAGAAACGTTCAGGGGACTCCAATGGCTGGAGCCTGCTACTGTGACCACAGGGTGAGGTAGGGGAGGCAGTTCCCTGGGCAGTCACCACCCACCCTGCCCCCTGAGGATAATGGGATCTCCATGGCCAAGGCCTCTATCTCTAGTGGCAAACCCTGCTGTGAAGGACCAGCTCAGATGGCCTCTGATAAGGACCCCAGTGCCTGCAGACATGAAGCAGCAGGCTCAGGGTGAAGGCTGGGAGCCAAGACAGCACCTGAGGACATCAGCGAGTCTGGGGCCAGGGCACCAGAAGGCTTCCCAGTGGCAGAGTGCTTGGACCCTCATAGGTTCCCATCCCAGATCATCCTGAGTCCCGTCTGTCCCCTTCGGACAGGGGCCTCTGGGCTGTGGGAGGGAGCCAGCCTGGAGGGCTGAGGTCACGGCGGGGGAGTTGGGGGCTGCTCTTGAGTGCCCTCCTTTGCTAAGTCCTGGCTGGGAAGGTGGCACCTTACCCAGATGTGTGCTCGGATCCACAGGCCCAGCTCCTTCCAGAAGCTCCCAAGTGTCCTTTGTGCCAGCTGGGGCATGGGCCAGTCTCTTCTAATACGCAGCTGGCACCTCATGGCTCTCAGCAGCCACTGGCAGAGGGCCCCCAGGGGAAATGCAGGTGAACAGTTGGGATGGCTGTCCACATCAGGAGGGACTCCCCTAAAATAAAGGATACCCCAGAAAGCCCCAAGGGAGTTGGGACGGGGTGCAGGGGGTAAGGACTCTGGACTCTGATCAGGCTTTGGATGGTCATGGGGACATTCCACAGGAAGAGGCTCTGGGGCCTGGGTCTCCTGGCTCAGTGCCCAGGGAGCACAGGGTGGAGGATGGGGTCTGGGGTCCCGGGTGGACCCTATTAGAACCTCAGAGGCTGCAGCTGTGGGCAAGCAGGCCCTAAGTGGGCAGTTCAAGGATCCACAGTCCAGGGCTGTCAGGTAATGTCAGCACCTCCCCAACCCCACATGGCAGCTGACGAGACCCCGTGGGCAACCCCATCTCCCAGCACCCAGGCTCAAATGAATGTCAACTCTAGAATCCTTTCAGAACAGCTTTTATTGTCATCGGGTGCAGCCCCCCAGAACCACCACCCCACTCCCCGCCAGGCCTGCAGCTCGGTCCCTGCTGGGCATGGGCAGCCCCTCCCACGAGGACGTGCCAGGGGGCACCTCAGGGAAGGCAGTAGGTTGTATAGTTATCTTCCAAGGGGGCAACATCACTGCCCTGAAACCACACAACCTACTACCTCACCCTGCTGGCGCCCAGGGTGTGGGAGAGGCCACCCCAGCCCCTGCCCCGGGCTCTGCAGCTGCCAGCTGAAGGCTGGGCAAGTACAGGGCAGGGGGGAGTGTGGGCGTGCCTCAGTTTCCCCAGCCATCTGCTTTCAGGCTGCTGGAGGACGGGGTAAGCCTGTGACCGTGAGGTGCCCGGTTCCAGTTCCTGCCTAAGGTGGGCCAACCTCCTTCCTGTCTGTCCCCAGGAGAGATGCGGGGTGACCAGAGGCCCGGCTGGAAGGTGTGGGTAGCCAGATGGGGACGTGCTGGGCCCCGGGCGTCCCAGCGGCCTTGTCCTCTTCATGCTCAGAGCCAGCTGCAGGGAGCACGACTGAGGGAGTCCCCAGACCAGGGTGTCCCTGAGCCCAGTGCAGGGGCGGGGAGGGGTATGCTTGGACCACCCTGTGGGGTCTCTAGCTCATCATGGGAGGGGGCGCACATGGCAGAACTCCCTGCCCTGGACCTTTCACATGTCTCCTTCAACCTACCTTGCCCCTCACCCACATTTTGCAGATGAAGAAACGAAATCCAGAGAGGTCCAGGGATGTTCCAGGTCACACAGACTGAGACCCAGCAGACTCACTACAAGGCAGCCCGCCCGCCCCCATCCCTGTCCCACAACTGCTGAGGCTGTCTTTCCCCGCCACTCCACAGGGTTCTGGAAGCTTCCACCGTTGATATTACAACCACTTCAGGAAAGACAGTAGATTGTATAGTTACCCATAGCAGGGCAGGGCCCCAAACTATACAACCTACTACCTCACCCCAAAGGGCCGTGATTCTTGGCACCAGATGAGCAGGCAGGCAGACAGATGGAAAGATGGACTGACAGGCTTCTTGGTTTCTGGAGGCACCTCCTGGAAGAGAAGGAGGGGAGTGGGGAGAACAGGACCCCAGGGTGGCTGGTGGGGCAGGGGAGTGGGAAGAGGCCTGGGCACCTGGGGCCCATTACCCAGCTGGCCCCACCATGGAGAGGAACTGGGCAGAGACCTGCCTGAGAGCAGAGGAGGAGGGAGAGAAAGCCCCTGCGGCTTCTGAGGACTCTGTTACAGGAGGCTGGGTGCCTCCCACCTGCACAGGAGTGGCCAGAACCTGCAGAAGGGTTCTGACCAAGTCACTTGTCAAAATGGCCCTGGGGTGCCCCCCCCCCACCCCAGGAGGCACCTGTGCCAGGACTCCTGCTGCTCTCTTGATGTGGGGGAGCGGTGGCTATGCTGATGGCATCCAATGCAGAGGGTCTCCCAACCCATGGGGAGCCCCGGTTTCTTAGGGTAACTGGAGAAGTGAACGCCCTTTGCCCCCTTCCCCCAACTCTGGGCTCCCGATTTAGCTCTGAGACCCCATGTCTGTGTGCTGCCCCAGAAGCTTAGGGGGGGGGCAGAGGGGAAGAAACCCCATCAGCCCTAGTTGACATTGGAGCTAGTGTCACAAGAGAGCCGGGACACAGACCCTGAGAGTCCTATCCCATGTGCTGACATGCCTGTCCTCCCTAGAGCTGGGCTCCTCCACCCGCCAGAGCCTGAAGGGCCGCTTCTGGGGCCCAGCCCAGCTCTGGCCAGAGAGCCACACAACCAGCCCAAGGACCCAGTCAGGATAAAAGATGTGACTCAGTTTCCCTCATCTGTCCTTCCTAGTTGTCCCAGACCACCAGAGGTCTTTGGTGGGGGTTGGGGGGGGTCTTAGGATCCCACTGGACTGCAGTTTGTCCTGGAGGCTCCCGCAGGGACACCAGACCCCCAGACCCACACAGGGTGCACCTGCACAGCGGGTCTGAGCTGTGTCTCTCTTCCATGCACACACAGCTGCAGCCCTCAGCTCCTTCAAGCCAAGTCTGGTTGATGGCAGGGAGGCAAAGAGAACCTGTAAAGACAGAGGCCACAGAGTCGTGCACTAGTAGAAAAGGCAGGCCCACGGGGCGGGGGTGGGGGTGGGAGGGTGGGGGACAAGTGGCTCAGGTCCAGGGCGGCGGAGCTGGGCGTGGGTCCTGTTTAAGGGCATCTGCGTCTAACCACCCCGCCCGACACCCCGTCTTCTGGGGCTCCCTACTTCCCAGTGCCAGGAGAACAGGAGGGCTTGCAGTGGTGTCACGTCACTTGGGACATTGTGTGCTAGTCACCCTAAGGTGGTCTAAATGTCCCCCCCCCCCAATACTGGGGAAGGGCAAACTGGCCACCTGGTTGGGGGATCCGCCCCAGTACTCCAAAAGACCGTCCTTTGCCTGTCCTCAGTCAGGAGCCACAGCCCCAAGTGTTTCAAAATGAGTCTCAGCCCTGCCCAGGCTCCGGGACTGGGCTTGTGTTTGGGGGCCCCAGGCCTCACACCTGGAATGCCAGGCCCGCTGTGGCAGGTGACAGAGCTGACAGGGTGCGCGATGGGGGCCCAGAAGGGTGGCAGGTTCCTTCTTCCACCAGGGCCCAGTGCTGCCTGTCAGGTGACCAGAAAGCAGGCTCTGCCTTCTCTTTCCACCTGCCTCCCCCCAACCCCACCAGGCTCTCCACCAGCACAGCCCACACACAGTCTGGCTCTTTCTCTGGCCCAGGTTTTTCAGAGGAGAGTTTCAGGGTCTGTGACCCCCTTCCTTCCATGGAGAGATTTCTTTTTTATTTATTTCTTGGAGAGATTTCTGATTTAGGAGGCAGGGTCCTGATTCCTCAGGGTGGGACGTATGACTTGCCTGCTCTGTCTTAACGCCACAGCACTGCAGGCCTCAGGCTTGGGCGGAGACAACAGGCCTTCCCTCAGGAGACACACCAAAGGGACCTTTCCCAGCCAGTTCAGGGAGCCACGTAGTCC
The DNA here is from genome assembly GCF_950295315.1 of Erinaceus europaeus. Lineage (NCBI taxonomy): Eukaryota > Metazoa > Chordata > Mammalia > Eulipotyphla > Erinaceidae > Erinaceus > Erinaceus europaeus. Next base: position 14,947,652 of record NC_080165.1, on the reverse strand, counting down.
AGAGGGGCTTCCTGGGGTACACACCAGGGCATTTGCTGACCCAGCTGTGGACACTGTGGGGGGGGCATCCAGGGACAGGTGTGAGAGAGGCTCTGAGAGCAGGTGGCCCTTTCAGGGCCAAGCGGATGTCTGGAGTGAGCAAAGCAGACAGACAGCATCACCCCGCAGTCACTTCAGGCTTGGCGCGATGCCACAGGGAGATGGGACACCCTCCCCATCCCGATTGGATTTCTCCCCATAAAGCACCCAGTGTTTCTGCTCGGCCAGTGTGTGGACAGTGAAGTCTGGGAATGAACTGGGGGGTGGGGCTGGAGTCAGGGAGACAGAGCCCACCTGGACAGGGCTGTACCTGACCGGGCTACAGGCTTACCTGGGGGCGGGGGTGTCAAGAACTGAACAGTTAACACAAAGGAAAGTTTAAAACTAAATAAAAATTCAAAATGATCCAAAAACATCAAACTGTAAAACACCTAGAAAAAAAACCCCAGGGTTGAGTCACTCAGAAAACGCCAACATCAGAGCTGAGTCAGCAAGACACTCATCTCGAAAGGTGTCTGCTTTGCCATGTGTGGGCCCAGGTTTGAACCCAGCCCCTGCAGCACTGGAGGAAAGTTTGGCGCTGTGCTGTCTCTGCTTCTCTCCCTCTCTCTCTGTCTTCTCTCTCTCTATCTTTCTGGCAGGAAAAGTCACTTTGGGCTAGGGAGACAGCATAATAGTTATTCTGCAAACTTCCCTGCCTGAGGCTCCAAGGTCCCAGGTTCAGTCCCTAGTACCACCTAAAGCTGGAGCATAGCAGTGCTCTGGCATCTTTCTCTCTCTCTCATTAAGAAAGAAAATATTTTTAAAAATACAATTAAAAGGGGCCAGGTGATGGTGCACCTGGCTGAGCACACATGTTCCAATGCACAAGAACCTGGGTTCAAGCCCCCGGTTCCCATCTGCAAGGGGAAAGTTTTGCGAGTGGTAAACCAGAGCTGCAGATGTCTCTGTCTCTCTCCTTATCTCTTCTCCCTATCTGAATTTCTGGCTGTCTCTATCCAATAAATAAAGATAATAATAAATAATAATAATAAATAAAAAATACAATTAAAAAAGAAAAAAATCAACTCAAAGCTGTTGCCCCGCGATTCTGGTGGTAGCACGTCCGGTTAAGCGCATGTGGTGCAAAGCACAAGGGCCGGCGTAAGGATCCCGGTTTGAGCTCCTGGCTCCCCACCTGCAGGGGAGTCGCTTCACAGGCGGTGAAGCAGGTCTGCAGGTGTCTGTCTTTCTCTCTCCCTCTCTGTCTTCCCCTCCTTTCTCCATTTCTCTCTACCCTATCCAACAACAACAACAAGAATAACTACAACAATAAAACAAGGGCAACAAAAGGAAATAAATAAATATATATATATTTTTTAAAAAGCTGTTGCCCCAGTGACAACCAAAAAAAATCAAATTTAAAGGGGGGGGGGGCAGTCACAGTTACTGACTGTTCCTGGTGCCTCAGTTTCCAATACAGCTCGGCTAGGCACAGGGTCCAATGTCCTCATCGCTGTGACATTGTGCCCAGGCATACAGCAGCCAAACCAAGTGAATCAGACCTTGGATCTTGGACCCCAAACAGTTCCTACCGAACCCTGCCACCACTGCATGGGACATGGAACCCCAACTGAGCTGGGGTCTGTACCTGCCCCCCCCCTGCCTCAAGGCTCCTGTTGAGGTAGGGGTCTCCACCTGGGGGGAGTCACCTAGAGGTGTTCAAGCTTGTGAGGGGCAGGCAAGCCAGTTCTTCCAGCCTCTGTGCTTTGCCAAGGGGAGAAGGAAGTCAGCTTGCTTGTGGAGGGAGGAGACCTGAGCCCAGGAAGGGGGCTTAAAGGGGGGGGGGGCTTCATTCTCCCGGATGAGAGATGGATGGGTCTGTGTGAAATCCAGAGGGAGCCAGAGAAGAGGTACTGGCCATGCTGGCATCCACCTAGCATCAGGCCATGGCATTGGAGTGCACTCTCAGCTTGAGCCATAGGCTGGGTGAGAGGAGAGAAGAGGGAGAGGGGGAGGGGAGGGAGAAGGGAGGGGGGAGGGCAGGAGAGGAAAAGGAGGAGGGAGGGGAAGTGAAGGGAGGGGGAGGGAGAGGGGAGAAGGAAAGGGAGAGGGAGGGGAAAGGGAGGGGAGAGGGAGGAGAAGGAGAGAGGGCGAGGGGGGAGGGAAAGGGGAGATGGCGAGGGAGGGAGAGGAGAGGGAGGGGAGGGAAAGCAGAGGAGAGGAGAGGAAGAGGAAAAGGGGGAGGGGGAGGAGAGGGCAAGTGTGAGTACCAGTTGCGGGGGGGTGGGGGGGGGCGGGGGAAAATGGGCCAGATGCACCACATCATAAAAAACACTCTGTGTAAGCCCAAAGCCCTGCCCTTTGGGGGGGTTCCACCTGGGGAAGATGGGTCCTCTCCCGCCCCACTCCCAGATCTAAGCCAGGTCTAAGCCAGGCATGGCATGTCGACCCCCGGGGCTGCTCAGGGTGTCCCATCACTCTGTGCTCCGCTGGTTCTCCCTAGGACGAGGCAAGTTCTTGTATAAACCTTACTTCCTGGCACTAGAATGTTCCCTCTGGAACCTCAGGACTGGGTGTCCTTCCTGGAAGGGTCCGCTCTGTCCAAAACTGCTCCCACAGAAGTCTGGGGAAGCCCCTGCAGTTCCCGGGCTCTGAGTGTGCACTAAATTATGGCCCTGCTTTCTCTCAGGCTCCCTGAACACTAAAGAACAAGACCAGGTCATGCTGGGAACACAGGCTGCAGGGTGTGCCCCACTTAGGAGCCACTCCACGCTGCCAGAGACGTGCCCCCCACCCCAAACGCCCTCCCCTATGTCTCATGGAAACCTCCACAAACTCCTTGAACAAAACCACTGCCATCTGAAACCCCCAAGCCGGGCACCACGGGCACCTGGGCAGCGGCCCCTCCTTGTCCCATGCCGAGGCTGGAAGGGCTCACCATACTCCAGTGACCAGTGTCCTGGGCCTCACCCTGGCCCCCATACCAAGCCTGCTTCCGGAATCATCTCTTCTTATCCATGGGGCCACTATCAGCCATGTCAGCATGTGAGTGCTATGCACAAAACAAAGGCAGGAGAAGCCTCTTCCTTGAGGGAATGAGCTCCCGAGTCCTAGAGGTGTTCTTGGGTTGCCGAGGTCAAGTACATGGCTCCCATCCCAAAGAGAAAACACGGTCAGGAAGGGCACTGAGTTGGTCTATGTAGGTGACCCAATGTCCAGCCTCGGGGCACTGAGTTGGGCTATTTAGGTGACCCAATGTCCAGCCTCGGACCACAGAGTGAGGCCTAGCTGCAGTGTGGTGGTCACTGCCTGCACAGAGTTCACCTCCTCCAGGAAGGCCTCTGGGCATGCTTCCCTAGGTCATCAGAGCTATCTGGTGCCTGAAGCTCAGCGGCTCGGCAGGAGGCTGAGGGTGTGGGGGATCTGGAGGATTCAGGTCCTTTGCTGGAGCGGCCTGAGACAGGCAGGCCTGTCCCCACCCATCATGTGCCCAGGTGCCCATCATTCCCTCCCCAGCCAGTGCCATTTGCAGCACAGTCTGCTCTGGCCCCCACAGCTGCAGCGGACTCCCTCCAGGAGCATGGTTTTAATTACAGCTCCTCCGGGCTCCCTGTTGCAGCATCTCCATCTGCTTGGCGGGATGTCTGGGTGAGGGGCCGGTGGGGCTGGGTGAGGGGCCGGGGCTCTCGGATGGCCTTGCCAAGATATCGCTGCTGCCAAGCCCAGGGTGACTGTGGCCAAGGCTGGGCTCCGTCCAGGCCACCCAGGGCAGCGAGCGGGTACGTGCTGTCCCTCCCTTCTCCACCAACGGCCCCCCTCCACGTCCAGGAGGCTCAAACACAAAATGGCGGTGGGGCGGCCATTTTGTGAAGTCTGAGAGACAAAGGAAACCAGAGGGCGGAGGACCATCGACTCCAGGAATGCTCCCTGTGCTGAGGCCTCTGTTGGTCTGGTCAGAGGGGGTAGGATGCAGGCAGAGCCCTTTCCAGAACCTTCCTGGAACCCTGAGTTGCCAGAGATCCTGTCACCCTTTGAAGGGAGTCAGGGTGTTCTTGGGGATGTACTCCTGCCCAGGGTAGCTCCACTGAGCTCTCCTGTCTTGTAGTGGTGGTAAGTCAATGCCAGGCAGTGACTGCTGGGTGCCACTGAGGTGGCCTGAGAGGCTGGGGCTGTCTCAGTCCACCCCATCAGTCCAGGCCAACTGGGTCCTTTCTGCCCACGGCTATAGAACACAGTGACCACCCCAAAGGGGACACCAGTCCACCCCTGCAGGCCTCCCTCTGGGCATCTGGAGAAGCTACACCAGCATGGGCTACTTCTCCAAGCTCAAGTCTCCTTTCTGCCCTGCTTATCAGTCACCACCCAGCCATCATTCTGTCCCCTCTGGTGAGCCCACACCCACTTCCTCTGGACAGCGAGATGACCACTGTCGTTGCAACGTCTGCTGGACCAGAATCCTCTCTGGGGCTGGTCACAGCCCCATCCAAGACCCCCAGAATCTTCTAAGCCCCAAGTGTCGGGCAGGACAGCAGGGCTGCCCTGGGTCCCGGGAGGCTCAGCCCATGGAAGGCCCCTCTCAGCCTGTGCTGAGCAAAACCCAGGACCCCAGACCACTGCTGCCTGGCAGACAAGTAGACTGAGCTGGGAATGTCAGACCTTGGGCGTGAGGACTCACCTGGGCCTTTCACTCAGACAGGGATGGGCGGTGTGGATGAAGGACATGGTCAGAGTAAAAGCAGCCAGTGGCCTGTGGTGGTGGTGGAGGGGTGGCAGGCCTTCCGTGGGGATGGGCTCCATCATGACACGGTGCAGTGCAGAGGGCAGGTGCCCCTCACCCCTGTCTTGGCACGGCTATCCTGAGGACGCCTGGTCATGGGTGGGTAAGACAACTTCTCTCTGCAGGGACTTCTCTCCTGGAAGCAGCTTCCCCTTGGAAGCAATGGAATCTGGGGGTGGTGGTTTAGGGGTTGGAGGGAGGACAGACAGCAAGCTGAAAGTGCCACTTGCTTTTTTTTTTTTTTTTTTTTGCTTCCAGTTGCTGGTGCTCAGTGCCAGCACTATGAATCCACCGCTTCTAGTGGCTTTTTCATTCTATAGGACAGAGAGAAATTGAGAAGGGAGGAAGAGACAGACAGACACCTACAGACCTGCTTCACTGCTTGTGAAGTGTCCCTACTGCAGGTGGGGAGCAGAGGCTTGAACCTAGGTCCTTGCATGTAGTACTCTGCCCTTTACTGGGTGTGCCACTGCCCAGCCCTGAAAGCGCCACTTATTCAAAATCACCACTCCCCCAAGAAAATGGGCAGTGCAGGATCTATCTGCACGCCTGGCCCGGGGCACGGCCCTGCTGCCAGTAGAAGAAACCCCTTGTGCAAGCCCCTTGCCTGCTGGGGGCAGCACAAAGCAGGTGCTTGCAGGGCTGGCCCAGAACCCAGTCCTCCTCCCACTCCAGCAGCCCCCGACCCCAACATCTCGGGGAGACCAGGGCTGGGTGTAGTATGGACAATGAGTATGGCTGGAAACCAGGAGGAAAACCCGGCCTGGGAGGGGTTCAGGTAATGCCCTCTCTAGAACCTTCTCCCCATCCCGAATAAGACTTCCCCCTTCCTGGACCAAGTCTCAGCAGACTTCAAGTCAATTCAAAAACAAACCCCATCTAGAGAGCCACTGCCCCCCCAACCTCCAATGCCCACCCCACCCCCCTATCCCCTCAGCTGGCGTCCAGAAGGGCCTTCATTGTCCTCACAACCTTCCAGGACTGCTGGCTGGGCCCAGGAGGCCACACTGCTGCCGATGGAAGTGGGGGGGACTTCTCGGCGGGGACCCGGGGAAGCATCTGGACTAAATGGCCGTGGGCAGAGCCAGGAGCCGTCCCATCCCCACCCCACCCCCCAGACATCTGGTGCCAGCTGCAACCTCTGAGTCCTTTTCCCCAGTGACAGCCCCAGTTTCTGGGTGGCTCTGCTGTCTTTTTTGCTCCCCCTGCCTCCACATTATTCACCTTCCTGTCACACCCTCACTCCCCTTCCTCCTCTGTCCCCATGTCCCCAGGGCTTCCCCCCCAACCTTGGCCCACCCCACCCCCGGGCACCGGCTGGCACAGGCTGTGAGCAGACACAAAGGCCCCAGGCGATGTCTGGAGTCTGGCAGCCGAGCTGAACCTGTAAACACTCGAGGCCCAGATGGCAGAAGGGTCCTGGCCTGGAGCAGTGGCCTGGGTTCCCCCTACACTGCATCCCTCCCCCTGCACCCAGGCTGGGTAGCGGCTGCCCTGGACATGGGGACAGGATGCCAGTGTGATCCCAGCTCCCCAGGAAGCTCATCTCTGGGGAGGGTGGGGAGCTTAAGGTCTCAAGTCAGATTGATAGGCAGAACCAAAAAAAAAAAAATCTCCTCACCCTCTGACTCTCCATTCTCTGCCCTCTAGATACTGCAAACCGACCACCAACCTCAGCCCTTCAGCGGCTTTTACTGTTTGGCCCCGAGACCCTGTCCCCCACCCCCACACCCCCAGAGCACTGACTCCTAGTAAAGGAAGCTCCACTTAGCTTATGAGCCAGAGGAGCCAGGGGTCTGGTAAGAGTCTGAATCCCCCTCAGAGGAGAACCAGCCAGCCCCTTGCTTCCTGGAGGGAGACCCTAGTCCCTCAGCCAGGGCTGGTGGGAGGTCAGAGCTGAGGTGGGTTGGGGGGGGTAAGTGTGCAGGGCCATGTGCATATGTGTGTCCTTGTACCTGCGTCCCATTCCAGGCACACCAGCCCAGGGGAATGGGAGAGGGGGAAGGTGACCCTGATGTCCACATTCAAACCCACACTGACCTGAGGGTCACCTGGTCACTGAGGCTTGGACAGCATCAGGCACTCATGTGGGAGGAAGAAGTGAGGCAGCCTGGAAGGGGAGATGCTGGTTACGTTCTTGGATGGAGCCCTGGGTGGGGGGCTCACAGGCCCCATTTGTATCTTGGCTCCAGGACACCTTGCCCTAAGATCCTGTGGGGCTAGAAGTCCCTCTGTCTCAGACTTGGTGTGCAAAACAGGGGCTGAAACGTCTGGTTTGCAGGGGTCACAGCATATATCGCTTAGGGCTCAGTGCCTGCACTATAAATCCACAGCTCTCCAAGGGACATTGGCTGGCAGCAGCTGTGGCTACAAGGATATAGATGTGGAGGCTAGAGAGAAGTAAGTGAGGCCTGGCAGTATGGCCCAGGTCCCTGTTCCCTCTCAGCCTTGGGGACTGGATGCACATGTTACCATATGCAGGAGCCCAGTTCAAGTCCCCAGTCCTCACCTGCAGGGGGTAAACTTTACATGTAGTGAAGCAGGGCTGTAGGTGTCTTTCCTTCTCTCTTGCTCCCTCTCTCTCCTTTCTCTTCCTTCCTTTGTCCCCCCCTCCCTCCTCTCAATTTCTGTTTTTATCATAAAGGGTTAAAAAAAAAAAGCCACTGGGAGTGGTGGATTTGTCCTGTAGGCACCAAGTCCCAGCAATACCACTGGCCACAATTTTTAAGAAAATGAAAAGAAACAACCTGGGATGGGAGGCATCCAGGTTGGTGATTGGAACTGTGCTCTGCCTGGGTCTAGGAAGGAAACAGCCTCAGACTTTCAGGACCAGGCAGCCCTCTCTCAGCATCTCTGCTGAAGGAAGAACTTCTTAAGCACCAGGAGAGATAGTTTTTCCCTCTTTGCTTTGACTGCTAGGGAGCCCAAATCTGAAGTTACGGGTGACTGCTAACAACTGGGTCACTCCTACACACCAAGGCTTTTTTCTAGCCTCTGGCTTTCCCAGTTCCAGTCTCCTTAGCTGTCTGGTTTCCATCTTGCTACATTCTCCCCACAGCTCCAAGTGCATATAAAGCTATATACATCTTCTTCCTCTTCCTCCTCTTCTTCTTTTTTCCTCCAGGGTTATTGCTAGGGCTCGGTGCCTACACTACAAATCCACTGCTCTTGGAGCCTCCCCACTCCCATTTTTGTATCCCTTGCTGCCCTTGCTATTGTTGCTATTGTTGGATAGGACAGAGAGAAATGGAGAGAGGAGGGGAGACTGAGAAGGGGAGAGCAAGATAGACACCTGCAGACCTGCTGCACCACTTGCAAAGTGACCCCCTGCGCATGGGGACCTGGGGGCTCGAACCGGGATCCTTACACTGGTCCTTGCACTTCATGCCATGTGCACTTAACCAGCTGTGCTACCGCCCGGCCCATCTTCTTTTCTTAATGTGACATAATGCAAACAGATGAGTAAGCAACACCTTTGTCCCTTCCTGGCACACAGTGAGATGTGATGGGTGGGCTTCAGTGCTGTGGGTGCTGGGTGTCGATGGGCTCAGATCTGGCTCCATCTGCCTTGTTGGGTGCTGGGAGGAAGGTGGGAAGTAATCTGGATGCTCTTTCTACAAATCCCAGGAAGGACTTTGGCTTCAACAAGACCACCCAGAAGTGGTAGCTTGACCATTTTTGAGAACCAATAGGCTCTGCCTCAGGGATGGAGCCTCAGGGGTCTGGATACAGCCTAACCTGACCGGGCACCATACAGTCCCTACCATGGGCAGTGTCCCCTCAGTGTACAAACACACTCCAGCCAGCACAGGTATCAGCACGGGCACTGGGCCTCAGAGCAGAGGCCTCTCCCTGTTCTGCAGGCCTAGTTCTCAGGTCACTGAGAGCCTCCTGACTGGCACAGAAATGCTGCCAACAGAGCTGCTCAGTCTCCATGTGCAGGCACAAGGCTGTCTCTGCCTGTTACCTACTCACCTCGTTTGTCACCAACTGAGCACATCAAAATGAAGAAGCCCCCAACTGAGCTAGCGAGCCCCAGGGAAGGCAGAGGGTCAGAGAGTGTCAGGCTGGGTCAAATGCTGCACATTATGTATTTTGGGGGTGGGATATAAACCTGCTGCTGCTGGGCAGCTGTGAAAAGGCTTCCCCACCCCTGGGCCTTCTCACCCAAAGCCCCAGTGCCCTGGGGTTCACTATGCATGCCCTAAACTTCACACAAGGAGGAATTCTTTTATTATTATTTTAATTTTTTATTATTCTGTATTTATTTCCTTTTGTTGCCCTTGTTTTATTACTGTAGTTATTATTGTTGTTGTCATTGATGTCGTTGTTGTTGGATAGGACAGAGAGAAATGGAGAGAGGAGGAGAAGACAGAGAGGGGAAGAGAAAGACAGACACCTGCAGACCTGCTTCACTGCCTGTGAAGAGACTCCCCTGCAGGTGGGGAGCCGGGGGCTCGAACCGGGATCCTTACGCCAGTCCTTGCGCTTTGTACAACCTGTGCTTAACCCACTGCACTACCACCCAACGCTCACAAGGAGGAATTCTAACCTTATGTCTATGGATGGGTAAACTGAGGCTCAGGGTCTCATAGGAGGAGTTGGCTCAGTTGGACAGGTCAAAAGTGGTGGCTAGACGAGCCTGTCACTTGTCCCAACTGGGGCAATGATGACATGGAGGGCCCCTGTCCTCCCCAACTCCACCTGCTTGGGGGGCATCAGCACTGTCCTCAGACCACAGAGTGATGGGTACACACAGCAGCCAGGACACCTTTTCTCTGCACTCTGGCTCCTGGGTCAAGAGGTAGGGGTGTCTCTGCTGGGCGTCAGCCACTTGGGGACTCAGGTTGGGTGGGTACCCCAGCAGGCTTCAGGGTGGAGCCCTCAAGTGCAGGGATGGCGTCTCCCGAAAAGTGGCTCCATGTTCCCAAAGCCAGACCACCCACTTCCCCACCCAGGACTCAAAGAGGCTGTCTGTACCTGGGCTGTAGGCTGTTGGCACGTCCTCCACAGTCCATGGATGAACTGGGCCCCCAGTTCATTTGGGGCTCCCATGGGGAAGTCACATTCTGCAAGACACAAGGTGACCAAGGAGTCAGTTTTGGCAAGTCAGGCACTTCAGTGCAGCCCTTTCCCAGCCTCTCATCTCTTCTCCTGAGAAGCTGAGCCTCTCTCACCCCAACTGCTGACCTCATACCCCAAACCCCACACCACGGGCTCCCTGTGGTCCGGCTGTGGGTTCCTCCAGGTCTGCAGAGGCAGTGTTGGGACTCAAAGACCCCTGCTCTGATTGAGTGAGATCACCTGTTCAAGATGCCCTCACCCCTGGCTTGGCATCCCTGCTCCCATGAGCCAGAATGTTCTAGCATCACAGGCCTATCTCCTCCTCACTTCAGAACACCAGGAAGGTCTCCTGGGTCAACAATCTCTCCAGTTCTAACAGGAGTTGGGGGTTCAAATCCCACCATGCAGATTCTTTCAAAGCAGGAACAGTTTGTCATTCCTAATTAGACAGCAAGTCCAGAACATAGTCTTCCAGTTGCTGGACAGATTGGGGGTCAGGAGAAAGCTGGCCCACCCCATCCTGAAACCTATGCCACAGACTGAGCATAAGTGGGGTGTCCTGGAGGAAGGGGGAGTCGGGGCACCAGTCCCCAGGTGCTGGTTCTCTTCCACATGCCTTCAACCCTGTATTCATGACTCCACCCAGGTTCCTGGATGTGTCCAGGATCAGGCCCCATGCTCCTCTCAGCCTGATTCCCTGCTGCAGGAAGGGATGGCAAGGTGTGTGCTCAGAGGGGTCTGAGAGTCTGCCCAGTGGGGCCTCCCTCCCATCATCTCCTCTCCTGTGGCAGGAGTTGAGCCCCCTCCCCAACCACCCTTCCCTACCCGGGCTCACCTATCTGCAGCTCAGAGGTGCAGACAGGAAGCCCAGTCTTGCCCCCTTGCAACTTGAGGAAGGCTGGGGCATTTCAGCACCTCTTCCAGAACTGGTGGATGGGACAACAACTCTGGGGGGGTGTTCTCCTAACCAGGCCACAGACAAGTCACCCCAAAATAGCAGGAGGAGCAGATAGCACTGCCCTCACTTTTCCCCCAGTGGGAAAGCACTGCCCAGCTCAGGCTGAATGGGGTGGGAGGTGAGGACTGCCACCATTGCATGTCCCTGGTTGGACAAATATCCCCTGAGACTTAGATGCCTGATTAGATGTGACATGTGATGCAGGCTCCAGATGGATGGCATGTCCATTGCCAACTGCCTAGAGCACTTCAAGGAGGTGTGAGAGGTCATCTGCTACCTGCAGTACCAACGTCTTCTCATGACCAACCCACTGGAAGCTTGGGGAGAAAGGTATCCTGGGGGACTCAGCCATGCCTAGACCATACTTGTCTCTAACACTTGAAATGATCACGACAAACATGCTCCCCACGAGGGCCAGTAGATTACACCAGGCACAGAGTACACCCTGGACTTGTGTGCAGAAACCCTGCAGGAAGGCCTGACATCTAGTTGGGGTCTAGCCTTGTGGGACACCGGGAGGGGCAGAGGCCAGACTGAGAGGTCAGAAGGAAATCTGCAAACTTGTGACAGTCACACCTCTCAGTGTGAGTTTGCCACAAACCAAAGGTGTGTACCCTCATTCTTCTCGGGCCAAAACAGCACCAAATGGGACCTGTGGAAATGATGATCATCACCAGGTGATGCATACAGGACTGGGCATCACAAACTCCCTGGAACATGGCATGGCTGGGTGGCAGACTTGCCGTCTCCCTGGAAGAGTCAGAATCTGAGTCGTCACGGAATATGGAAGAAGCCTGGCCTCTCTGTGCCCCAGTTCTGTGTTTTAAAAAGGACCTTTGTGCCAACAGTTGATATCAACTGTGCAAGTGATATCAGATGTGAAGAGACGTGAGTTCCTTGGGGGGCTGGTGGGCACCCACAGTCAGCTGGTTACAGGATGGGGACTGACTCAACCATGTAGAATGTTGGCACCAAGTGTCAGCTGAAAGATAGCAAACTAGTGACCCTGATTGTAGAGTGAAAAACAGAGTCCTCCTTCCCTTCCCTTCCCTTTTCTTTCCTAAAGGAAAAGAGAGAGAGAGAGAGAGAGAGAGAGAGAGAGAGAGAGAGAGAGAGAGAGAGAGAGACCACAGTACCAAATCTACTTTCAATCTGGTAGAGACTGGGGTCGAACCTGGGTTCATGCACATGGCAAAGTGAGGCACTAAGTGAGCTGTTTTGTCCAAGGCGTCCTGTATTCTTGACAGATGCCACCTGCAGTCAACAGATGCTCCAGCCATGCAAGGTAGATGCTGCAGCCATCCTGTGTCTGATCCCAATACCCCATGTACTTGAACGCTATAAGCCAGGAGCCTCTGCTCCTTGAAAGTGGCCAGAAAGTATCGCGACTGGTGACAACACTGCTCCCACTGTGGCTCACCTACACTTGTGCAGACATGTCTTTTGGGGAGCACATGAATGAGCACTGGGGGGAAGGGGTTCGTTCGCTCTGACCATGTAGTCAGTCCTCACATGTCAATGAATTTTCCCCACTTCAAAGGGAGTCACCATTCATCCTACAAGCTTTGCAGGGGGTTGACCAAGACAAAGACGTAGGTAGCGCCTGAATCGGAAGTGGCCCCTCCAAGTCTAGGACCCCAAAACCTTTCAGAGATGAACCAGAGGTCACAGGTAGAGGTCAAAGAGATTGTGCAACAAATGGGAGAACCGAGGCTCAGAAAGGGGCATGAAATGAGCCACAGCCACACAGTGGGACAAGAGCAACAGGGCCTAGTGAGATGCTTCCTGAGTGAGCCTGGCTGGACAGAGATGCCAGGGCCCTCACCTTGTTCACCACAGACCCTTGAGGATGGAGGTGGGGAGACAAGAGAATAGGTCCTAAGGAGGGACAGGCAGGTTCTGGGTGGTTGGCTGCAGCAGGGGGCTAGGGACTTTCTGGTGACAGACCCAACATGGTGAGAGGACTACCGAGGACATCCAAGAATTGGAGATATCTGACCTACGTTACCCGCAGTGACATGTGCTGGGCCAGTGGCTCCCTGCTTTCACACCCAAGGGTTTGAGAAGCCCCCACCCCCACCCCATCCCTGGCTTCTCTCTCCCCTCTAGTTAGAGCGGTCACTCCTCCCCCTGGACCCCCTCAGAAGCAGCTGGATTCTCCTGTGGTCTGGGTGGGCCTGCAGCTGATGGGACCTCCCCAGGCCTGTGGGTTGAACTATTGAGCCACCTGCAAGGCTGGTTTCACAAGCCCCCAGGACTAGTCCTAACACAGCGTGTTTGTTTGCTCCAACTGGGAAAATACTCTGTGGGTTTGTTTCTCCGAGCACCTGGACTCAGCCGACAGGGGGAGGGGTTGTATGGAGGGGGGTGGGGGGGTGAGGCCTTGCTGCTGCTGCTTCAGCTACTGGACTGTTTCCTTCATTTGTGTGTTCCCTAGGAGCCTGCCTTGTGCCATGCAGGTGCCAGGCTCCAAGGCACAGAGACCAGGGCCCATTCTGCCCAATGTTCTCTCTCTCTCTCTCTCTCAGAGAAGACTGCTTAAACTGGCCACTCCAGCTCAGGGCTATAGGTATGTAGGGAAGTAGGTAGGGAGAGAGCTAGGAGGGCTTCCAGGGAGTGGTGATCTTTCAGAAGTCTAGAGCAGGGGTGGTGGCAATAACAAGGGAGTCAGAGCAGCTTGTCCAGGGCCTTTTGAGTCAGAGGGGGAGGCTGGACTTCAGCTGGGAGTTGGGACTGGCAGGAGTCTGCACTGTAACGGGACATCCTTGGGTGTGAAAGGCGTTGGCACCCTTCAGGAAAGTGGAGAAGAGACAGCTTTGGGAGACACATTATGAGGTAGCAGGACGCGAGGCTGGTCTTGGAAATGGGCATTCTGGGGGGAAACTTCCCCTGGGGGAAATGGTGACAGCGAAGGGGTACGGATGTGATCCCAGGAGAGGGGAGAGACCACTCTTGGTGGGGATCACCCTAGGTCTGGCCCCAGATGTGCACAGACCGCCTTCCTTGCACCCTGGGCCCTGTTGGTGAGGGTTGCTCTGGCCTAACAAAAGATAGCTCCAGCCCCAAGCCAGGGAGATGCACTGAGCTGCTTCCTCCTCCCAAGGGCTCCAGCAGTGACTGCTGCCACTCCTACTCTGACCTGTAAACTTCTAAGGGGCCACATACTGGGTCCGAATGAGGGGGAGATCCAGGAAAAACTGGGGAGGGGGCAGGACGCTGGCTGTCCAGTTGGGGCTCTGTTTTCCCAGCCATTCCAGGGGCTCTGCTTCACATATGTCGGGGTACCAGGAGGTCACGCCAGACCCCGGACAGCAGGGCCCACCCAGCACACAGAGGAGCTCTGTGCCTGGGGAGACAAAGTTGAGCTTGGGTGGTGCGTGGGCGGTGCCCACCAGCCTCCCCACCACCCACCCCCTCCAGCAGGTCTGGGGAGCAGGGGACTGAAACAGGAGGGGAGGGGAGGGGCATGGAGCCTGCCTGCCATAAATCACAGGGCCAGGCTTTATAATTATCTGGGCACTTAAGCTCCTCTTTCTTCTCTTCCTCCCTTTCCCTGGGGAAATTTCCTTCATTTCCTACATTATCCCAGTCTCCCTGTGTGTCTAAATCAACCTCGGCTGGCCCTGCAGTTGGTCCTGTCACCCCCCCACCCCCAACACACACACACACTGCCCGCCCACCAGCCTCACTTTCACCAGGGAGGGGGCACGGGGCATGAAGCGGCTGTTCTCACTGGGAGGCCACCTGGACCAAACTAGAAATGCCACCGACATTCCCAAGGCCCAGCAGCTACTTATCTGCTAAAAAACCCAGGCGGCCTTGAGTGTGAGGTGGGACCCCCAAGGTAAGCGGGGAGCAGACAGGGTCAAAGAGGCACCAGTTCGGGTCATCCAGGGTTCCCCCCAGGGGTCTCTGGGAAAGGTAAGGGCCCCTGTCTCCCTGGCCAGGTGAACACCACCTGCTGGAGCCTGGGTGGGGGGCTGCTCCTTCTGTCACGAGGCCCTGAGCCACCACCCCTCACCTCAACTCCCTCCTACTGATGTCAGCAGACAGAACCATTTTCCCCATTTTGCAGATGAAGATTTTTTTTTTCAGGGAAGAAAGGTAATGGCTCAACCACCCCAAGTCTGTGAGCAGAAGCTGAGCACTCAGGTGAGTGGAGTTAAGCCGTCCATGAGGCAAGTCAGGCCAAGAGTTTTGCAAGAGGGTCAAAGCACCCTCCCTGATCTGTGACAGTCCCCAAGTCCTAGGAGAGAGATTACAGGTGACACCACCCCTCATCAGGATGACAAGCTAGGTCTGGGGGTCTCTTTGCTGCCACAGACCTGCCCTGGGGCTAGCTTCTCAAAGCTAGGGGAGAAGTTGCTCTCTGTCCTCTTGTCACCCCCTTCCCCCTTCCCAGGGTAGGAGGCAGGCAGACATTTTTAGAGCTGGATTTCGTTGCTGTCACATTTCTGACCTCTGGGAACCTCCGGGGAGCTTTCCAGAGTTGTGGATTCCATCAAGGGCACGTTCCATGCCTGGTTCTCTGCATCTGCAGCCAGGTCCTGGGCACCAAGCACATGCCACATGGGGCCCGGCGGGCAGGAGTTCCCAGGTCTCAGGCCACCCACAGTGAACTGGGCCTTCCCATGTGGCCTCTCCAACAACTCTTTCCGGTCAAATTCCAAGAGTCCTCTGAAAACAAACAACAGTCTCAAAACTGAACATTCAGAGGAGCAGACATTGCCTTGGCTTCTTGTTCTTTTTTGTTGTTCTGACATTGCAACGAATGAGAGAAACTACAGTTTTACACCCTCTCATGCTTACAAGTGGGTAAACTGAGGCCCAGAGAGGCAGGGGGCCTATTCCAGGCCCTCCTGTGAGTCCATGCAGGCAGGAAGGCCCCAACTCAGCAGCTAGCAGTCCTGGGTGAGAAGCTGGGGTCTGAACTGGTAGCCTGCCAAGTCCAGCTGCATCACAGCCTTGGGCAGGACCCCGGGCAGGGGGGATGCAGGCCCTCAGGCACTCACTCCACCCACCAGCTTGTCCCCAGGCACAGAAGGCTGGTGCTCAGCAAATGTGGGAAGAGCTCCCTGGGGGAGTCCTTGAACTTCAGGGGCAGGGCTCATGGAAAGAGGGCTGACTCTAATGGAAACCAGTCAGCAGCCCAAATGCAGCCAAGGCACCCCCCCCTCCCATCGCGGGTGGTTTCCATGGGGACAGAGCGGGGCGGAGCTCTGGCAGGGCTGCAGCAGCAGATGTGGCCGGGGGCAGGGCTGGTAGGGGGGTGGTGGGGGGTGGAGGGGCAGGCTGTGCCTGGCAGCGAGGCCCTGAGACGTGGCAGGCCTGGCCGAGGTGTGGGAACGGGCCTGGAGCCTCGAGGTTGCTGCCTCCAGATGGCTTCCTGAATTCCCCCAGAATCTGGAGCAGGTGCCAGGGGGCTCAGGCTATCCTTCTGCTCCCGAATGCTGGCTTGGCCCCCACTATCCCTACCCCAGCTTGGCACTGGGTTTCCCTGTAGCCCCCACGCTTTAGCAAGCCACCACGTACCTAAGGGGGGGGGGGGCAGGCCCAACTGTCAGACTTCACTGAGGACTCAGCCAACTTCACATCCAATCACGGGACAGTACTGCTGGATTCTGCCTCTACTCCAGCCAGGACCCGCCCAGACCCTGTCCCCAACCTCACTGAGAAGTGTCTGAGTGCACCACACAAAAGCCAGGCCATCCAGATGCCAGGGAGCCCATGGGAGCAGGGATTTGAGTGTCATTGTGGGTCTCGTAGGCACAATCCACCCAGACTGCCCACAGAAAGTGGGTTTTACATAAGCACCCCTGTCCTTTCCTGATCTGAGGAAACCCCACACACACACACACACACTGAGACCCCAGTCAACAATCAGACCAGCAGGTGCCAGTGACCCTTCCCTCCCCAGCACCCAGCCAGTTCACAAACCCGTAAAAGCAGGGCACCCTGATTGACAGTCCAGCACTCATCAGATGTCTGGACAGGTGGCGGCAATAACCCTGACTCACGGTCTACGAGGCAGAGGGTCTGGATTTGGCACAGAGTGGTAAGGGCCCCTCAGGGATATGCTAAAGGCTCAAAATGGGTCTTGCTGTTGGGGGTTTTCAGAGTCTCCCAAAATTTATGATTGTCTACCTCTCAAATGACAAACTGTAGCTCCCAAGGTTGTCTGGCCCTACAATTTCAGCTGTCGGAACACCTAGAGCAGGGCCCCTACACCCTGTCCACTGCCCTACCAGTACTCCAAGTCACAAAGACCTATCTAGAGCCCTTGTCCATCAAGGCACTTGGGACTTTTCCCAGGAAGCCAACAGGGATGTTCGGAGGCCATGGAGACCTTCCAGAGACAGCCTGAGGGACACTCTGAGCCAGGGAGATAGGACCCCCAGGGGAGACATGGAAGCAAGTTCTGGAAGTTCCCAGAGAAAGGGCTCCGGGCCTGGTGCGTGGTGTGTGTGAGAGCTGTCCCAGGTCAGCATCTATAACAGGCTGAAAACAGAAGCCCTGCGTATGTGTGGGGGGAGGCTATGGTTCTGAGACCTAGGTGTGAGTCAAGCTCCATCACCTGCTAGCAGTGGGTCCCAGGGACATCCCCAACCACCCAGCCCCAGCCTCTCCACACACAGAAGTCTGTTCTACATAAGCTGCGCTGGGCCCAGACTAGTGACACCAATCCCAGAGGATGGGCCAGGCGGTGGTGCACCTGGCTGAGTGCACATGTTACAGTGTGCAAGGACCTGGGTCCCCACCTGCAGGAGGAATGCTTTGAGAGTGATGAAGCAATACTACAGGTGCCTTTCTGTCTCTTTCCCCCTCAATCTTCCCCTCCCCTCTTGATTTCTGTTTCTACCCAATAAATAAGCAAATATTTAAATAAATAAATGTTAAATTTAAGAAATATATTCCTGGCATCTGTAATACAAGCTGCCTCTGGGAGTGGGGGTGGGGGTGCCGAACTGGAATTGGATAGATTTCATTAAGAACAAACGTCGTCTGTTAAGCTCACGTGGCGCAAGGACCGGCATAAGGATCCTGGTTCGAGCCCCCGGCTCCCCACCTGCAGGGGAGTCGCTTCACAGGCGGTGAAGCAGGTCTGCAGGTGTCTGTCTTTCTCTCCCCCTCTCTGTCTTCCCCTCCTCTCTCCATTTCTCTCTGTCCTATCCAACAACAATGACAACAATAATAACTACAACAATAAGACAACTAGGGCAACAAAAGGGAATAAATAAATAAATATTAAAAAAAAAGAAACAAATGTCTGGGTTGGCCAAATAGCTCACCTCCCCAGGTATACACAATTCAAATTCTAGCCCTGGTCCCCACTATAGTGAAGGAACCTGTCTTTCTATCAGAGCAAGTCAGCCTGGAGTGGGAAAAGCCCAGCCACAACGAGTGAATGCCCAGCATCCAGGAGGTAGTTCAGCAGGCAAAGGGCAGAACTGGTACGTGGGGGGGGGGGTCCTGGCACTACAGATTTTGGAATGAAGCAGTGCTCTGGTCTCATTAAAAATAAAATAAAATAGGAAGTCGGGCTGTAGCGCAGTGGGTTAAGCGCAGGTGGCGCAAAGCTCAAGGACCGGCATAAGGATCCCGGTTCAAGCCCTGGCTCCCCATCTGCAGGGGAGTCGCTTCACAAGTGGTGAAGCAGGTCTCCAGGTGTCTATCTTTCTCTCCCCTTCTCTGTCTTCCCCTCCTCTCTCCATTTCTCTCTGTCCTATCCAACAACAACAACAATAATAACTACAACAATAAAAAAACAGCAAGGGCAACAAAAGGGAATAAATAAAATAAATATTTTTAAAAAACTGAAAAAAGTTTAATAATAATAATAATAATAATAAGGCTGGGTGGCGGTATACCCGGTTGAGTGCACATATTACCAATCTCAAGGACCTCGGCTCAAGTCCTCACTTCCCACTTGCAGGGGGCGGGGTAGAGTGAAAGCTTCATGAGAAGCCGTGCTGCAGGTGTCTCCTTCTCTCTCCCTCTCTATCTTCCTTTCCCCTCTCAATTTCTCTTTGTCTTTATGAAATAAAATAGAAAGAAAAGAAAAAGGAAGAAAAATAGCTACCAGGAGCAGTGAATTTGTAGTATTGGCAATGAGCCCCAGCGATAACCCTTATGGTAAAAAAGTAAATAATAAATACAAAAATATATAAGATCAGCTTAAAAAAATAAAAAGGTATATGCCCAGTCCTAGCCCTAGCACAGTAGCAGGTCAACAAAGTTCAGTAATTCTTGTGCTGGGGGCTAGACACCAGCTATAGCAACCACACCTTGTCCTGACAGCATCCTGTGGCACTGTGGCGCTCTGTGCTGTACCACCTGCACATTCACAGCAACAGAGGCATGAGTTGGGGGCACTGTCATTAGTCCCCCAGGCTTCACTGACCTGCTGTGTAAGCCTGTAGCTATGTCCAGCCATTGAGCAAGGCTCCCCCATCTAGGCCTGGCACTCCGGGCTCAGGTGCCCTGTCACACCCCGTCCTGTGGAAGGAAGGAGGCGGAGGATGGCGGGAAGACCTCGTCTGCCCCCAGGATCCTTCTACCCACCCATGTCTGGGCGAAAGTGTGAGCACACCCACTGTAGGAATCCCGGGCAGGGCCAGGCACCCAGGAAACTAGGCCAGAGGTTTGCTGGAGCTTATGGAGGCCCCACAGGCCCCTACTAGCCACTCCCTCCTGGGGTCTGCAGGCCCCACCTCTACCATGTTCCTCCCCTTCCAGGGAGCTCTGAAACCCAGAGTCACAGGAACCCCCTTCCAAGACCCAGGCCACAGTTCACTCCAGGCACCTGGCTGAAGGCTAGGAGACTTGCCAGCTCATCTCCTCAGAAGCCTCCTCCTTTTACAGATGGGGAGAATGAGGCTGGTACACTGGGTGCTTCACAAAAGAAGAGCCCATACTTCCCATCTCTTCCAAGCAGGTCAGAGAAAGGAAGAAAACAACAAACAAACAAACAAAAGCCAACCATATCTCCCCCTTCCCCCGACAGGCTCTCATTTGACCGCTCCCCAAGGCCCACACTGTGATCCAACTTCAAAGCCATTCTCATTACGGCCTTTTCATCCAGGGGTGTAGACGGGAATTCACGGAGTCTCATCCAACCCCCACGAATCCCACCACGTTCCTGCTGGGAAAACTGAGCCTTCCTGGTGTGGCTGCTCAGAGCCC
Organism: Erinaceus europaeus; assembly: GCF_950295315.1. Lineage (NCBI taxonomy): Eukaryota > Metazoa > Chordata > Mammalia > Eulipotyphla > Erinaceidae > Erinaceus > Erinaceus europaeus. Next base: position 14,927,649 of record NC_080165.1, on the reverse strand, counting down.
CAACCTGTAAGTGAACGAATACACATACACACACAGACACACACACGCACACGTGTGCATACACACACGTACACGTGCATGCAGACGTGTACACACAGGCTGCCTGGGAAGGCTAGTCCTGCTGCCTGCTTCTTGGAGGAGTCCACCAGCACGTGACCAGCCCACCCCAGGGCCATCCGGCCGCTCCCTCCCTCCCTCCCTTGGCCTGCCTTCCCAGGATCCTGTTCTGGGCCTGCCCGCCGCCATTTCCTCTCCTGGCCCACAGGCTCACTTCCATTTCTCCCAGTCTGCAAATGGCCGGAGACAGAACTGGCTGTCCCTCCAAGGAGACCGCGGTGCTTCTGGCCAGGGCTCAGAGTGCAGCTGGTCCCCCAGGGGACCTCTCTCCACCTAGCAGGAGTCTCATATCTGGGTGGCCACCCAAGACCACCCAACCGCCCACTGGGTCTACTTGGGCTGGGGACAATGACCCAACAGTGTCGAGGCAGGGCAGTGCTCACCCCAGCTACCCCCAGGAGTGAGAAAGAGGAACTGCCCCATTTAATGAACAGCAGCCCACCTCTACTGCTGACATAGCTGGGGTCCACGGGACACTCTCAGCACACATGCGTAGATACACAAACAGGCAACGCTACTGCCCACACTGGTCACTACGTGGACACAGTTCTTGTCAACACTCATGAGTTAATGCAGGAGGAGGCCAGGTTGGAATCCCAGCTTGTCACTCTTCAGCGGGGCTCATATCAGGACTCACACAGCACCTCCCCTCCAGAACAGAAGATTTCTCACTCTTGCAGATAATCCTGAGACTCCAAACAAGAACAGGAACCCGGGAGTCGGGCGGTAACGCAGCGGGTTAAGCGCACGCGGCACAAGGCACAAGGACCGGTGCAAGGATCCCAGTTAGAGCCCCCAGCTCCCCACCCGACAGGTGGTGAAGCAGGTCTGCAGGTGTCAATCCTTCTCTCCCTCTCTCTGTCTTCCCCTCCTTTCTCCATTTCTCTCTGTCCTATCTAACAACAATGACATCAATAACAATAGCAATAACTACAACAATGAAAAAACAAGGGCAACAAAAGGGAAAATAAATAAATAAATATAAAAAATAAAATGAAAAAATTATATATATATATATTAAAAAAGAGCAGGAACCCACAGCACATCAGGGTTGCTTGCTACCAACTAAGCATCCTTTGAGGGGCTCTGCCCAGGCTTCAAGGAGATGGGAGACTCCAGGTCCCTCTCCGTGCAGATGAGGAAACCGGCTCAGGGAGATGGACTGACTGAAGTGGGATCAGTAGCCAGAAAACAAAAAGCACTCCCTGAAGCCCATTCTGGACCTTGGAGCTCAGGCCTAGAGAGCTCTGCTGTGCCTCTGCACAAGCACATGGTGCCTGGTATGGCGGGTGGCAGACCAGGAGCGCATGTCATCACCGTTCCACCGCTGGTGCTACTATGCCACATCACTCTGAGCCTGACTCAGGGAGCCCAGGGTTGCTGCTCGGTACCTGATTCTCCAGGACACTCACTCAGCCCAGCACCACGGGTTGCTTCTCAATGCAGTCCCTCCGCTGAGACAGGGACTCGGCTCGAGGCTGAGGTCTAGACCCAGGAGGGGAAGGATGAAAAAATGCAAAAAAAAAAAAAAAAAAAAAATCCGAGAGCAGAGTCTCTACAAAAGGTGACTCCCCCTGGTCAATTTATTTAACTTCACCACCACCCCCTTTTTAAATGTATTTATTATTAACCAATGTCTCTGCCAAGAGGTAAAAACAGATGGGGTACTGGGGCTCACAGAGCGCAGTACAGCCAGATGAGGTTCCTTTCCTATTCTGGTCACAGTCACCGGTCAGGTGGACTGGTCAGCCACAGCTGGAAAGTGGCTTTCGAGACTGAGACCAGCAGAGCCTGATTCCCTGAGTCCTAGAGGCGCAGAAGCAAACACAACCAAACATGGTGAGGTAAATGCTCAGAACCACTTATATCATAATGTGAATAAACTGGGAAGACAAACAACCATCAACCTTTGCAAATTAGTGTGGCTGTAAAAATGCCCCACCCTCACTCGTGTGTGGATAGGGACCCATAAATTCTACACTTTCTCTCCAAGAGATCATCATTTTCAAATTTCTAGCTACTTTCTGTAGTTGACCTGTTGAATTAATTGTTTTAGCTTAAAGTTTAAAGGCACCTTTAGACCACACAAAATATTCATCAACTCATTTTTAAAAAATATTTATATTTTTTCCCCTTTTTGTTGCCTTTGTTGTTTTTTTATTGTTGTTGATGTCGTCATTGTTAGGTAGGACAGAGAGGGAAGACAGAGGGGGAGAGAAAGATAGACACCTGCAGATCTGCTTCACCACCTGTGAAGCGACCCCCCCCCTGCAGGTGGGGAGCTGGGGGTTCGAACCGGGATCCTTATGCCGGTCCTTACACTTTGCACCATGTGCGCTTAACCCACTGCACTACCACCCGACTCCCCACCTCATTTTTTTTTCTCATAAGCATCTCAAAATAATTTAATATCACAAGGCTGAAGGTTAAGCTATAAAGAGAGTTACCGTCTTTTTGACAGATTGGGAAGATATTAAAAGTTTTAAACTTCACTTTAAAATAATTAAATCTATTATTATATTGTTCTTGTATAATGAGAATGAAAAAAAGAAACCTGGTCATTAAGTAAAACAGTGAAGTCCCTCAGGACTCGGTCAAAAGGTAAAAACAAAGGCCAACATTTAAATTAAAAGTGAATGGACGTGATGATTGCTTCTCCACGGAAGTTTGCGAGGGGGTGAGAAGATCATTTAATGAGATTGCTTTTCATACACAAAATGCAGCTTGTTTATTCTGACCTCAGTTCTTCGAAATTGTCGACTCCACAATTGAAATATGCTGTGTGTTCCAACAAGGACCCAGCAGTCGTAATGACAGACCAGCCCATCTGTGCTGTGAGAATGTATAATTTCAGCCTATAGTGGAATTTATATAGAGCAATGATGTAAAAACTGCTATGCATGGAACTTTCTTGAAAAAAATATATATATTGCTTGCTGGGAAGTACTAGGCGCCCTGGAGAATGCTGATATTTTGCCTGATTGATTTATTTATTATTATTATTATTTTAATTTTAAGATTCTGTGGGCTTTGACTGACTTGGGGGTGGCAAAGTGTTATTACTCAAGTTAAAAAAAAAAAACTAAGACGACAACTGTTAACACAGAACAATCCTACCTGCATAAGGAAGACAGGAAGGTGTGTTATCTGTAGACAGTAAGACCATGAAATGGACATAATCTCTTGGTGGAAAATACTAATTTGGAATGAAAATGCTCATTTGAGGAAATTAATTGATTTTATGGTACTTGCCCCTAGCCTGTCTTAAAGGATGATATATCGATGCCTAGGAAATCTATCATTAGGTCTATTTACTTACATTAATTATACCCCCCCAAAAAAAGGAGTGAGCAGCAATTAAAAGCATATTCTTTAAAAATTATGAAGTCATCCAGCCCTGTTGATATCTGGAATACCCTTGACTCTTTTGTCCTCAAAAATCAATCACACTCTTTCTCCCCCTCAGCCCCCAATCACTTTTATTTGTCCTCCATGTTTTCTTTGGCGCTTGCTAAATATTCGGATGGGATGAGCTTGCAGCAGGACAAGGCTGTCATAATCAGGAAAATGTTTTAATTACCTCTGCCCTAGACACCCGTCTTTGCAGCCCCGAATCCTTCAGAATCAACTGCTGTCTCGTCTAAGAACAAAAGCAGCCACGGTGATATTTCTCGTGTGAGCCGAAGCCGATAGTAGTATTTCTTGCTGCCTCCCCTGGCTGGCGGCTGGGGCCGCACAAGCAGGGCCCAAAGGCCTCTGTGTCAGGGAAACAAAGATGTCCTGACGTGGGAATTTTCTTCCCAGTTGCGATTTACCACTTTCTAGGCCTGCTTTTCCATTTTCCATAAATCAAGTCTCTGGCTACCCTCCAACATGGGGTGGGGGTGGGGGGACCAGGACGTGTGTGTGTGTGTGTGTGTGTGTGTGTGTGTGTGTGTGTATGAAGACGCTTTTGTCAGCTTGCCGAGGTGGGGAGCTAGGGGGGTGGAGGTGAGCTGGGGGCACTGCAGGACCCACCTTTTGGCTGAAAAGGGTCGGCAGTTCTGAAGGGTCCAGGACCCCACAGAAAATTTCAGGCAGCCATGTAACCCCAATGTCTGAGGCAGTGGTGGCCTGAGCAGGGAACACAAAGGTCTTAGAGGGACTCCTGCCTCTGTTGGTCAGGATTTAGGCCCTGGCCCATGATGTGTTCAGCCCATAGCTCCACACACAAGAAACCAGGAAGAATGGGGTGAAGGCAGGCCCAGGACCTCCTGGGACACCCCAGGATTCTGTCTGGTGGACTGGCTCCCATGCACCCCACACACCATCTGTGGAGCCAGCATGGTACAGGAAGGCCAAGGTGCTGGTCTTCAATAGGTGCTTCAAAAACAAAGCTCAAAACAACCTAAAATATTTTCTCCTTCCTTGAGCTGAGAACCCGAGAGTCACCCCTCATAGATAAATAAATAAGTGAAATGAAAAGGAAAATTTTAGAAAAGGAAAGAAAGAATTGGATTCCTAAACTGTGGACAGGGCAGCCTCTAAGCTGCTGGGCCAAATAAAAGGGCCTCTGTTTTGGGATGAGAGTCTACTCTGCCGGGTGCCAGGCTGGCTCCGCCGGCCAGAGTTTGCTGGGAGCGTCCATGTTCTGGTGTTTTTCCCCTCTACTCCCTATCCCCCTACCCCCTGCCCCACCAGTGTTGCCCCAAATTAAAATCCTGATGAGAATGATGAGACACCCTCCCCACACACACACCCGATGACAAATGGACAAACGGACACCAGCGAACAAGGAAGAGGGCTGCCCTGCCTGCTAGCAGCCCCGGCAACATCGGTTCGGATCATAATTGGACACACAGTTCTGGCAAAAACAGCAAACATTCGTTTTTATTGTGAGCTCAAAAGCCTGGAGCTTGGGATCTGAAAAATAAATGGGCTCGGCTTCTGCATCGTTTCCCCTGCAGATTTCGGAAGGGTTCACTTCCCTAGAAGATGGGGATTGGGGGGAAGGAGGGAGAACTGAGGCAGAATTTTGAATTTTGGAGAGCCAATTAGAGGGCAGCAAACGTAACCGGCAGAGTCCCCCAGCCAGAGCAGAGGGGAGGGAAGGGGACTTACCCCAGGCACCGCAGCACGAGCTGTTTTCTCTAAAGCCATGGAGCCCAAGTGGTGTCCCCTGGCACCAATGGTCACAATGGCAGACGGAGGAGGACAGGTCCCGCTGACCAGCAGGCTGACCCCAGGTGCCAGCTTCCAACCTACAGGCCCCCCCAGGCCTCTGGTCACTATGTCCACAGGTCCCCTTTCATCCCTAGCTGGCATGGTCTGGCCCGGGCCACCCCGTCCCCGGAGGCAGGGCTGCCAGGAGCCCGATGGTGCCGGGGGAGGCCCTGCTGCCAGCCGGGAGAACGAGAAAAATGCTACTTTTGTCTCCTGCTCTCGTCTGGCACTGGCGGCCAGGGAGGGGGGGCCAGAGGCGGCCCTGTGCTCGGCCCCGCCCACAGGGAATTTTTGAAAGATGCTCCTGGGGGCCGGGTGGATGGCAGACGTGGCAGAGGCAGGGGGCTGGACCCCCTAACCCCACCACCCAGAAGGAGGGGGCTGACCCAAAAGGAAAAATAGGAGGAGGCAGATACATCTGGCCACTTGTGGTAGCCTGAGGAGTCCGTGGGAGGGAGCAGACCTGGCCACAGCCAGGTCCCCTGGGTGTCCTCCCATGGACGGGGGCACAGCCGAAGCTTCCCGTACAGAGACTGTATTGTTACCATGCCGGGCCCTGCCCAGGCCACAGCACCCACCCCAGGGGCTCCTGGGGCCCACTACAGGAAGCCTATTTCAACGGATGCCCTGGGCATCTGCTGGGGCAGAGAGCAGGGTCTGGGGTTCAAATCCTGCCTTTGTGTGTATCCCTGGTCACCTAAGCTGAGCCAGGCACACCACCTCTCCTAGCATATCAAACTGGGATGGTGGATCCTAGCACTCTGGGCTTCTAGGACAACAGAACGGTACTGAGAATGGCACACAGCTCCCATGGGTGCTCAGGAGAGAGACAAGTGATGGGCACACTAAGAGACGGGGCTAAAGATCACCTAGGGCCCACCCAGCCTTCTCAGACCCTCACAAATGCTGTGGTTTCCACCAAAGCCAGTGTGGGCCACGGGGAATTAGGGGGTCCCTAAGACTGTTCCAGGTCCTCTGACCTGTGTCTATGGCACTGAGTTCTTCATGTGGGCACCTTCCTTCAGAGTTTTCAGAAACCGTGGCCCTTGTCAGCACCAGCCATTCCCGTGTGGCTAAGTTATTTCCCCAAGTCTCACTTTGAACCCTTTATGTAGCCAGGAATTGAGGCAATGACCCAGGGGGCTCTGCGCCCAAGGAAGGGAGTGACCAAGGCCTGGGCCAAGCCTCCACACCACCTCTGGATTTAGTCTCTTTTCTGTCCCTAACAACTGGATGTGGGGGGTGGAGACAGCTCAGTCCTCTGGCTACCAGTGCTCCCGGGCCTGAGTATGTTTTATTTTAATAATATTGCTTTAGGCCAGCTCAGGGACAACAATTCCCACAAAAGGGATGGGGTGTGAGTGGGGTGTCAAGAAGCAAAAAGTCTGGGTGGGGGTCCCTCTAGTCCTTAGGCTCTGATCTCACGCATACACCACGTGACCAGCTCAACAGTTGATGCCAGAGACAAAGCAGGTAGGATTCCAATGCCACACGCCTGACCAGGAACGCCGGGGATTCCATTCCAAGAACAGCTTGGAGGAGCTGCCAGCAGCCTCACCCTGGAGGAGACAGGCTCTGGGCTCCATGGGAGAAGCCACTGAAAACCCAGTGGACCTTTGGGGAGGGGCTTGGGCGCAGGAAAGGAGGAAGAGCCTGGGACCTGGGACACCATCACACAGGGCATCAGAATCCCCATTCACAGGTTCTTCTAACAGGGTGGAAGGACCAACAGGTGACATCCAGGGACAACGACATGCTCAAGACACACATGGACCTGTGGACCAGCTCCTGTGCATTCAGTACCTGCTCTAGGCAGGGCAGATTGGATGGTGTGAGGTAGACACCCCGAAGGGCTGCTCGATGTTCAGTGGCTAAATGGCAGGGAGACCGTACCCCATCAGTGTTTTTGTCATACTTTAAAATGTAAGTCTAAAAAGCCAGTTTGAATATAGGTATTTCCTTTCAACACACAAAAACGGGATTCTGACATCTGAAATCCCCAAATTAAGGAAGGGTGACAAGGTCACAGATAACCCTGGTCCCAGCAGTAGAGGCCAAAAACATCAGCAACAGCAGTCTTATTTTCACAAGAAGGGAAAAGTCTGTGCTTCTTAAAAAAGAACAAAAAAAGAAAAAGGGACTTCTCTTTGCACGTGCTCTGTACACATTTTCTAGCCACGAATGCCAGTCTCATTTTACAATAATAACTGCCTCCACTGGTCAGATCTCCGCTCAGAAAACCTCCCAGGTGTGGCCTGAGGAGTTGGCTCCCCCTTGTCCCAAAAGGCAGGAATCCTGAACCACCTAGGTCATCCAGAATCATCCCAAACAAGAACTTGCCTGTCCAGCCCTTCACAATAAGACTATTTACATTTTACTTTTGATATTCCCACCCTTCACCACCACCACCCCCCCCCCACACACACACACAGCAAAACCTCCAAGCTCAGGTTCCCCTGGTGTCAAGAGATTTCAGTCTTCTTTACTCCCGTGTTATACCATGTCTAGCCTCAGAGGCTGTTTTGGCCACTCCCAAAGGAGTGTCAACAACATCAGTGTGAAACATTAAGCCCCCCCCCCACAAGAAACTGATTTGAAAAGAGAGAGAGAGATCTCATCATAGCACGTGTATGTGAAGTATGTGTGGAAGGCTGAGGCTGAAGGTACAACCAGATTTAACTAAGAGGTTCCCACATTAAAAGAAAATTAAAATTAAAAAGGAGAGCAGATCAAAAAATCAAAACCTTATGTCTGAAGCCAGATATGTTCATCTATCAACAAAATCTTTGGGGTTCAAGGATAATCGAGGCAGAAGGGGATCATTACCTCTGCCCCCACCTCAAGGACACTGGCTCTTGGTCCTTTCCCCACTAAAACAGCAGGGAAGCTGGGCCAACTGTCCATGAAGGTCTCTCAATGTCCCCTCAATGCCAGGAGTGTGCCCCAATGCTCACCTCACGAACCTGGACTGGTTAGCTCCACCTGGCGTCCTTCATGTGAGTCTCTGGGGTGAGGGGTCACGGAGCTGAGGGGTAGCAGAAAGGGGGACAAGGGGCTCCTACTCCATTGGCGGCAAAGGGGTGAGGGAGGTGGTCTACAGGGAGGTCTGGAAGTGAAATTCTGTCCACTCTGTTCATGAGGAAAGCACTCACCCGGTGTCAGCTCTGAGCCGGGTTCATCAGAGCGACAGAAACATCCTCTCCAGGCAGGTAGGCTGCTGGAGGGCCAGTGTGTGGCAGAACCAAGCCAGGTAGGACCTGAATCGCCTGCAGGTCACTCCCGAGGAAGGACACGGGAGACTCACAGGGACCAGCCCAGATCGCTCTGGCGCCATCTCCACCCCTCTCTCCCCCCATGGGCGCTGCTTCTTGAGTCCTTGTTTCCCTCACTTCCATTTACCCACCACCCAGCAGACAAAGGTCCACCAGACCTGGCCTGAGGGAGGTCTCAGTCAGCCCCCGCCCCCCGCCCCAGCCATAGAGTCAGAAACGTGGCCATCTTTCTAGGGTTTGTGAACCTTAGGCCTCCTTGTAAGAAAAGAATAATGACAATACTGTGATAGTACTACTGATAATAAAACCTAGGGAAGTTTACCCCTCACTCAACAAAGATGAACATTCTCACTGAGATTTCCAAGAACCACCACAGCTTGGGAGACTCTTTTTCAGTGTGTCTACTCAGCTGGGTTCTCAGGACCCGAGGACACCCAGACACTCCAGCGCCACCATCACCGCCCAGGGGACACTGGCCAGCCCTGAAAATAAATATTTTCATATGAAAGGTCCATTGTCTTCTACTCAGTAACAATAGTTGCTTTTTCTCCCTCCTTGCTCTCTGGCATCAGAAGGAATGGACGATGCCAAGCAGGGAGCTTTCTTGTCCCAGCAACGTGTACAGAGGAACAGCAGGCTGGGGGGGGGGGGGTTGGTCTTAACTGACCCGTCGGTGATGAGAGAAAATTCTCCCAAAGCAGGCATTTTTTTGGTGAATGCATGCCTATAGGAGGCTGAAGAACAATTAGTGCATCAAGGGGGTCAAAGGTCAAACCCTCTCCCCCAAATGGTCTCTCACATGGCCAGCAAAGACATGATGGGGAGCAGGAGAGAAGATGTGGCCACTTTGGACCCTTCCTGTGGAGATTTTTATTATTATTATTTTTATTCTTTCCCTATTCCTGAAGAGGTGGGTGGTAGGTCAGAGCCTGTGGCCAGTGTGCAGCTTTCCATATCCTTCGGGGGGGGGGTATCCCCAAGAAGATGTGGTCCATCTTGTCTACCTGGTACATCCAGGTCACATTCTTAGAACTAGAACAGGCTTTGCAAGCCCCTAATAGCTGTGAAAATCTAATGCAAGTGGTCTAGCCCTGGCTACCACCTGTGGGGCTGGGGAGGTAAACTTCCAGGTATGAGCCCCTTTCCAGTGAAACTTGCATCTGGATCTCTGTTTCCTAGAGACCTCCAAATATTACAGTGACCAGCAATGGAGAATGGCGATTAGCCCTGGCAACAATGACAACAGCAGCGGCCATTTGTGGCATCTCTGCCACGTGCCAGGAACTGTGCTTTGTGAGAATGCCACCTCCTTCCCCCCTCAACCACTCCCTAAGGTCCCTTTTCTGATCCCTGCTCTAGAGCTCAGAGACAGGCCCAGGGAGGTGATGTGATTTGTTATGGGACCCATGATCAGCCGGGGACAGGAGTGTCCTGACAGGAGCAGGAATTTCTGCAAGACTATTCTTCCCCCTTCTCCCAATACTGCAAACACACACTCCAGGAGCCTCCAGCAACCAAGCACAGTGCCTGCTGATGGGGTTTTCTGGGATATGAGGGCATCACCCATCCAAAGAAGTAGCAGCATGAGGGTGGGCAAAGTCCTATAGTCCCTCAAGTCTTTTAATCATGCCTGATGAATCCCAGGGAAGCCCAGACTTCCTGAGGGAGGGAACACAGAGAAACCCCAGTCAGGTACAAACTGCACAGTCCCAAAGTCACCCTACTTCAAAGCCTCCTGCTCCTCCCACTGAGCCAAGATCTGTGTGTCCTGTTCCGGCGATCTTGGGAGAGGCCTGGTTGTCACACACTGCCCTCATCAGCAAGCAGTCTTGCAAGACACCCCGGGAGACCCCTCTCCCACAAGCATCTGGGGCCTCCGAGTGGTAGAAGGCTGGATATAGCAAGGTCTCAGGGCAGGCAGAGTGGAGGGGTTTAAAAATATAATATAATATAATACAGTATAATATAATATAATATAATATAATATGTATAGATACAACACAGTAAGAGCAGGGCCAGCCTCCCACCTGCATACTAGGATCCCTAAAGCCCCCTCCGTTTTCCTGATCACATACCTTCTATTAAATCCAAAAGTGATTAAAAAAAAAAAAAGGCAAGTGCTGGTTTCGTTTTCAAAACCTCACTTTTGTGTGCGGTCTTAAAAATACATGTTGCTTGGATGGACCATTTCAACAAGATAAGAATGCTGGGCATGGGTGCAAATTCCCACTGAAACTAGGCCAACTCTAGGTAAGGAAGGCAAAGGCAAGGCAGGCAGCTAAAGTGGCCCCCCCACCCCCAAGGGGACCCCACTGTTGACTATGGAATCTCAACCCCCCCCCCCAAATGCTGGAAAGTCAGGACACATTTGGCAGGAGACAGGCCTGTGGAGCTCAGAAGAGAGGCAATTCCCTGCTGAGATGCCCTGGGGGCTGGGGAGGGGGGTGCTTCCTTGTATGCTCAACCTTTCTCTGCCCACCAGCTATGTCTGGTCCACAGGCCTTAGAGATGTAGCAATGGATATCCCTTATTTTGGGGAGGGGGTGTTTTAATACTGGGGTGAGGGAGTCCCTGCCCATCAAGGACATGTTACAGGTCATCTATGAACCACAGAAAAATGTTGCCCACATGGTGCAGACAAGGTCCTTGTGGAAGTTAGCTGCTTTTAATTACTAGCCTTCTCACCGCCAACGCCATTGCAGGAGCGGCTCTCGCTGAAGCGGCACCTTGTTCGTCAGCTGCGCCCCCATTTCTGAGATCACTGCTGAATATCCCACCCAGCAGGTTTCCTGTGAGCTAACTGCCTCTGACAAAATAAAAGATAAAAATTTCAAAACTGGAGGGGGGATGTTATGGCCTAGTGTGGCCCCCACCAGAAAAAGAAGAAGACGAAGAAGAAGGAAAAAAAAAAAAAGGCCAGATGAGTTGTGCATTGCTGAAGCCAACTTTGAGCTTTCAGGGCCAGTGTTCATTAAGTCTCATCAAAACCATCTCCTTGTTCCTTTGGGTGCTCTCACCCAGAGCTGGAGGTGGTGGGGGGAGGAGACAATAGCCTGAGCAGGGAAGAGGTGAGGTCAGCCTGGACGACTCAGGCCTCTGTCCACGTTGGCGGAAACTGGGCCTCCAGGTGCCAACTCACAACTCCAGGGTGTTACGGAAATAGACCCCCCTCCCAACTCACCCCAGAGCACCCAGCAAGATTCTCCAAACCACATCAATAAGGTGAGAGAGAGTGGAGGGGAAATCACACCTGTGATACGTCATATTAAAAAAGTGGGCTTAACCCTCCCGGTAATGGGTTCTATCTTAATAGGAAAAGAAATACACTGAAGGATATATGGACATTCCGAACAACCCCCCCACCCCCACCCCAAGCTAGAACCAATGACCTGAAATATCATGAAGGCTGTGCTGCACTGACTGCCTTGGTTTCTGAAATCCAAGTTTGAAGAAATTAATTTCAGTGTTACCTTAAAACCCTGTAATTACAGCAAAGGCACATTCCTTCACCCCTTTCTTGCTCCCCACAAACTCCCCAGGGCCACTGGCCTGGTCAGTGTGTGAGCCACCTATAAAGGTGATTTATAACGAAAAGTTATGAGGGGTTTTTTTTTCTTTCTGTTTTATGCTACCATAAACAACACCGTCACATAAGGGTCTTTCACTTAATCTTCGCCAATGCTTGACCCAGGGCCCTTCTAGCTCAGCTCTCCATAAATGCCTGTTCAGCAAGAAGAAAAAGAGAGAGGGGTGGGGGTGGAAGAAAGAGTGCTAGCTTAAAAAGTGAAAGAATGATTTCAACTTTTCAAGAGCAGCTTCCAAATAAACAGTCAAAAAAAAAAAACAACCTAAAAATATGCTTTTTCTCTTCTCACCCTAAGATGCCTGCTAATGCTATTTCTTCTTCTTTTTTAAATGCTATTTCTTTATGCTTTTATTTTCCACAAAGTGTCTCGGACAAATGGCTGGCACGCCGGAGATTACAAGCTGTATATTCCACTGATTACAAGTTCTGGGATTTTTAGGATCACGGTGGAGTTCTTCCAAGCCGGTGCAACCTCCTCCTTCGGGGTGTCCCCTAGTCTGTGAAAGACCTGTTCGACACAAGGGCTCTTCTGAGAAACCCATTCATTAATATTTAAATATTCGCTACGTACCGAGAGTGAGAAATCCACTTACCGTCCTCGCCCTCCGGAGTCTCCTTGAACGCGGTGGTGACCCGAAGCGCGCAGGTCGCCAGCCAGGTCCTTGCAGAAGGGGCAGGGACAGAGCCCGAACTGAGCGGCGGTGCCGCGGCCGCACGGCCCTCCGCCTCTGTCTCGGGTCCCCAACACTCTCCTCCTCCCCGCGTCCGTCCGCGCGTCACGAAGAAACGCGGTGCCAGCGCCTGCGACTCCTCTGGAGCGGAGCGGAGCGGGGCGGGAAGACTCCAGACTGCGCCGGCGAAGCGCTCCGCCAGGCCCCGCTCGCCCGGCTCCGCAGCGCGCCGCCGCTCTCCTCTCCGCTCCCGCTGCCCGGGATCGAGCGGCCGGAGCCCAGCCCGGAGTGGCTCGCAGCACCCGCTCTGCGTGCGTGTCCGCGGCCCGCGCCGCGAGGGACCTTTGTCCCGGGCGAAAACGAAAGCGCGCGGGGCCGGGGGGTGCCCACGCCCAGCCGCGGAGGTCCGGGCCGGCGCGCGTCGCCACTTTCTCCAAGTTCACGGACATCCCGAGGCTAGCAGCCCGGCGCCAGGGCCCCAACTTGCAGAGCCGGGCCGTCGGGCGCGCTGCGGGCGGCTGCCAGGCCCATGGGCAGCCAGGTGGCGCGGGGCAGGGGCACAATGGGCGCCGCGGGATGGGCCGGAGGGCGCGGGGGAAGCGTGGGCCCGGCTGCCGCGGGGCCGCACCTTTGGCGCGGCCCGGGCGCCGAATGCGGCGGCGGCTTGGCACAGACGCGCTGCGCGCCGGGTGCATGTTAATGGCCGGTGGCCGCGCCATGAATTATTCAGCAGCGGCGCGGAGAGGGCGAGGGCGAGCGCGGCGCGGAGGGCGGCCCGGCCCGCGTGTCCCCCGCCGCTGCGAAGCCGCCACGGCGAGTTCCCAAACTTTCCGCGGTCGGCACCGGGGATGCGGCCCCCGCGGCGCCTCCGTCCCCGCCCGAGCGCGCCGGCCGCGCTTCCCCTGTTGCCGCCTATTTTATGTCTTTTGTCTCGGAGTTGGCACCTGTCCCAGAGAGCGCGTTTCCCTGCCCACCCCTTCGCCGCCGGATCGGGGCGGGGGAGGGGGTACGGGGGACCCGGGGAGGAGGGGACTGAGGTGGGCAAGACGCCTACGGGGCCCCACGACCGGGGGGAGGCCGCCAGGGGGCGGTGGCTATGCCTGCGCGCCCGGGCGCCCCTGTTCCGCGGGGAGGTCAGAGATTCGCTTCTTCCCGAATACCAACGAGGCCTCCCGGGGCCCTGGGCAATGCCAGCTACTGGCGAGCACCAGGCGCGGCCCCTCCCCGACTCCCCTCGCCACCGCGCACCCTCCTCCCCGGGCCAGCGCGCGCGGGCGGGGCGGGCTGCGCAAGCAGCGGATTCGCCGCCTGGACTCCGCGCCTCTCCCCGCAGCCCCGCGTGCGCGCCCCCGCGGGTACGCCGCCCCGGGCGCTGCAGGCCCGCGCGCCCCCGCGCCGCCGCCCCGCCCGTCTGCCGACGAGGGGCAGGGGGCACATCCCGGCGGGCGCCCACCCGTGTCCGGCGTCGCGCCCCGGGGCCCGCGCGCTCCAGGAGGCGGGCAGGCGCAAGTCGGGCCACCCGCCCGCCCCCGCCGCCCTGGCATCAGGGCTGCTCCCGGAGCGCGCTCCGGCCACCGCGCAGCGAGGCGCAGGCTGCCATGATTGCGGGCAGTGGGGAGCGTGCGCGCACGTTCGAACGGGCTCGGGGACCCCCTGCAAACCGACGGTCGCTGGCCTGCCTGCAACCGGGTGGGTGTGCAGGGTTGTGGAGCATGTCCCTGCGGGAGCTAGTATGCACCGTGGCATTCTAGACGAGGCGTGGACCTGGAGCTGGAGGGTCGATGGTGGTACCGACTTCCCCAGGGACAGGGTGTGCGCCTTGGTGACCCTGTGGCAGCTCCCTAGACCCCATCGTCCAGTCGAAGGGAGGGGCACAGTGCCCAGTGGGTGGGGGCGGGGCGGCCTGGTGCGATGCCGTGGACTGCGCATGGTGCCCACATGGGGGGAGGCGTGCAAGGTGCCTGGAGGAGTGGGGGTGGGGGGTTCTTATGGTGCCCAGGAGATGTGGGCTGGGCAGACGGCACAGTGCCCGGAGCCACTGCCAGCCTGAGCTCGCTCTTTTCCTTCCCCGCAGAAGCAACTTCCTGCCCTGGGCCTAGGGTTCAGGAGCTGCCTAGAGATGTTCTAGGCCGCAGCTCTGCTCTAAGCAGCCCCCAGGCTGTGCCGTACCTTTCCAGGTACCGGGCAGTGGTAGGAGTCTGGACCCCAGGGTCTGCACTCTGATTTGAATGCCAAAGAGGCCACTGGCAGCTTCTCAGAGCACCTGCGTGGTTTTCCCTCTGAGGGTCTGGCCTGGGGTCATCAAGCCCACAATGCTCCTCCTGCCTAGGCATGCCCTTTCTCAGACTTGGATGGATCTGGCTGGCTCTGGGTGCCCACGATGGCTTTAGTGACATCCAAGACCTGAGAGAAATGAGGCCTTCTGGGCCCCATCCCAGGCTCTGTGCCTGTCGCTCCCCCCACCGCCCCCCCCCCAGCTGGCCTTGGCATTCAAACCTGTGTCCCTTGACGTCACATCTCGCCATTCCTATCAACCAATTGAAACTTGCCCGTTGTCATAAAAATATATATGCTTTTGATGCCATTGGTAAATTCAAAAGTTCCTTCTGTGCCCTGATTCTAGAAAACTTTATTTCCCATTGGAGTGAGCTGCCTGGAAGGGCGGGCCTGGCCATAGACTGGGTTGGGCATCTGGAGCAGCTCTTGCCTGGGTTTCCTCTGTCCACTGACCCTCCTTTAGGGGATCCCTAAAGCCCCCATAATTTGACCTTCAGTCTGCTGGAGAGCCATCCTCCCACGTATCACTGCTACATCTATCAAGCACAATGTGTGTGTGTGTGTGTGTGTGTGTGTGTGTATCCATGCACCAGATGTATTAATAAAGACTGAAATAGCTTTCCTAGGCTATTCCTATGACCCCTTTCTGAGGACTGATTGGTTTTTTCCCTATGATAAAATGCAGTTTTAGAAAATGGAGTAGACGGGTCTCCCGTTAATCTTTTCATTGAAATCTTGAGCAACTTTCACTTTCAACAGCTGCTGACAACCAGCAGACACAGCCCAGGCGCAGCGATTTCACAACCGAGTGGGTTTCAGTTTCCCTGAGGAAGGTCCAGGGTGACCCGCTCAGCTCCCACAGGCCTGGGGTTCAGGGCTGGAAGCCCAGGAATCCTGTGTTCCTTGAGGAGAGAATGATTCCCTAGGCAGCCGGAGTCTCGGGAATTCGGTAATTTTTAGCAGTAAGGAAGAAAACATATTTCTTGTCTAGCACTATCCTTTATAGTTTTCTTCACTGTTAAAATTCCCAGCCTCGGTCGGCTAGGAAGTATAGGGCAAGGACACTCTTCCAAGGGGTGAATCCTGCAGGGGAGTCCCCCAGGTTACACAAACCCTCCTGTCAACCCCTCTCTACTCCTGTTTCCAAAGAAACAGTCCAGCCACTAACTGCCATTATGCACGCCCATGTCTCCTATCTTCACTGTACGGCTCAAATACTTCAAATATGTATCCACATATGTAAAAAGCATGTTGTTGTCCAGCAATTTGGGGGATGCCAGAACAATAAAAATGCATTAGGTACATCAGGCCCTTGGAATGCCGAATCCTGTTCTCCCAAAATAATGAGCAAGCAAAGTAACAACCAAAATGGGATGTTGAAAATAAATATATGTTTACTCTTCTCATGTGAAGCTGTTCCCAAGTGCAGCTCTAGAAATGAAGCTTACCTATGAAATACACACACACACACACACACACACACACCAATACTACATCCAACAACCACACTATAATCTATTTCTAATCATTTTCCTAAACACTATAAATATTATAACTAATGTGATATATGATTTGTTATTAAATGGGTGGATTAAAACACTGAATTTAAAAGCCACAAAGAAAAAGAGATTATCTTCCACGATGCCACTTAGAACTTTTGTTCCACTGGCACAACTACAAATTTGACAACTGTATCATTACTGAAGGCAGTGACTAAATGCCAGGATATTAGCTTTATAATTTTCACCTGAAACCATTGTATAATCATACTGGCTTGCTCACATTTTTATTAGCTGATTTTCCCCCCTTCCCTTCACACATAGCAATAAGTCAATTTAATACCTTTCTCTTCCTCCCAATTTTTATTTGGTAAAACAAGAAATTGGGTGAGTCAGAACAATATTGAAAACCCACATTCTTTTCCCTCCTTCCTTGCTCTCTATATTTGGCAAGGATTTACATATAATTTGGTTGCAAATTTGAAAATTAAATTCTTTTATTCAAGGAAACTAGTAGCACTCAGATAACTCCAGTGGGTGTTATTCAGGATGGCGTTTAAAGGTCTTTTCACAACTTGCTATTATATTCTGTTACTTAAAATAAATAATAGCAAGAAGGTGTGTCTGGATGAGCTAAAAGGTGACTTGAGTGACTTATTTTTCACTAAGCGTCATGATGACAAGTTTCCTAGAGGGGGAATTTGGTCTGTGCCTGGAGCTACAACCATGCCTGAGGTCAGATGTTTGAAAAATAAGTCTTAGGACAACTCTCACTCTACCAGGATGTTTATAGTATCAGCCTTACAGTTTTTGTTTTATTTTTCCTGATTTCTCCTAAGATCTGCCTAATGGAAATGCAGTCGGCAGACTTCCTGCTCTGTTTAAGTCTTATGTCCCGGGCTCAGTCCTCGGCTGCCTCTGTCCACCCTCAGCAGGCCTGGGACATTTCTGACTAGTTTCTCTTTTCTCCATGTCGTAACATGGAGAAAACATAGTTTAAATGCTTGGGTATCTAAGGCATGGCAAAACCTTAATAGACAGATGTGCTTGATCTAATTAAAGCAAGCCGGTTGAGCCCGAGTGAGAAGTGACATTTTCACTTGAGTTTTGTATATCCAACTTGCACACCCAGGAATAATGATGTTTTATAAAACTATCCTTGCAAGTCTGAGGTTGCAAGTCTGAGGCAGCTCTGGGGTAAGATGGCACTTTCAGTTGTCCCGGACAATATACCCTGTAGAGGAACCGCTAAGAAGCCTTTGGGCTCTAGATGCAGGGGAATCAGGCTTATTTATGCCTACTTTTCTTTAGCCTTTGTCTAGGAGAAGTTTGCAGGTTTGCGATTCCATTTTGATAACGCCTACTTTGTAATAACTTGCCATCCTCCTTTATGAAGTATTTGTTTTTTACTCTCAGTTATGTGTGCACAAACCTAACAACATCAGTTCCCTGGGGTAAAAATAGAAAAAAAAAATCTGATAGAGTGAGAGAAGGAGAGGAAAAGAAGACAAGTTTTGATCAAAGTGAACACAGTGAGCAGAGCAAAACGACATACCTAGGAGAAGGATGTGTGAAGGTAGGTCCATAGAAGAGATTCTATCTTTCCAAACACAGGGAAACACCCCCACCCCCACCCCAAAGAAATCTTACTTTCATTAACTTGTTTCTATGTCAGGATTGTTGCAAGTTAGCCAGCAACAGAAATGAACTCCGGTGACAGGGCAGGCCTGTTTGGAGAACAAGTCAAGAGGCAGAACTCTGTATGAGCAGCCTCCAAGCATCCAACACACCACTAGGTCATTTTTATATCTTTTTTTCCCTTAAAAAATATACTGTAAAGAATTGTGCTGCTGCCCATTGTCGTGTGCCCCGTGCCCTCAGTCTGCTGGCTTTGCTCTCTACCCGAAGATGACTGTGCCTGCTTAGAAAGTGTGTGTGAGCGGCTTCATTCACACTGAACACACTTTGGAAGTCCACACACCCCTATTTCATCGTCTGTTACCTGTGTGTGTCTGTCAGCCAAAAGCCGAGCCCTGAAATAATCATTATTTTTCAAATAAAACAATGCAACACAACTCAGAGTCTACAACAAATGTGTTTCCAATCATATGTATAATTATACAAATAACGTTGTATAGAATACATACACGCAAGGATGAAAAATGTTCCCATCTAAGAGGAATAACAATGATCCCCCCCCCATTCTAAAGTAATAAAACACAGATCAGAAAATATGACTTAAGTATGATGGGTCATTGTGCCTGCTTTAGTATGTATGTATAAAATGTGTGGCTTCATACAAAGGATGAGGAAAAACACAGTCCAAATTACTTTTGTAACAAAAGTCCTTTTAAAGGGGTTGTGGGTATTGGATTTACTTTAGTTACTTAATTTTACAATTTCTAAAATGGAATCAAAACTTGGTGAATTGTAATTTTTAAAAAATTACCAAAGAATTTATTATGCCACACACAGCAATTCTACCAGCGATTAAAGATCTATTAGTAATTAGAGTTTAGTATTTTCTGGATTAAGGAGGCACTAATTTCCACAAAAGTGAAAGTACATCAGAAAATTCAACAAGAATTTCACTCTCTGGTGTCCAAGAAATGCTTTTCTTTTACCATGGAAAAGCCTCAATTTATTTTTAGTATTTTTGCATCTATCTTATCAAATATTTGTGGGAAATGAAATGGTCATTATTTTAATAATTATATATTTTTGAATCATATGTTAGCAGAATTTACCTACTAAAACTTAATACAATTTTAAACACTAGTCATGTTTATTTTTTTAATTAAATAATTTTGAAATACTAAGGCGCACAAGTTGAATACTTTCCTGCCCTTGAATGAAATAGGAACTTTATACTATTTCTCAGCCAGAAAATTCTTTAGTGAGTTAAGTGTAAGTACTTTAGCATAAAGAGGAAGAAAAAGCCCTGTTTTAAAATCCAAGTGACTCATTACTAAATTGAAAGAGACAAAGGGAACTTTAAAAAAAAAAAACAAGACTTCACAAATCACATATTTCAAATGATTGCAACAAACCCTAAACTGCCTATGAAAGAAACACATGTTAAACTGCTGAATGAGGGGTGGAGATTAAGAGAAGTTGATTACAAGTTGTTTTAAATTTGACCACACTGGTCTTGTTTATTAAAATACCCCATGTTTATTTAAAAAAAAAAAACTCCAAGCTGATTGCACATAACACAGGTGAGAAATTTGTTTTATGTGCAATGAATTTTCAATTCCCTTATATCTACATACTGTAGCTTTGAGATCTGGCTAACAAGAAGACAAAAGTTAAGACTAGCTTTTTTTTTTTTTTTAATGTATGAACTTTCTACTAAGATGAAGGCAAGGTAGAACTAAGTTATTACTATGAAACAAGATAATATTTGGAATGCCTACAAAGAAACATATACAGAGAGAGAGAGAGAGAGAGAGATTAGTAGAAAATCATTTCTTCCTTGCTATTTGTAGAGCAACTTTTGGTATAATGCCTAATTAGAGACCCACACATACGTTTATTTATTTATTTATTTATTTTTTACCAAAAAATTCAGTTGTAAGCAGTCAGGCAGGGGAGACAATGAACCTTGAAAATAAAAGTTTCTAAAATTTTAACAAAATGAATATATGTATTTTTAAAATGTATTTCAAAATGTATTTCAAAATGAGAGAAGTGGGCATGCACTTTCACTCTGGTGCCGGGTTTTTGACCATGTGTACAGGCTGGTATTTTTCAGCTCTCACCAAGGGCTTGTGCATTTGCTCAGGACTTCTCTGCTAACCAGTTCCCCCTCACTGCCTTCGAAACATGCTCCAAGACCCTACTTCCATTGTGGGCCCTTTGCAGTCTGCTTGCCTGAAAGGAGGTGGTGGACATAGGGAGGGTTCCTTTCCTCACTCTCACAGCTTGGAATTTGTCTGCCATCTCTTACCCACAGAACAACGCCGGAAATTTACGGGAGGACTCGGAGAGCTCCCTGGGAATGTTCTCAGCACACACCTGGACCTACAGACTGGGAAAAATTAACCAGCCATAGCCAAAAGCCAAAACACTCAACCACCCGAACAGTCTGCAAGAAACACAGAGTTCTTTGACGTGGCAAGCAGACTTATAAATAAAGTAGCTCCGAGGCAGGCAGGCTGAATGAGCCTTTTAAGACAGCTTGTTGGTGCTTCAAACTTTAATATTAGAACATTGACTGCTAGCTCCACTAGACTCATATCCCAGAATATGTATGTGTGTGTATGTGTGTTCATGTATGTTCACATGTAGTTATATGTAGAGAAATTAAAGCATGGGACCCACTAGAGGTCCTTGTGACTGTCCTCTCACCCAGGTAAACAGCAGGCCTGCCTGCCTACATTCACTTGGATCATGTCTTTCTCAGTGCACATTTGCAATACCCCCAAAGGAGCAAAAATATCGCCCGCTGTAGAGAACAAGGAGTGAGCTTAGGTAGAGAAAAATAAGTAAATAAATAAATAAACCTTCTGCACCATGCAAAATCGCCTTTCGTGAGCTTCCAAGCAAGCTGACCTCATTCTTCAATACCTGGACCAAAGCAACCAAGCTAATGTCAGAGGACAGAGACATGGGATAGGAGGCTGAGGGGTGCTCCCACCCCAGACCCAGACCCCTTGGGAGCTGAGGTCCAGTTATGTGACCTGGGTTAGCACTTGGGCCCTGTGCATCCTTGTCTGGTACAGCTGCAGAATCTGACCTCGGGCCATGGGATACAGAGTCAGGGCTCTGAGAGGCTCGTACCTGGAGGAAGAGGGTCTCCAAAGCACCAAATCCAGCCCCCCAAATTGAAGGCCACCCTATTGTCACGTCCAAAGGCCTTCAGGGGCCTGGGTGCTCTCCAGTCTTTGGGTTTCTCACTGGATTTGGCCTGCACCCTTCCAATAGGCATTTCAGAGGGTTTTGATAGATTTCGAGTCAACAAAAGCACGCTGGCATTAGTAAGTGCCAGGACCATGTGAGCTGCTACACATTTAAATCTTCAAAACCCTAATCACAACCAGAGTTTTCTCCAAGGTCATAAGGATATAACCTCGTGTGTCTACAGCAAGCGGTTCATTTTCACAGCACATTCTCACCTCCAGCTCATCTGAATCTACCAGTCCACAGGGAAGACACAGCAAGAATCATCATCCCTCCTTAAAGATCAGGGAAACTGAGTCCCAAGTGGGTAGAGGGGTGGCTTGGCCTGGTGTAACACAGATTCAGGACACTCCAAGTGCTCACAATGCGTTGCTATTCACGTTGCTCCTTTTGCTTTATTATTATTTTTTTCTTTAGTGAAAGCATCACCACCCACCCCGTCATCCTCCTATACACACAGGCTTATTTTATAGGTAAGAACAATGCCCAGGAAAACCAGAGCTCCATTGAAATCCGGGCCCCAGGACTGCCTGAAGCCAGCCGGCATTAGTGCTCTCCCCACCCCCACACCCCCACACCAGCTTCAGTCATCTGAGGCTCCCACCCTTCCCTGCCAGGTGCATCCTGATCATCTCCCCAAAACTGGGCCGGGGTGAATGAGCCTCCGGTGTAAAGTCACAGCCACCAGCTCCTGCCCCGGCTGCCAGAGTGTTAATTCTGCCTCACCTGAGCCAAAGGGTCACAGTGTCCTCTATCTGCCAGAGGGCCCCACAGCCAGGGACTCCTCAGCCAAGTCCCTCCTGAAGCTGCCCTGCTTTGACCTGGTCAACACGGCAGGCCCCATCCGCAGTCTGAGCAGGTGAGGCAGGTGGCGGGGGGAATCTCAAAGTGACTTGGATGACTGCTCACAAGGGAGACTTTCTCCCCCAGAGAGACCAGTGGGCCGGGTCTAGAAATCAGCATCCCACAGAAGCAAACACACACCAGACCAAGGGAGCCACTGCTCCCCGGAAAAAAGAGAAGGGGCAGTGGCAGCAGTGGGAGAAACAACCAGGGAAGACTGCAGAAAGAAGGAAGTGGGTTCTTCAGGAAATGGTTCCACGGAAGGCAATCATGGCAGGGTGTGTCTCCATGAAGCTCACTTCCCTTTCATGCCGGGATTTGCACCCACCTAGAAATTTCCGGAAGCACCTGCCTCCTCCATACGGGACAGTCATTAGCTCAGGGCAGGACTTCTTCCCAGCTTTATTCACAGACAACAGGACTCCCCAAAGCTTTTCCAAAACCAATTCCATGTTAGAATTTTCTATCCCATAAGTACCAAGTTCAGAAACAAGCACCAATTTTGACAGTCTCTCTGGCAGTGCCAGGTCACCAAAGCTATGAAATAATCTAGGATTTAGGCCAGAAGGCTTTGCCGTGACTGGCCAAGAAGACTCTGTGTGCATCCTCAGACGCAAGACTCATCTCCAAGGCTCATTTCCTTTGATTTCTTTTTTGCACTTAGCTACAAGAGAAAAACATGCTTTAAAAAAAAAAAAGACGAAAACAGTTTTTAAAAAAATTACTAAGAGTTAATTCTCAATAGCATCTTGAATAAAAGTATAATCTCGTCCAGATTTTGATGAAAGAACAAAGAACACAGAGGCTATGGGAAGGACTTGAATTCAGTGTCAGTTGTATTTATCAGACCCCCCCCCCCCGCCCCCCATGCTGGGTCTCATCTAGAACTACCCCCAGCCCAACATGCTGGTGAGGTTGTGAATGGGAGGAAAAAGAAAGGTTGCAGGAAAATCAAGTGCTAGAGAAGGAACTGAGGCTGTGGTCACAGGGGACTCTGGGTTGTTCCATCTGCAGAGGGCCCAGTAGATTTGTGGAACAGAAAAAGGAAAACTAGGAGTAGCAAGCCTCTTCTCTCTGCACCTCTGACCAGGCTGCCAGCGAGCCTCTGTGGCTCTCACTTGAGTTGACAGGCACCTGCAGTGGCTGCTTGCGACCAGGAGCATCAGAGGATGGGAAGGCAGCTGCTGTAGGGACCACCACCACTGAACTTCTGCGCGCCTCCTCCAAGCAGTCCCAGGGGGGTGCGCAGGGCAGTGAGCCTGATCCAGCTGAGAGGTGGCAGGGCAGGGAGGTCCAGGATGGCATCAGGCTGGGGTTCTAGGGTTCTTCCGGGGCTGAGAGTAGAGCCTGAAGTCTGAGCCTGCTGCAAGGTGCACGCGGGCTTCGGGGGTCGGGAGGAACCCAGTGAATCTGGAGTCTGGTTAGGGAGAGGTGGGGACCAAGTGCAAGACCAGGCTCAGGTCCGGTTCCGGGCCTACGCTCAGGCGGGGGTCTGAGAGTGGGTTGTCTGCTCCGCAGCAGCGGCACGCGCACCAATTAGCCGCGGGCGGGCGGCAGGGGGACCCCATTGAGGGCTGACAAAGGGCGCGACCCCGGGGTCAGGGAGTCGCAGGCCTCGTGGCCGGGGCTTTGTTCGCGGGCCCTGTTTACTTTGCTAAGTAAAGTGCACAATATATTGACTAAAGCGGATTAGAGGGTCGCGCCCCAGAGGCCAGCGGGACCTCCCAGCCGGGCGCATGGCCTGGCGGCCTCAAGCAAGCACACCATTCCACCTTGCAGAGCTAACTGGGGAAACTGAGACTGGGGCAGACTAGGCCTTGGTCTTAAAGAAGGGGGCTCCTCAGACCACTCACCTGGGCCATGAGGGTCGACTCCCATCAGGCCTTTTAAGCCAAAAGGACACCTTGTTTGGTACTTTGAAACTCCAGATTTTAAAGACTTTTTTTGGCCGTTTTGCTACCTTCATTACTG
The DNA here is from genome assembly GCF_950295315.1 of Erinaceus europaeus. Taxonomy (NCBI): domain Eukaryota; kingdom Metazoa; phylum Chordata; class Mammalia; order Eulipotyphla; family Erinaceidae; genus Erinaceus; species Erinaceus europaeus. The sequence continues at coordinate 14,903,309 of NC_080165.1, read as the reverse complement.
CTTGTTCTGGGGATTCATTTTACAAGAACGTGAATGACACTTGCTTAAAGGCTAAGATGTTTTAGATAGAACAGGATAGCTCTGTCCATATAACAAAAAAAAAAAAAAGGAAAGGAAAGGAAAGGAAAGAAAAAAGAAAAAGCAAGAAAGAAAAGGAAAGAAAGGAAAAGGAAATGAAATGAAATAAAATAAAATAAAATTCTGGAATGTGACCGTTAAACAGAAAATTCTTGCCTCTTATCCCCCACACAAGGAATGCTCTCCCACGCTTGAATCAGCAGGTGACTTAAGAGTGTGAAAAAAATATTTTGAGATATAGCATTATAGCATTCCTGGGAAGTACAAATTGGGTGTGTGTGTTTTCTTTCCTTTTTTAAATAATGTATTGGATGAAGGCAAATGATAAGTCTAAGTAAATCTCTAGTATTTCCACCCAATGACTACAGTTTGTCATCTGATGTTTATGAATCCAAATCCTATATGCTTCACCAAAAAGGAACTAGCAAGATCTCATACATAAGTCTATAAAATTTCACCAAGAGGAAGAAACAGAAAGCTCACACAGCGTGTGACCATGGTAGGCTGGCCAGTCACTGGATCGAGCGCTGGAGAGGAGGAGGAGGGTTTCTGTCCTTGATTCTATGGGGGGGGGGGGGGGCGGCACATCTCAAGTGCATACAAGATCTTGACTGAGATTTTTATGCTCTGGTCATGCATATCTATCTGTTTGGTGAGGAAACCCAGAGAATGTTTGATTAATTAACTATCTATGTGCATCTCTTTTCTAAAATAATGGGTAAAATGCATTTACCAGGCATAATGAAGACCAGCACAATGGACATTCCTATTACACGTTGTTTATCTATAGCTACTGAAGGGAAAGATGCCATTTGTCTAGATTTCTACTCACAAGCCTTTTTCTACTCACAAATTATTTTCAAATAATTTCCCCTGCTTATTAAAATGCTATATATTTAGGGAAAGCACAACAAAACCCCAAATCTAAGTAATTTCAGGAAAAAAATACAAAGACCGATATTTAAGATAGTGGTAACTTTAGTGTGTGTAAAACAGGAATAGCTCAAGCACTGATACATTTAAAAAGAAAAATGTACCATATTCCATTATCCAGAAGGAATATTCTATTGTATTTCTTTCCCAACAGGGAACATATGAAGGCAATTACTTGATCTGCATACATATTTACTGTGTGTGAAGAGTTAGTTCCTAGAATCTCCATCCCCTTGCAAACTGTGTCAATAGCATTTTAACAGTGACACAATATTCTGCTATTTTGTTATGTGATAATTTACTGCAGCATCCCTCAATTATTTATTTTTTGCTAATATTTCTCTACAGTAACTACAAGTGGCCTTGCCTGAGAATCCTTCCTGCACCATGAGTTGTTAATAAATTTCAAATTATCTATTGTTAAGATATAGAAGCTACCGGGTTATTCTAAAGGGTGTTATGGTAGACCCTAGACACCATGAGTGAGTCAGAAATGAACTTGGATCACAATGATTCCCAAACATAATGTAGAAATCAGTTTGTTTCCCTGAAGAGGCCTGGAGATGGGGACTTTCATGGGGATCAGCCAAGAAACCCATCGGATTGCGAAACCGCGTCTGAGACTTATGGCCCAGCTCTGAAGTCACGGCCAATCACTGCCTACCGGGCCACTTGGCATTAACCCTCAAATGCTTGGTGGCTTTAAGTCAGGTTCACAAAATGGGACACCTTGGAAGCATTATCTCAACAGCTCTGGCAAAACTCTGCATGCTTAAGCAGTGGCATGCTTGGACCTTAGCACTTTTCTTTGCCAGGAATCAAAACCTCGGGCCTGCTTTTCACCTCCTCTCCTGAACTGGAAACTTCTTCCTCCCCGGATAATACCGGGGGCCATCTCCACAGCTTGGACCCTGAGAAGGCCTGTTTCTATGACCGTGCTTATGTCCCTGCCGTGCCCTGAAACAGCCTGCAGGCCAAGTGGGCACATACTGGCAGTTTAGCCTGCCCTGCAGGATCCCCAGAATGGTGAGGCAAAGAGTCTGGATGCTACAAATAAAAGCCCCCTCCTCTCAACCCCCAAACAGGACTGCACCTAGCCTACCTGGAGGAGGTGGCTGATGGTCCCAAGAGAACAGAATCCCAGACAGATTAAGAGAAACCATCCTGGAAGCCATCATGGAATTATTCAAAAACGGACACTAGAAGAGAAGACTGGAAGGAGGTACTTGAAAATGTGACCAGAAGCTGAATGGGGAGGAGGGTGGACAATCTCCCCCTAGATGCATTTTTCTACAACCAGCAGACACTTCTTTTCTGATGAGAAAAAGATCATTCTACTGATACTATTTTAAGTCAAAAAGATAGTGAGTCATTAAAGCATAAATTTAGTGACTGCTAAAGGTGTAGGTTTAACCTAAATAGCAACAGTAATACATTGCCTGGAAAGTTATATAGTGGTTGTTGTCTCTAGCCCTTTACTCTTAGGCGAAATACTTTCAAATCGAAAATGAAACCAGGCAGCTTGGCTATGCAAACACTGGCAGCTGTGGTGATCTTCCTGCAACAGCCCTTGACATCAGGATGGACTGGATGGTTTTCTTCTTAGGGGAAAACTAAGGCTTACAGAAGCAAAGTTAAAGTACACTGGGTTAAGTGCACCTAGTAGGAAGCACAAGGACCCACGCAATGATCCAGGTTCGAGCCCCCAGCTCCCCACCTGCGGGGGGGGGGTGTCGCTTTACAGGTGGTGAAGCAGGTCTGCAGGTGTCTGTCTTTCTCTCTCTGTCTCCCCTTCCCTCTCAATTTTAGCCTGTCGTATCCAGTAAAAATGGGAAAAAATGGCTACCACAGGCAGTGGAGTCATAGTGCCGGCACCGAAGCCCAGTGATAACCCTGGAGGCAAAGGCGGGAGGGAAAGAAAGAGAGAGAGAAGCAAGATTAAAAGTCTTGGGGCTTGAACAGAGGCTTTGGGTCTCCTGCAGAAGCTTCCAGAGCACCCAACCAGGTCTTTCATGCAGGGCAGACATTTTCCCCAGCCAGCCAGTATGTATCCATTATTCTGATTTTCCCCCTATCACCAGAGGTGGGATCTGTAGCCAGACCAGAGTTGCAACTAGTGAAGATTTTTGTTGGGGTGGCTTTGAAATACTGTAGTTGATTCAGGACTACTCCTGTGTGGGGTCACAATGGGAAGCAGCCTGATCGCACTGTGATGGAGTCACGGCCAGAAAAGACTGGTCTTTTACACACTATGACACTGGTGCTGAAGGAAACACTCCTCCTAGAAAAAACAACAACAAAAACAACAACAAAAAACATATACACCTAGGCTGGTGACACTCTGTGTATCTGTGCTTTGGCCTGGTGTCGACCCTGGAAGGCCACTCACAGGAGACATCCTCTCATCGACCCTATTTTTCTAAAGTGGCCTGTTTGCAGCCCAGTGATCACAATGGATGGATGGGAGCAAATATCCAAATGAAAACGCACTTGATCTTAATTGTCTTTCTTTAAAAATGAGTAGTGAGGCAAATCCGAATGCTGTTTTTCTACTCTAAAAGGCAATTTCTATATTTAGATTTTTGAAAAAAAAATGGTGCTCCAGCTTGAAAATCGAATGGCTCTCAGAACACAACTAAGATCCCTACTCTCTGTACTAAAACCATCTTAACCGGCTTAAAATAAATCAGAACAAAATGATGTGAACAGCACATATGTCTTCCATCATTTGCTTTCCAAAGGCAGAGGTGGGCTGAGCATCATGACCCTCCCAAGGTCCCTGGGGGCCTGTATTCTGGTCCGTATTGATTTTTTTAAAGAGGCACTGCCAACATCACCTGCACCCAATAGATCCAGGTCTCCTGTGCCAAAGACAACATCAGTTTTAAACAGGACTACCTCACGACATAAATAGCCATCCCGTGTCATCAATAGGGAAAAAGAATCATCTGGAGACATTTGTTAAAGACATTGTTGTCCAAGGAAAATGTCTGGCCCTTGGAATTTTTAAAATAGAGATGTATACATTTTCCAAAGGGCCCTTTCTTCTGCTTCTTATGTGAGGCATGGGAAACCGTCTCTGCCTCCTAAAAGGAAAATGTATGTCCCTTTCATTTAGCAAAAACCAGTCCAAACACAGAAGCTCTGCACAGGTTGTGTTAGAATTCAAAAAGGCTGTGTCTTATGGCCTTTTTTTCTCCTCCTTTTCTTCCTTTCTTTCTTTCTTTCTTTCTTTTTTTTTTTTTTTTTTTTGAGGGAGGGTGGATAGTTGCCTTCTCCATGAATTGATCATTTAACTGTCAAATCACAACAAACAGCTCCTTCTGTCCCTGAAAACACTCAGATTGCAACCTGGAGGGGAGCATTGCATGGTGAGTGCTCAATCGCCAAGGCAGACAGAAGTCCTGCTTTCAGAGTGTCCCCAGACGGCTGGGACATGACTAATTTATTTTATCTGATCCAGCTATCTCTGAGCAGGATTAAAATATTTATATCAGTCTGTTCACTTTAAAACACTGTGTGGGGCCCCAGCCAGAGGGCCACTCTGCATTTTTTTTTCCCCTTCACATTTTGGGCTTTTCATTGTTTCCATAGATGCTCAGCCTAGCAAGGTGCAGCCTCTCTGGGTGCTGAGGGGGAACTGGGCACAGAACCCTCTGACTGGCCCCTAAGTCCCTACTTGAGCTGCACCAATGCTGCATAGCCCTGGTGATGGACCCTTGCATCTGCCTCTCTCCCTAGAGACGGCCATGAGCTCATGCAGGGCAGAGGCTGGCTTTTAGAAGCAGCTCGCCTCTGGCCAGGGCAGCCGACCCTGCATAAGGGTGCTCCCAGCTAGGAGGCCAGGTAGGTGGCAGACAGCAGGGGGTTAAGAAGAGGATAGGCGATGGGCAGGGATGAGAAGTGGGTGTGGGGCGCCGGGTGCGGGGTCAGGGAGAGGGGCGGCAGGGCCCATCCAACCAACCGGGTGCAGACACAGGCAGCTCTGTCTGTCTGCCTGCTGCCCGGCACTGTGACTAACCGCCCCACTATTGTGCCCTGAAGCCAGCCCTTTGTACTGTCCCCCTGGCGACTGGCAGCAAGGCAGGAGAGCCCTGGGCCGCAGCTCCCCCCACCCCACTCATCCTGGAAGCCTGTAGCCCAGTCTCCATTCTTTTAGCACTTGGGGCTGCTGGGACAGTGAAAACGTCTTCACACCCGGCCAAGATGGTAGGGGAAGGAATTAGTCCCTCCAACTCTAGTGGGAGGTGAGGGGTGCTATGGGAACCGGCCAAGCTCACACTGCCCAGGACAGAGGCCCCTCGTCTCATGCCATATGCACATTTAGAGCCTTTAAAATGGGGAGAAAGTGTGTAACACACTCTGGATTTCAAAGACTTAAGAGTGGGGGAATAAATCCCACATTAAATAGCTTCTTAATCGTTTCCTGTTAATCATTCATTGAAATGACCTGACTGGGGATCTGTATCTGATCCTGGGAATTGCAGCACTCCAGTGACTGTCACCTGTGTGTCTGTGCAGGGGGACAGTGCGGTTGGTGGAGCATGTTCCCCCAGATGTGGCTGTGTTCCCACCAGGCAAAGCTGTGCCAGGTTTGGGGCTGTGAGCGGAGCGGGCCTTGCTGCTTGCTCTTTCTTGGGAAGACAATGGCTGGGAGTTGGCACCCGCTTCCCTGCCGAACAGCACCCCAACATCAGGACAGGAATTCCAGGCCATCACGATACTCCCCTGACCCCAGACTTGTGTTTCCCTGAGAATTGGGCTTTGCTTGCTCATGTTTCTAGGAATCCTTACACACACACACACACACACACTTGGGGCCATGGCTTCTCTTCCCAGCAGGCAGAGTACCCAGATGGCCCCAAATCCTCCTCCCCCACCTCCAAGCCAGAGATCTGACCCATTGTCCTGGAACAGACCAGACCAATGCAGGGCTGCATTGTGCCTTTCACGGAAGCCATCTTTCACAACTGTAGTGGTATGGAGACACACAGGAACCAAGCCAGATCCATCATTGGACTCATGACCACCAGAGTCCTCCCTCGCCCTTCTGACTGTAAAAGACGCCCAAGTAAGAGCACTGATGGGCCATCGACACACTGTGCCTCCCAGGCACGCTAGCCCTGGCCACACCCAGGGGCTCCCACCCAGGCTCACCTCCTGCACCCTCACCCCAAGGAGCTGAGGTTGCCCCTTCTGCAAAGGGTCAAGCTATTCCCCCAGTGGTCAGATTCCCCCCTCCTCTCTGCAGGGTCCCTTCTTCAGCTCTGACACCAGAAAACTGGCCACAGGATTTTTAAAACATACACACACGGAGCGAGATACACATGTGAAAGGCCCGTGAGAAAGGCCCAGGCCTAATATGGCCGAAGGCGCCATGTCAGCAAGAACGAAGATCGTCCCTCCTCCCCACTCCACCAACCCGGTGTCCAGGCTCAGCACTCGACACCACTGACCAGCCCACCAAGCGCACGTGACAACGCCATGGATGTGACCATTACAGCACCATGCCAGCTTTCTAGGACCCGGGAGCCCACCCACCCCCATGTTCCTCACACCAGCTGTAGCCTCCGCACAGGGAGGCATGTCCCTGAGTGGGGCAGCAGGCCCTCTGGCATGCCCCTCCCAGGGCACCCCCCCACGCCATGGCCCAGGCCCGGCTGAGGGAGTAAAGACCCAGTGCAGGAGATGGTTAAAATTCTGCCTCTTTTTACATCCGCCTCCAGAGGAAGCACTGCTCCCCCCAAGCCCCCCCACCCCACCCCCCCACCCCGCAGCAGGAGGAGAAAAAAAAGCTGAGAGCAGCATTTTGCAGGCTTTGGGATGTTTTTCTCCTTGACAGCCCTGGGCCCCGCCTTGCTGGGCCTCCTCTACCGGCTCTGAGCCTACCCAGGCCCCTTGCGCTCTCAGCCTCCCCGCAGAGCCAGGACCTGGCTGGAAGACGGGGACCGCAGGCAGACGCGGGGCCTGGCACTGCCCTTCTTTGTGCCTGCTGATGCCTCCTCCTCCTCTGTCAGTCTCCCCACCACCACCACCCCCAGGCTGGCTCCTGGCTGATCAGCCTGCCCAGCACCCACCCAGTGACCACCCCGGGGTGCCCTCACCTTCTGGGCCCCAGCCTCCCGGCAGCCTCAGGTCCTGCTGGTGCCCAGGGCGCCTGGCCACGTCCTCAGCGCCTCCGCCACTCACCCCACCCTGCTGCCCGCGCTCGGCGGCGAGCCTGGCATGGTGCCAGGCTGCCTGGGAGCCCAGCCCGGGCCGGGGAACTTTCCAGCAAGGGTGTGTGTCGGGGGGGGAGGGGGAGGGGGTGCAGGCGGTGCCAGGAGGGAGAGGCTCAGATGCCCAGCAGCCAGCCACCCGCCCCCCCTCCGGCCCCCCAGCCCGGCCTGTGGGGGCCTCTCCCAGCCTCCCGTCTCCTGAGTCCCATAAAGGCACAGACAGCACGGGCGGTTTAGTCAAAACAGTCATGTGCAGGAGCCGGCAAACAAACAAAAGCCCTTATTTATTTATTTAGTTCACACACTCAGATAAGGAGAAGGCTTTTGTGCACATAATTTCACACACACCAGAGAGGGCCCGCCCTGTGCTCCCCACAGCCCTGCGCCCCGGACAGCCTGCCCAGCCTCGGGAAATAATTGCATTGCTTGGGCCTGGGCATTTCCATATGTAAATGGGGCAGCAGCGTATGATTAATTAAGAAGGAAAAGGCAAAAAGGAGGAAAGGCGGTGGGGGTGTGGAGCTGGACATTCTGGGCAGCCGCGGTGCCAAGGTGCCCAGCCGTGGCTTAACTGCTTCGGTGCTGGGGCCTGGCAATGGTGGTGGGGGGGCATGAGGACACCTGGAAGGACTTTGACCTCTGCTGGGTTCCAGCCTTGGGGTGCACATCCTGGCCTAGCTGCCTGGGTCTAGCGCCACACCCATCCATTTCAAATAGTGCCTCCCACACACACAAAAATGTTGTCTTCCTGATATTATTCAGAGCATTTGGAGGAACTACTGGGATCAAAGCTGAGTGTACCCACTTGAAAAAGGGACTCCTCAAAGTCTCTCAGTGGGTGACCACAACCCCCAAAGCCTGCTGCCATCCCAGCTGGGACAGACTGGGCCTTTTCTACACGCAGTTTCACACACATTATTCCGCTCCAACATGCAAGCCACATACACCCCCTCTGAGGCCATGCCCCTGGGTCCTCCACACTCACACAGCAAGTCTGTCTCCCCCAAAGGGCAGACTCACAGCTTATCCGTTCTCGAGAGCAGCCTGTCTGTCCTGGGGGCAAATCAGAAAGGCCTTCTAGAAAGAATCGAGGACCAGCCCTCCCCCTGGTCTGCTGTATTCCCTGGTCTCTCTGAGTCTCAATCTGTCCCTCCTCCCTGTATAGTGGAATGATAGTAACCAGTGTACCTGCCCTGTGGAGAGGGCAGGAGGCAGAGAACCCACTTGCACCTCCGAAGCATCACTCATCAGGTGGGCCAAGGCAGGAACCCGCGACGCAACCAGACAGGAGAGTAGTTCTCAGTGTGTGAGCGGACAGGCAAGGACGCCGCCTTCATCTTGACTTTGCTCCATGAGATTGTGTTGGGCTTCCATAGGGTCAGGGGCTTGGTTTCGATCAGCACATTCTCCTAAGGCTTGAACTCGCCTGCTCTGAGACTCAGTGCTCATTAGTGCTGTCACATGAGGTCTGCGGAAAATTATCAAGACCTGGTTTAGCCGGCTTCATGGGTGAATGGTCTTTGCTGTCACAAAGCTGGAGCTCAGTGCTTTGTTATCCCTGTCTTTAATATATACATATATTACTTTTTACTTAATAGGACAGAGAGAAATTGAGGAGACACTTTCATCACTAGTGAAGTCTCCCCCTGCATGTGGGGGCCAGCCAGGGGCTTTTACCTGGGTCCTTGCATCTGTCTTTATATCCTTAAACTTCTGGTTATTTCTTTTAAAGTAAGTCACTTGTGTGCTGGAGAAATAGCATACTGGTTCTTCAAAAGACTGAGACTCTAACGTCCCAGTTTTAATCCCCTGTACCACCATAAGCCAGAGATGAGCAGTGCTCTGCTATATTCTTTGTGTCTTTTTCTCTGTATCTCTTTCATTAAAATAAAATATTTGAACCCTGGTCACCACCTGCAGAGGGAATACTTCATGAGTGGTGAAAAAGGGATGCAGGTCTCTGTTTCTCTCTCTATTTCTATCTCCCCCTCCTCTTCCAATTTCTGTCTGTCTCTATCCACTAATAAATAAAAGATTAAAAAATAAAATATAAAATAAGAAAATAATCAATTCATTCGTGATAGAGACAGAAATAGAGGAGAGAGATGTGAAGGAAGAGAGAGACCTGCAGCACTGCTTCACTGCTGCTGAAGCTTTCCCCCCTGCAGGTGGGGGCTACAGGCCTCCTTACTGAAGGCGAGCACCAGGCTTGAACCAAGGTCATGCACATGCCAATGTAAAGCACTATCCAATTCAGCTAATCTACCAACCCTAAATCTCTTTTACTAAATCTTGTTACAGACATAAATCCAGGGGCTGGAATGTAGATCGCCTCACTGTGTGTGAGGCCCAGGGTTCAAGTCCCAGTAATACACTGAAGTACCACAATGGTAGAACAGTACTATGGCACCTCTCCCTCTCTCTCTCTGTTCCTCTCTGTCTCTCCCAATCTAAAATAAAGTGTGGAAAAAACTGGGGGGCTGGGGGAGTCGGGCGGTAGTGCAGCAGGTTAAGTACACGTGACACAAAGCGCAAGGACTGGCGTAAGGATCCCGGTTCGAGCCCCCGGCTCCCCACCTGCAGGGGCGTCGTTTCACAGGCGGTGGAGCCGGTCTGTAGGTGTCTCTCTCTGTCTTCCCCTCCTCTCTCCATTTCTCTCTGTCCTATCCAACAACGACAACATAATAACTACAACAGCAATAAAAAAAAATTGGGGGCTTGGAGAGATAGACCAGCAGGTAGGGTTGGCTATATTACCATCCATGGCATCCAGCTTTGAATGCCAGCACCGCAAGGGAGTTTCTATGGCAACAGAGGGAGCTTTGATGTTATGGTGTCTCTCTCTCTCTCTCTCTCTCTGAATAAAAGACAGCAGCCGAGTACAATGAAATCACACATGTGCAAAACTCTAGTTGTGTGTGTGTGTGTGTGTGTGTGTGTGTGTATTCCAGCATGTGTACATACACAACTCACCCAGGAGCTGTAGAATCACACATGTATGAAACCCAAGGTGCTGCAAAAAGAAATAGTTCTGAACTCCATGTAAACAAGATAAACGTGTACGTCTGTGAAGCCTGCGAGGGTGCACAGTGCCGTGCCGCTGAGTGGTGAGAGACACCACGTCGTAGCTTCACCATCCCTGGACATGCCTTCTGGGTGCATCATGGTTCTCCCATAGGGTCCTGGCAGTCAAGCCCAGGACCCCATACAGTCAGGAGTTCACTCTATCCACTCAACTACCTCCTACCCCAAGTACAGAAGTTTTAATGGAAAATCACGGTGGTTAGGAAACATGTTTGCCTGAAAGAGGCAGGGAGACTGAAAGCACTGAGATGGTTTGGAGCACCATGTGGATTCTGTGTGCCTAGCTGGGGTCCACTCTGGGCTGACAGCTCCCACCTGTGGGTGTTTTGAGGCGCCAGCCTGGGGGAGGCTGTGGTTAGCAGAGAGGCAAACATTAGGCACACAATAAAAAGACCCCACAGGGCTGGTGAAATTACTCACGTATTGTACTGCTTTGTCATGTGCAGGACCCAGGTTCAAACCTGGCTCCCAACATATTGAAGGACTTTTCAGTACTGTGCTACTTTTCCCTTCCCATTTCTCTTCCTCTCTATCTCTACCTAAAGAAAGAAAAAAGAAGTCTCCAATTTTTTTATTTGACCTTTTACTGTAAATGTATTTTCATCTCTTTTCATTATAAAAAATAATACACTCTAATATAGAGATTTTGGAGAATACAGAACATGGGTGAGAGGAAGAAGAGAGGAAGGAGAGAAAGAAAAATTAAAAGAAGAAAGGGAGGAGGAGGATGAGTGAGAAGAAGGAAAGGGAAAAAAAAGAGTCTTTTCTGTTCCCTTTCTCCAAAGCCTTTGGCCAGACATACTGCAATTTATTCCCTTGGAGTTGCGTATAAATATAGACATCCAAATACATTACATTTTAAGCCTTTTTTTCACCCCATCAATTTTTTTTGACCATTTCTTTCTGACCATCTGGAGTCGCCTGCTGTACAAGCCCGTCTCTGTTTACTGCTTAGAAGCTTCTTTTGTGAGCAAGGAAGTTGCATAGTGGATAGAGTTCTGGACAAGGTTCCAAGTTTGATTCCTGCCACTGCATATGTTAGAGGGCTGATCTGGTCTGTCTGTCTTTCTCATGAAATAAACAAAATCGCACTTAAAAGGAGCGGGGGCAGGTGGTGGCACACTGGTTAAGTGCGAACACTACAGTGTGCAAGGATCCGGGTTCAAGCCCCCAGACCCCACCTGCAGGGGGAAAGTTTTTCACAAGTGGTGAAGCAGTGCTGCATTAATCTCTCTGTCTCTTTCCCTCTCTGTCACCTCCTTCTCCTCTCAATTTATCTCTGAATCTATGCAATAATAAATAAATAAATAAAATTTTAAAAAATTTAAAAAATAGAAAAGGAAGGAGAAAAAGCTTCTTTATTTGAGGCTATGTTGTTTCATAAAATTGATCATGTTTTAGGGGCCAGACTGTAGCACATCTGGTTAAGTGCACACATCACAGTATGCAAAGAACCAGGTTCAAGCCCCTGGTCCCCACCTGTAGGGGGATAACTTCACACGTGGTGTTTAAGCAGGACTCAGGTGTCTCTCTCTTGCCCCCAGTATCTCCCCTCCCCTCTCAATTTCTCTCTGTCCAATAAGAAGTAAATAAAAATTTAAATAAAATTAAATAAATAAAATTGACTATGTTTTAGGGGGTACAGTTTCATCATTGACCTGTTTTAAAATGAAAGTCGGTGAGGTGTGCAGGAGTTTCTGGGCAGGACCACAAGCCCTTCCCACTGGGGACTCACCCAGTCAGACTCACTCCACAGTCCCTGCTACCACCTGTCACCAGGACTGCCACTGGTGACACTCAGTCTCAAAGTGCAGCCTGCCTCACAGAGTGTCCTTAACCTGGTGCCACCGCCTCATCTTTCCTCATTTGTGACTCACTGTGGAAACATGTTTTAGCAGTTTCAGGCTCTTATTTTTAATCTCCACAGTCTGGTGTAGAATCTGCTCAGTTGGGGGAGGGATGAGCCCCAGTTCACTTCTCCTCTGAGTGTTGGGGAAGCTGTCAGCTGGAGGGGGACAGCTGAAAGAGGGGGTCATGGAGCCCCCAACTCTCAGATATATAGTCACATTCTATGCAAGAAGTCCTGGTGGAAGCACTCAGCCTGGTGGACAGGCCAGCTGCCCGCAGACCATAAACTTCCCTAGATCCAGTGCTGAGAGAAAACTTGGAATTCCATGGCCCCTGACCCACGCTGAACTCATGAGCTCTTTGGGCCCCAGAACTGAAACTTGGACCCAAAGAGAGGGAGCAAGTTCCAGTGCCACCAGCTACTAGTCAGGTGACTCTGGATGGGTCAGTTCTCCTTGACCCTCAGTTTGCCCTTGTGTAGAGAGTACAGACAATAGGCTGAGCTCACAGGGATGCTCTGGGTAGGAGAAATGCTTCAGTTATGTGGTGGCTCAGCGTCTTCCTGTTGTTTCGGCTAAAATCCCTCTACTCTCTCCAAGCCTGGGGAAACTGAGGCTCTGGGAGGACAAATGACTTGTCCAGAGTCACCTCTCCCTGTTCCTGTGACTGTCACTGAGGAGGGAGCCCTCATCCCCCCTCCCTCACCTGAGCAGCATAGGTAACTGGAACCATAGAAGGAAATGCATTGAGCCACAGGGTCCCAGCACTTCAGTCAGGAGGCAGCCCAAGGCCAGGGATACTCCTAGTATGGCTGGTACCCCATGGGCATGGCCTCCCTGGGTCCTAACCACAGGCCTCGGAAGAGAAGCCCAATCCTTATACTTCCACTTCCTTGCCTTCCCAGCAGCCCCCTTTCCGTGGACTGACCTGCTATGTCCTGTCCTGAGCCGAGTCCCACAACCTCTGGTAAAGAAGAAAAGAGATATGTGTGCTTTCTAATGTGTTTATTTTAAAAAAAGTGTTTGTAACAGAAAGTCTGGGAATACGGTAAAGCAATACAAATACAGAGAGAGAGAGAGAGAGAGAACAAAAATTATCCATGAGATAATTACAGGGTACATACGTTCTGTTCAAAGTCCCAGCTCACTTTCCAAACCTTATATAATATACATAAACGCGCTGTGTGTATCTGAGCGTAGTATAGAGGATTTCAGAATCTTTTTGTTTATTGTGTGTGAGCATTTTATGGCATTAAATATTTCTCTCTTCAGGATTTGAAAAATAAAATCTAAATACCAATTAACTTCCTTAATCTGCTTTATTGCGGTTTAATTTCCATGTAGCAGACTCCTTTGTACAGCTGGATGAGTTTTGACAAATACAAACACCCATGTAACCACCACCACAATCAAGAAAAACATCCGTCACCACAAAATGTCCCTAAGTCCCCTTGTGGGCTGTCCCTGACCCCCAACCCAGAGGAAATCACCCATCGGTAGATGAGTTTTGCCTTTATGCATATATTTGTTCATTTAAATATTTTTTTATTGCCTGGGTTTTCTATGGGGCTTTGTACCCACATGATTCCACTATTCTATTCCACTATTCCACTATTCTAAGCAACCTTTTTTTTTTTTTCCCATGAGAGTAAGTGAGAGAGGCAGAGACAGAAGGAGAGAGACCAGAGCATTGCCCCATCACTCAGGAAGCTTCCCCTATGAAGATTCTCCCATGTTGTGGCCTGGAGCTTGAACTCAGGTCCTTGTTCATGTAGTGTGTGTACTCTACCTGGTAAACTATCTCCTGGTCCTGTCTTTTTACCTTTATTTCATTTATAGAAATGGATCAGATAAGCTCTTACTCGGAATAACTCGGAAGTTTACCTGTGTTGTGAGTTCGTTGATGGCTTAACTTTTCATTGCTAGATAGCAGTACACTGCATGCCCATCACATTTTGACAATTGGGGTGTTTCTGATGTCTTGGCTATCAGGAATTGAGGTTTGTGAACCATTTTAAAACATTTTAGGAAACAGTATTCCTGGCTTGTGTTGAGGAATACCCACTGTGTGGGCATGGCCCATGCACTTCCTACCAGGAGCACTGCTGAGAGCTGTGAAATATTTGGAATAGTCCAGCCTCCACAGGCTCTGACTTTTGACACTGTTATCAGATGGTGTACTCTCTTTCATGTTTGCTACTGTAGATGATGTTTCGTGGACCAGCCATACTTCAACACCTGCAGATCTGTTGAGGCTGATTTCCTGAGGACAAGTACCCAGAAGTGGATATGTCAGGTGGCTGTATTGTTAACACACTTGTCATATAAGGTCGGGACTCTCAGGCACGTTCATGGTCATTTTGTTAGATTTGGCATCAAGGTCCCTCCTGCTTGTATGGGAAAGCCAAGGGTTGGAGAGTGGGAACAATCAGCCAGTGGTGACGTGGCTGGTTGGGAGTATAGCTGGGAGGAAACCCCAACTTTTACCTCATCTACCCTTCCAGGCCAACAGACCATCTCTCTCTCTCTCTCTCTCTCTCTCTCACACACACACACACACACACACACACACACACACACACACACGCCAGTATCAGAAATGCTCGGAATTTTCCCACAGAGAGAGATTTCCATGAAAATCAAACTGCGAGTTGAGAGATAAAAGGCAGCCTCCTGCTAATTAGTCTGGCTTGGCTTGGCTCAGGGAGTGCCACTGTTTTCACACACGGGCAGGCTGGCACCTCAAAACCCCCAATGCCAGTGACAGCGGGTCCCGATGATCCAGTTTGCTCCAGATTTGCCGTCCGAACTGCTTTTGGAGCCAGGCCTGCGGGGTCTCCATGATCTGCAGTTGTGTGGTACATTTTGGTCCCAGGATGTGGGGGTGGGGGGTGCTGGCTTAAGTTCTATGCATCTACTCGTTAGACTTGGCCCCCAGATCTCCCCTCAGGGACACAGATCAGGCAGCTGGGATGATTCAAAGGAATGATCACTTCCCCAGACGGCTGCTTCCAAAGAGGATTCTGAGATCTGGAGCACGGCCAGCGCCCAACCCAGGACGGGGGAGGTGGGGGTGCTCCCTGCTATATGGAAACTCTAGACATTTGTACAGGGTTCTCTGGCCACTGGGAGGAGGAGGAGGAGGAGGAGGGGTGTGGAACTGGCTCAGCAGTGAAATGAAGACATAGTCTGATCTCCTTCACTTATTAATTGGCTCTTGGGTGGAGTCAGTGTCTGATAGAGCTACAGGCATGTTCATAATTAACCCTTCACCATGCCATATTGCTTTCTTCACTTTGAATATGAGAAACCTAAGGCTCAGAGAGGTTAAGAAACTTCTTTGAGGTCATACAGCACTGGGCACACCACGTCAGCATGCCTGCTCTTTGTGGACAGTGGGTTTTGGGTACAAGTAGTCTGGCTCCTGTGTGGCTGTCACGTCCCAGGGAACCCATGTTCATTTGTAGCGTGTTCAGGAAGGACCCCAGGTGATTCGTGAGTGCTTTGAGGACACAAACAGTGTCACCTCCAGGTTGCTCTCCCTGTGGTTCAAATCTTGTCCAAGTCACTGGGGGGGGTTTCTTCCTGAGACCACCCCTAGACCCACCATACTGCTAGGTGTCTCTTTCCCATCCTGTTCCCACCCTAGATAAGGCAAGTTGTGTTCCCTGATTTGACATAAAGGAAAATCACCACCTTCCACACTTGGGGTCCCAGGTCTTGAAGTCAAGAGGCTTGAGGAGGCCTTTGTCCACAGCAGAAACCAGAAAAGGAGAAGCTCATTCGCTCAGCAGACATGTGTTTTCTGTTTACAGAGAGGCCTATCCAGCTCCCAGGCTTTGTTCTTTAATATGGAGCCAAAAGAAAAAGAAAATCAAATGTGCAGCTTCCTCTTTGAGGTCTATTTGGAGGCTGGAAGAGCCGGGTTGCCACAGGAATACAATGCAGGGGCTTGAGCAGGTCTGGGCTGAGGCTCTGGGTCCTGCCTGCTGCCAACATACAGGATAATGCGGCCTTAGATATGCCACCTAGAAATCCACAGTGCCCTCTGAGCCTCTCCTAAGGAGCCTCCAGTGGCTGGGCTTGGTTTCTTCAGCTGTAGTGTGTGTGTGTGTGTGTGTGTGTGTGTGTGTTCACACATCCTTTCCACTCTGGTGCGGCTCCCTTATGTAGCTTGGTCTCACAAAACCCACCCTCTCAGACTCACCTATGCTCTCACTCTTTCCACAGATGCAGAGAAGAGGTTTTCTTCTAGAAGGGTCTCCTGGTAGCGGCGAGGAGGCTGCAGGAAGCTAAGGTAAGTGACAGGGCTGGCAGCCAGTTGTATCCACTGAAAAGACCTACTATCACGGGAGGCCAGGTGAGTGCCCTGTGTCACAGTGGGAGGCACGGGAGTCAGGGGCCTGGGTGCGCCCGCAGGCTGTGCCCATTCTCCCATTAGGCTTTGTGCAAGGGGCCTCTCTCAGTGCCAGCATTGCACTGTCTGTGCAAGGAGTGGGGAGGGCGACACTTGTCCTTGATGGCACTGCCAGGCACAATGTGATGACACACGAAGGCACGCAGCCCGAGGCCTGCTTGGCAATGACTTTCACTAAGTGGCAAACGCTATTAATATTTCGGGACCTTCAAAGGGTGCTGAAGAGACACCCTTAACGCCAACATGGACTCACACAGTCCGGGCCAGTCACAGCCTGCAGAAAGGGGCTGTGCGGTTGTGTAATGCGCCCCGGGACTGGGCCTGGTCTGGGCCTGGTCTGGGCAGAGGTAAGGCGCCTGGCAGGGCCTCCCCAGTTCCTGTCACCAGCGGGGGACAACGGGGTGCGGTAGACAGAGGGGGGCAGTCCTGCAGCCTCCCTGCTCTACCAGGCAAGCAGTCCTGCGGGGGGGGGGGGCTTTGATCTTGGCCTGCCAGCAGCCTCGCGCACCTGGGGGCGGACGGGGACAGAGTGACAAGCACAGAGGAAGTGCGTGCCGGGCTCTTACAGGACTGCCTTCTTCCGTGCCGGCCCGGGCTTGGAGCCAGGCCTCGCCGCCCGCCCTTCCGTCCTGCTCCGGAAGCCGGAACCTGCGCGCTGAGGACGTAACACGCGGCGAGGGGCGGGGCCTTACGTCCTGAGGGCGGGGCCTCTGCGCGGCCGGCTCCGGAAGCGCCGGTGGGGATGGGCTAAACTTGCGCGCGAGAGGCGCAGGCCAGTGGGCGGGGCCTGGGAGAAGTTGTAGGAGGGTGTGGGCGGGGCCTCGTGGGCAGGGCCTCTTGCGTCTAGGCGGGGCCCCTGGACCTTAAGGGTTTTGTGGGTCCTACCTGCCCTGTGGTTCTCTAACACGCCCCCACCCCCAGACTGGCCTTTGCTGGAGCACTCAAGATTTTTGAGATAAACTTTATTTAATTCAGATTTGCATTTGCATTCGATCTCATTTTTATAGGTTTCGCAGTTTTCTAATTTTAGGAGAGAACAAATAGAAGTTCTTCAGAATCTCAGCTAAAAAAACAGTGGCTAAGAAAAATTGGACTCTGATCATGAGAGTTTTTTCTTTTCAAATATGGATTCTTTTTAATTTTTTATATTAGCAGGACGACACTACATTGGATGCTTAAGGTAAGTTTTTTATGACTGCAAAGCTAGACAGTTTGGAAAAACTGAAAAATACAAAAAGCAAATAAAAATAGCCTGGGATCCCACCATAAGAAATTGTCAGTGTCCACACTAGCATTTCCCCCATCCTCCTTGCACGATTACACATACTTAAAGCAAAAATGGGATAGCACTCTAATTGTCTTTCCCTTTTAGTGCATGACTGTATGTGTCTCATGTCAATGAATACTCATGTCCAACGTTGCTTGTAATTGCACAAAGTCCTGTGTTAGATGTTTTGCTTTTTAATTTAACCTACTGCTGAGAATAAACGCTGATATCTACAGCCTCCATCAGGTCTTGCTTCATTCCTCCTTTTATAGTGAACATCCTTGTAATTAACTCTGTGTCTGTTGACAAAAATTCCTTATGACAAATTCCTAGGGTTTGAAATTGCTGAATCAAAAATCGTTAATGCTTCTCGTACCAAAGTTTTAAAAACAATACTAATAAGTAGGGGTTGGGTGGTGGCACACCTAGTTGAGCACACGTTACCATGCAAAAGGACTTAGGTTCACATTCCTGGTCTTCTCCTCTTCTTCTTCTTCTCCTTCTCCTTCTCCTTCTCCTTCTCCTTCTCCTTCTCCTTCTCCTTCTTCTTCTTCTAGCGTTTGCCCTGCTTCCGTAGCCAGTCAACAGCATCAGGTTGAGCCTGATGTAAAGTTTTGAGACCTCCTTTGAATCTGGAGAGGTGGCAGTCGTTGACTCTGTGGGTCATAGTCTGTCTGGAGCCGCAGGGGCAGTTCGGGTCGTCTCTGGCTCCCCAGCGATGGAACATAGCGGCGCACCAGCCATGGCCTGTTCACTGCAGTGAGGAAGCTCCATGAGTGGTAAAACTGTGCTGCAGATCTCTCTCTCTCTCTCTCTCTCTCTCTCTCTCTCTCCCTCTCTCTATCTCCCTTTCCCCCTCTCAATTTCTCTCTGTCATATCCAATTAATTAAATAAAAGTAACTAATGAATGTTTTGACTAAATATGACCCAAGAATACTGTGTATACAAAAAAAAAGATATTTTCTATCCAAAATATTTAGAGTTAGTATAACTCAACAACACTGAACCCCATTAAAAAGTGGGAAAGGAAGCCAGGAGACATCTCACCTGGTAGACTGAACACTTTATTGTGTGTGAGGAAGCAGACTGACATAGGAGCACCATGCAAAGAGTAAACTTTATGAGTGGTGGTGTGGTGCTGTGGTGTCCCTCCTCTATGTGTCTCTATATTTGGGGAAAAAAAGAAAGAAGAAGAATCTGTATATCTCTCCAAAGATATACAAAAAGCTAATGAACACAGGAAATGATGCTCAGCTTTACTAATAATTAGGGAAATGCAACTCAAAACCACAGTGAAATACCACCTCACACTTATTTAGATAGCTATTGTGCTAAAACAAATTAACAACAATGGAAAATAAGCACTAAGGGTGTGAAGAAATGGGTGCCCTCAGGCATTGCTAGCAAAAGGTAAAATAGTAGAAAACAATGTGAGAGGTCCTTGAAAAATTACAGGCAAGGGTAGGGGTATAGCATAGTGGTTATGCAAAGAGGCTTTCATGTCTGAGGCTCCAAAGTCCCATTTCAATCCCCTGCATCACCATAAGCCAGAGCTGAACAGTGCTCTGGAAAGAAAGAAAGAAAGAAAGAAAGAAAGAAAGAAAGAAAGAAAGAAAGAGAAGAAAAGAAAAGGATATAAAAAAGGGGGAGAGGGGTGTTATACGTAGAAGTTTCATCTGATTCAACTATGCCACTCTTAGGCATACTCCCCAAAGAACTGAAAGCTGGGAGTCTAGCAAATGGTTATGTGCTCAAGACCATAGCAATGATTCACAACAGCCAATAGTGGACAAAGTAAATGTTCATCAGTAGATGAATGGATAAGTAAATGTGTTATATGCATATAATGGAGCATCATTCAGATGTAAAAAGGATTGAAATTCTGGCACAGCTACAACATGGAGGAATCCTTAAGAGAGCATACTGTGTGAAATAAACTGGATAGAGATGGTCACATACTGTATGATGATACTTCTGTGAGATTTCTAGATTGCTCAAACTTAAACTCATCGACAGCAAGTAGGACAGTGGTTACCAGGGATGTGTCAAGGAGAATAACTGTGACTTCACAGAGGATTTGTTCTTAGAGGCTTTTGAATATAACCAACTGACCTTCCAGAAAGGGTACACAGATTGTTCTCACACCAGCGGCACATACGTGTTTTTCTCATGGAGATATTTTATTCCTATTTGTCATAGCAGGACACCACTGCTCAGGGATGGATCCAGGCTTTGCTTTTCTTTTGAGTGTTATTGGGAATGAACTTGTGGCTCTGCACATGTGCAGTGCTTTGAGGCAGCCTCCTGAGCAATTTCTTTTTTTCTTTTTTATACAAGAGAGAGGGTTGCTGCTGGGTGACTTTAGGCACAGGTTATCTGTCTATCTCTGGGTCTTAGTTGTGTTTTACCAATGAGCTGCCCTCATGATCTTCCCAAGTCTCTCTCTCAAGCCTCCCCTTTCTTTATTATGGTTAGGTCCCTCCAGCTTGTGTGCTGATGTGCACATTTGCCACTTAAATTCCAACATTCTTTGTCTCCCACCATGAGGATATACAGACAAGCAGATGGGCATTTGTACTTTGCCCCTTTCTCCATCCTGACCACCCAGCCTTGCCCCTCTTTTCTGGACCAGGGACTAACTGGGGCTGCCTGGCTCTAGGGCCCTGGCTGGAAACCGATAGAAATGTACCCCAGAGCAGCATGTCCCTCAAACTCAAGAAACTCCACAGGCTGTAGTCAGAGAGTGGTGACTTTTGCCTGGTGGTACCATGGGGAGAGGGACAGGGATGTGCATGCGGGGGTCCTCAGTGAGCCTGTGGGTTTCATATAGGTGCCCTGAAGGCAGCTCACAGCTTAATGCAGGACACCTTCCAAGTCTTCCCAGAGGGACAGAGGTGTGACTTTCCTCAGGGCCAACAGAGCCCTAGGTTTAAGAGAGGCTGCCCCCTCCCCTCTTCCCCAGGAAGGCCTGAAGCCTCTTGCTATGCAATGAAGACCTCAGGCTAGGGGCCCATTGGTGGTGCATCTGATTCTGCGCACACATTACAGTGCCCAAGGACCTGGTTTCAAGCAACGGCCTCCACTTGCAGGGGGAGAGCTTCACAAATGGTGAAGCAGGTCTGCAGGTGTCTCTCTCCCACATTTCCCTCTTCCCTTTAAATCTCTCTCTGCCCTATCAAATAAAATAAATGAATTTTTAAAAATGAATTATTAAAAATGAAAGGCTTCAGTCTACTGGCAGAGCTAGGGGTGGAGTAGGGAGTGGGGTGGCAGGCACTGGGTGGGGGCAGAAAAGGGGCTGGCAGGAGCCTTGGGGGCCTCTTGGCAGCCAGGGAGGCTGGGGGACTCCAGGCAGGGAAGGTGGGGAGCCCAGGCCGCCCTCCCGCCCAGCCGCCTGCCAGGTTGATTAGCATGGGCGAGGGGCGCTGGCGCAGGGGGCGCCGCCGACCAAGCTGGCACGTCTCTCGCGGGCCCAGCTGGCCAGGCCGAGACACAAAGCGCCTCAGACGGCGGACATTCACGCGCAGGGGCGGCCCGGGAGCTGGCGGCGAGGAATTCCCGCCACCCCGCGAAGAATAGCGCCTGGGCCGGGCGGGGCCGGGCCGCCTGGCGCTCTGACCTTGACCCTTTGTGACTGGAGCGCATGCAAATCGCGGCGCGGCCGCGCCAAGCCCCGAGGGCGCTGCGCCGCCCGGGGTGTCCCCGCGAACAATGCGCCACTGTCCCCGCGGTGCGGCGGGCTGGGAACTGCACGGCCACGCACCTCTAGCGCACCTCCCTCGCGGCGGGAATGCCAATGCGGGCTCACCCGAGGGAGGAGGGCCCCGCCTCGCGGTGCACGGCCGGGGGGCACCCGAGACGCACAGCCCCCTCGCGCCCGCACCCGCGCCCGCGCTCCCCGCCCCACCGCCTGGCCTTTATGTCCCACCGCTCTAGGGTTCTTTCTGGTGCCTGTCTGACCCTCTGTTACAACCTTTTTTTTTTTTTTTCCCCAAGGGTCACCTGACCTTTTATTTTTCTCTTTATTGATTTAATAATGATTGACATGACTGTAGGATAAGAAGGGTAGAATTTCACATAATTCCCACCATCAGAGTTCCATATCCCACCCTCTCCATTGGAAGTTTTCCTATTCTTCATCCCTTTGGGAGCATGGACCAAGGATCTTTATGGGATGCAGAAGGTGGAAGGTCTGGCTTCTGTAATTGCTTCTCCACTGGACATGGGCGTTGTTACAACCTTTTAAAATTGTATTTAATTTTTACTTTTAGAAATATTTTATTCATTCATTCATTTATTGGATGAAAGAGAGAAAGTGAGATGGAAGGAGAGATAGAGAAAGGGGAGAAAGAAAGAGAGACATCTGCAGAATTGCTTCATCACACATGTAGTTTCTCCCGTTGCAAGTGGGGACAGAGATCTGGAATCCCGGGCCTGGAAGGCAGATCCTTGAGCATGGTAATATGTGCACACAACCAAGTGCACCATCACCTGGTCCTCACTTGCCAACCTTTTAATTCTTTAGCTCCTCTAAAGGTCACCCACAAGTCCCTTCATCCAGCCAGAGCTTGAACTAAGAGACTCCCATGCCCTCCTTCCCTCCCTGCCCACCATGGTTATCGCTGGGGCTAGATGCCTGCACTATGAATCCTCTGCTCCCAATGGCCTTTTTCCTTTCTATTTTTATTTGACAGGACAGAGAGAAATTGAGAGGGGAGGGGAGACAGAGAGGGAGAGAGGAGAAAGATAGACACCTGCAGACCTGCTTCACCACTAATGGAGAATTCCCCCTGCAGGTGGGAAGCAGGGGCTCGAACTCAGGTCCTTGAGCATGGTGCTATGTGTGCTTAACCCGGTGTGTCCCACAGCCCAGTCCCCAGGCCTCCCCTCTCCTAAGAGGGTGAACTTTCACAGCTCAGCATCTTCCTTTGTCACTGGGGTATAAGCATTTTCTATTATCATTGGCGTCCATCACCTATGTCACTTTTATTACTATTATTTTTATTTATTTATAAAATGGAAGTATTGGCAAGACCATAGGATAAGAGGAGTGCAATTCCACACAATTCCCACCACCAGAACTCCGTATCCCTCCCCCCCCCAAGCTCCTCTGTTCTTTATCCCTCCGGGAGTATGGACCCAAGGTAATTATGGGGTGCAGAAGGTAGAAGGTCTGACTTCTGTAATTGCTTCCCTGCTGAACATGGGCATTGGTAGGTCGATCCATACTCCCAGCCTGTCTCTCTCTTTCCCTAGTGGGGCAGGGCTCTGGGGAGTGGGGGCTCTAGGATGTCTTGGTGGGGTTGTCTGCCCAGGGAAGTCAGGTTGGCATCATGGTAGCTTCTGAAACCTGGTGGAGTGCTCCACGGCTCAGGGTGTGCCGTCCTTTCTGCAGCCCATTCCAGCCTACATGCAATCCATTCCCCTCCTTCCCGGCCTTGTCCTGAGCTCCTCTGTGTGCTCTCTGTCACTGGCCTGTAAATCCTGTTCTCACTCTATAATTCTAGCATCCAAGGCACTGCTTTGCAGAGAGAAAATCAGGAGCTGTAGTCACGTCTCTGTCTTGGCTCCTCCCCCCATTATTTTCTTTGTTTGTTTTGCTCCAGGGCTGTGATGGGACTCCTGCAGCCACTGTTCTTGGTGACCATTTTTTCAAGTTTTTTTTTTCTTTATTTGGTAGAATAGAGAAATTGGGAGGGGAGGAGAGGTAGAGAGGGAGAGAGACAGAGAGACACTTGCAGCACTGCTTTACCACTGCTGAAGTTTCCCCTGCAGGTGAGGAGCAGGGGATTGAACCTGGGTCCTTGTACTTGGTAATGTGCATGCACACAATGACTGAGTCCTAGTACTCTTCCATCCTCACCATAAGGGTGCCTGTCTCTTAAGTAACCACACTAGAGGGAAGCACAGGGAGGGGCATCTCATGAGTGAATAAATTATAAGCTGCTGTTGAGCCCAGAAGGGTGGTGCCCGTCAAAATGTAGGCTCTGCAACCCCTGCCCTTGCAGATTGGGATGTTGCCTTTATCACATGTGTCGTCAACCAGAAGCAGCACCTCAGAAAGTGCCTATGCCACTTAGGAGGCTTAAACTGGTGTAGACACATGTGAGTGGCCAGGGGTATAGCACCTGCTACTTACCTGAAGCTGACACAGTGGAGGCAGAAGACAGAGACCCTGCCCAGAGTCAGACCAATGATTTCCCCCAATGCTCGGTAGTGACCAGCCCCTTGTACTCCTGGGGACCCTGTCTCCTCATCTAGAAAGGGGGAACCGAACCTGGTAACTGCTTGTCTATCCTATGGGATAGTGAGTGTGGGGATTGCTCCTGGGCTGAATCTGTCTGGGGGATGAGGGGGAGTGGGTACAGGAGCTCATTCCAGCCTGAGGAGAGCTCAGCTCTAAGAGGGTCCAGGGCATAGCAAGAGGCTCAGAGGAGCTGTTCTTGGGCAAGACATTTCCTCTCTGGAACACAGTTTCCCTGAGTGTCTGATGAGGGGTCTGTAGAGAAAGTCTCAACACATCTCTTTAGCCTCTTTAAGTATAAATGAATAGTTAAGGCCATTTTTTTTTCAAAAAACAGAGGCAGAGGCAAGGGGCGGAGGGAGGATCCTGAGACCACATCACTGGAGTTTCCTTCAGTGCCATGGGGGCTGAGCTTGGACCTGGGTCATGAGTTATCTCATTGTCCTCGAACAGTTTTGTAAAGGATGGGAATAGAAAAAGAGAGCTTCATCCTCCATGGCCAGGGCTCCTGACCCTGCAGACATGGCTAGTGTCTAGCTGACCATCACCCACCAAGCTCTCCTTTGCGCTGGACACTGGACAGATCTCCCTAAGGGATTGGAATCTTATACTCCTCTGTGAGCTGAGAGCCAGATAGGAGGGAGGGAGAGAGGGAGAGTGGGGAGGGGAAACATAAGCAGATGCTGGGGGGCATAGTATAGATAGCTTATCTGGTCAAGGGCACACTTTACCCTGTTTGCAGACCTAGGTCTGAACCTCCAAACTACCATATGGAAACATCTGTATGGAGGAAGCTTCCTGGGTGGTGGGGAAATCTTTGGACTCTCTCCTTTTTTTTTTTTAAATCTCTTTAAAGATACTTTAATCTTAACTTTTCTTCTTTTCTTTCTTTTATTTTATTTTATTGGACAGAGAGGAATTGAGAGGGAAAGGTGAGGTAGGGAGAGAGAAAGAGAGACACTTGTAGCCCTGTTTCACTATTTGTGAAACTCCTTGCCTCTCTCCATAGGTGGAGACTGGGGGCTTGAACTGGTATCAACTTCTGTCTTAAGTAAATAAATAAATAATTAATTAAAAAAAGAGGAAGCAGATGTTGACTGTGATGAAGGAGGGAGTCTGGGGTAGAGGTCCCTTGTAGTGGAGGTACAGAGGAGTAAGTGGAATGAGGAAAGGACTGGAAGGCTCTGGATATAGCGCTGCCTGAGCTGAGTCTCATCAGGAGAAGAGAGGGCAGAGGGCACCCCAGGGAGCACTGTTCATTTGGGAGCAAACACATATGAGTCCTGAAAGCACATTAGGCCTTCGCCTCAAGTCCAGGGCATCAGGGGCCAGCCCTGTGACTCTGAGATTGGATGTGACTAGGGGTTAGGGGTGGCAGGAGGTCTCCACTTCCCTGGACACATGCTGGGAGGTTCAGTTCATGCTACCAGAGGGTGTCTGGCAAGATACCTGGGCAGAGAGTCAAGAAAGGCTTCCAGGAGGAAGTAAAAGTCAAGGCTTGGTATGATTTGGGCAGGGAAGAGGTGTAGTGGCAGTTTAGCAGTGACAATATATTTCCAAAAGGGCAGTGATAAAGAAAAGGCACAAGGATCCCTGGGGTGGAAGCCATGCCCTCCAGAGACTCCAGTTGGCTGAAGCTCAGGCTGCTCCAGGGACAGGGGCAGGCGGAGTCAGCTTTGCTTTCTCAAGTCCTCGGTGCTCCTAATGGCAAAACACAGTCTCAGCAACAGAGTTGGTGGATTGCAGTTGGTAGTCTTCACGCCAGAGACAAACCAAGTCCAGGAAGGCTGTGACCCTCAGGTGACTGCCCACTGTCCACCGCTGACCATTAGGGCACTTGGGGACTTAGAGCTGGATGGGAGCCCTGGGCGATGTGGTCCCTGGTTCCTGCCTCAGAGAAAGACAGAGGTGCTGGAAGTGCTTGTCTTAACGCCAAGGTGGCCGGGGAAAGAGAAACAGGTCTCCTCCTTCCAGTTCTTTCCACTACTTCACCAGATTCTTCAGAAATTAGCGATGGAAATGTGATCCCATGCTGGGAGGGGGACAGAGTCACATTTTCCAGCCTGCCTCCTCTCTCGAGCACCTGGGATACGCCTGGGGTCCCCTGAAGGCTCTGCAGATTAGCTGGGCTATGTCACGGATGGGGGCACCATCAACGAGGATGCTTGGGTGGCACTGACAGCATGGGTGGGGCTCCCATGTGACATCCACCGGCTGGGTATCCTGCTGACACAGCACCCCCACCCTCTAGGGCTGCCACCCCTTTGAAACTGGATCACAGCACAGAGGGTTGGGGTTGGACCCCAAGGTGCTGGCAAGATCTCTGAGCATCAGGGCCCAGGAGAGGAGGAAGGAGGACAGCAGTATCTCCTGTCAACCAGCACCTTCTGCTATTCTTCTGGGTGGGCAACACTGCAGCAGCCCCTGGCCTTGACCCTGGTTGATACCCACTGGTCCTGAGCTTTTGTGAAAGCTGCCTGGACTCAGTTTCCCCCTCTGTGAAATCAGACAATGACTATAACATGGTGCCTGGAATCTACTAAGTGGTCAGAGAGATATGCTTATATTTCTTTCTTTTTAAAAAAGTATAATTAATTAATTAAATTTTGATAGAACAGAGAGAAATCAAGGGGTCAAGAGAAGACAGAGAGGAAGAGAATAAGATAGACACCCACCTCTAGTGAAGCTTCATCCTCACTAGGGATTTGAACTCTGATCTTTGTACATTGTAACTTGTGTGCTCAACCAGCTGCTCCACCACCCAACCCCAACTTGTTTGTATTTCATTCTCATATCTCTCTCTCTCTCTCTCTCCTATCATTTGTCTCTGTGCTGCTCCCTGAAAGTAGTGAGTGAAACTGAGCAGACACTGCCTTACATACTTACAGATTTGTACAGATCACAGGAACTGCCCAGATAACCCAGGCCCAGAGAACTTTCTGGGATGGCTGTGATGCCCCCTAACTGAACTGTCCCATGCAGTGGCTACATGTGACTGCCAAGTGCTCCAGCTGTGATCCATGCTACGGGGGAGCTGAATTGTACATTTTATTTCATTTTAATTAGTCTGCATTGAAATGTAAATTGGCATATGTGACTCATGGCTACCATATTGAACAGAGGAGACTGGGAGTCACAACCCCAATCCCATGCCACCCTGTGTTACTTCTCCCTAGCACTTAGATTTATGCACAGTTGTGAGCTGATTTTTTATAATCTGTCTCTTCTCAATGGCATGTGCCTTAATCTGGTTTCCTTGAAAGCAGAGCCTGGGACAAAAGCTTGGCTCTAGGCAGCCCCATTGGAATGAGATTCCAGGGGAAACAAATAAAGGCTGCTTTATCAGGCTGATCTCTGGTGCCTGGTTCTGTGGGAACTTCTGGGGTACTTTGAAATACATCTCCGAACTGTCCACCCAGTGGACAAGAACAAGGGAGAATACTGATTAACCAGCTCCTGTTCACCTGGGAAGGGGGATAGCTCCATGGATGATGATGCTGGCTTGAGGGAGTGTGGTGTGACTTCCCCAAGTGTCCTGAGTCATAGCCCTGGGGGTGTGCAGGACAGGAAGTGAGAGATGGCCAGCATGAGCCCAAGGTAAGGCAGTATCAGGCTCCACCTGCCAAGGAGCAGAGGCTCCTGTGAACCTGAGGTAGGGACAGAAGCTGGAGGTTGGTAGGCTGAAAGGACCCTGCATGCTAGAATCCTTTGAATGGGAAATGACCCATGAGAAGTCAATGGTGGAAGCATATGGAAGCGTGGATTCTCAGTATTTGTTTGGCAAAACCTTTAGAACTTACTCTCTACCAGTACACCTGACTTCTACCAGCTTCTTCTATTGCCTACAACCAGTTACCAGTTAAGTAACTTATCTCACTCAATAAATCAATGGATTTTTTTTAAAAAAAAGGATGTGTTCTTGTTCCTTGCACTCTGTTCCTGCATTGTTTATATTTGCTTGTGACTCTGACAAGGTTTGATTTGCCACAGAGTTCCCTTGATAGCTAGTTGACAGCTAGTTACAAGCTCTCTAAGTATTTAGTATTATAATAATTTTTATTGCCACAAGGGGTATCACAGGGGCTGTATGTCTGCATGATAAATCCATTGCTCCAGGTGATCACCTTTTAAATCTCTCTCTCTCTCTCTCTCTCTCTCTCTCTCTCTCTCTCTCTCGGATTGAGTCAGAGAGAAATTGAGAGAAAAGTGGGAGATAGAGAGGGGGAGAGAAAAACTGACACTTGCAGCATTGCTTCACTACTCATGAAGCCAGCCCCCCCCCCACATGTGGGAAGCAGGAGCTTGAACCCCAGTTCCCTTCTCTAAGTATTTAAAAAAGAATTCTTAATGGGGCAAGTAACAGACTGCACTGTTCTGAGTCATAGCCTGGTCTGAGGCCATGGCTAATACTCATCATCTCCTTCCTGACCCACAGTCTAGATGAGCATCAACTAGTTTGGCTGTCTGGTTGGTGAGGGGCCCCAGAGCTTCACTGCTGAGGGACCCAAGTTGTTTGCGGTCTCCCTTGTTGGCCTGTGGCTACTGCCTGGCCTACTCACAGCTGTCACCATCTCCATGGCAACCAGAGGCAGCCAGTGAATTCTCTGCTTTTGAGAAACACTTCCACCTGCCCTCAAGTCTAATTTCTCTTGAAAATTAAGTTCAGTCACTCTGCCAGCAGGGTAACTAATTTTTCTTTTTTATCCTTTTTTTTTTTAATTAGTGATTTCACAGAGTTCTGCAAAATTATGAGATTCCAGGCATATAATTTTGCGACCATACTTGGGCAGTGTAAGTCACAGCCAAAGTTCTGTGTCCTTCCCCAACCCCCACAACCACCATAGTTCTCATAGTCAAGAGACAGTTTGGTTACCGTTGGCTTTGCAAGTCCATTTGTCTTAGTGGAACATACAAGTGGAAATTATTGGTTATCGTCCTTCTCTTTACTCATTTCACTTAGCACAATCATGTCCAGTTCTGTCCATTTTGTTCCACATGATACAGTCTCATCTTTTCTGATGGTTGAGTAGTGTTTCATTGAACATATATCTCATAACTCCTTTATCCAGTCAGCTGTTGCTGGGCATTTAGGTTGCTTCCATATTTTGGCTTTTGTGCTATGATTAATTTTTTACCTGTGGGTACACTGGCAGAGGGAGACCAAAATTACCAAGGTAAACTGAGGTGTCAAGAAAGACCAATGGAATCTTTAGTTTGTCTTCTGGCTTAAAAATGACCCTATGTGAGCGAGGGTCTTGCGTTTAATAAAGCCTAAGGCCATGAGGATAGCAGTTAAGCCAATCTTACTTCTCAAGCCTGTATATTTCTTTCTGGTTCCCAGGCCAATGTATTTTTAAGATAAGGGGCATAAAACCCTGTATCTGAGTTATTTATCTCTCCCCTCACCCCCACATGAAGGTTGATATTCACTGTTCACTGGATTTTTAAGAGCTGAGTAATGAACAGGATGTAAGTTTCACAAAAAGCTCAATTCATTTTTTCTTTTCTTTTTCATTTAATTTTTAAATTAATTTTATTAGCTTTTGAGATAACTTTGGCATTTATAGTGGAGAATAAAACCATAATCATACTGGAAAGCTATTTATATAACTGTGAGGTGGAGGAAAACAATGTTCCTAAGCAATGACATTTTACAGCATGTGCTGTAAATAAAATCCAGGGGTCAGATGGTGGCGCACCTGGTTAAGTGCACACATCACAGTGCACAAGGACCCAGGTTCGAGCCCCTGGTCCCCACCTGCAGGGGGAAAGCTTCATGAGTGGTGAAGTAGTGCTGCAGGTGTCTCTCTTTCTTGCTCCCTCTCTAGCCCCCCTCAATTTCGCTTTGTTCTATCCAATAAGTAAATAACATTTTGAAAAATAAAAGAACTTAAAGAGAGAGAGATAGAGAAAGAGAAGTTCAGGATAGGGCTGGCAAGAGCTCAGTGACTTGGTTAGTCCACTTGTTTTGTCATGTTCAGGACCCAGGTTCAAGCCTAGTCCTCATCCCTCCCCCACCTCATCACTGTATAAAGGGAGTTTCATTGCTGTGGTGACAAAAAAAAAAAAAAGGAAAAAAGAAAAAAAATTGATGAATTTTCTGTATAAAATGTCTTCTGTAGAATAAAGGAAACAGCCTAAGCAGAGTTGATAAGCAAAAGAAAACCAAACTGGGAAAAATATGTGCCAGGTCTAGCAGCTCTGAGTCAATATGCAGCCCCCCCCCTCCTGCAAAGCAGTAAGACAAGATCTTTGCAAAGTATACGGGGGAGACATTTACAGAAGAAAAAATTTCAAGTTGCTGATAGATTTATATGAAAGTTCAATTTTAAAGGATGCAAATTAATCTGAGATAGAAATTTGCAACTATCAGATTGGGGGGAAAAGTCTAAGAGATTTCTGAAAGTTCTTAAAAATACTATAAATATCAATGCATGTGCAGGAAGGTGAACACTTTGGAGTGGGGAACAAAGTAGAGTGTTTCTTGATTCCGACACATGTGTTGCTGGGGCATTGAACCCAGACCCTCTCTCTCTCTCTATCACACACACACACACACACACACACACACACACACACCACACACACACACACATACACACATACATACACACACACCACACACACACATACACACACCACACACACACATACACACACATATACACACCACACACACACATACACACCACACACACACATAGACACATATACACACACATACACAACACACACATACACACATACACAACACACCCACATACACATATACACACATACACATACACACACATACACACACACATATGCACACATACACACATACACACACCACACACACACACACACACACACACGTTCTATACTCTACCCACTAAGCCACCTCCCTAACTACAGAATGAAGACTGTGCCACGTTGCTGGCAAGATAGCAGATTGGGAAAGTGTCCTGGAGGCAAAGTGGGCAACATCCAAATATTTCTGGAGTTTTCTCTGTGTGCCAGGAACGTGGCATCAACATGCTGCTCACCCTTGCACTTGCACCCCTTCCTAGCTAGTGGAGGGGAGACGGATGGGGCAGGAAAGAAGAAAGAACATAAACACTCGGGTAATTACTGCGGTTGTAGGAAGTACTTGTTAATGTGTTTAACAAGGGGTCCTAACCTGGACAGAATGACTTGGGAGACTTCCCTCAGGGGGTGATCCTGGAGCCGAGTCAAAGCTCAGTGAGAAGGACCTAGGAAAACTAAGCTGGTTATGGCCAGAAGAGATGACAATGTGTGCAAATCCTGATGAACTCAGGGCTAAGTCCCCACCTCATCTCCCACTCCTGTGATTGTTGGCATGCTATGACCCCTACTGATCTGATTCCAGAATTGTTACAAAGACTCTTTCTATCCAAGTTCAAATCCCCGGCCCCTGTCTGTAGGGGGCAAGCTTCACATGGTGAAGCAGGGCTGTAGGTGTCTCTCTCTCCCTCCCTCCTCTTCTGTCTCCCCTTCCCTCTGGATTTCTCTCCGTCTCTATCCAATAAAGAAAATAATTTTTAGAAAAACTTAAAAAAAAACCTTTTTCCAATAACTGGCTTTCAACCCAAAAGTATGAGATTATCAAAGAAACAGGAAAGCATGCCACACAAAGGAAGCCAGTGGATATCAGCTCTGATAGGACCCAGATTTCAGCCTTTGCCGTCACATACTTCAAAGCAACTATACAATATGTGCATAGGATTGCATGTTTGGCGGGGGTAGATGGCATAATGATTATGCAAAGAGGTGCGCATACTCTAGGCTCCAAAGTCCCAGGTTCAACCCCACACTCCACTATAAGCCAGAGCTGAGTAATACTCGAGTTAAAAAAAAAAAAAAAAAGTATTGCATGTTCGGAGGAGCTCAGTGAGTAAACAGATCCAGAATACTCACAAAAAAATGGAAACTGGTCCTGGAGATTCTAGAGCTGCAAAGGGTAATGAGACATGTAAAATTCACCAGGTGACTCCAATGCTGTGGAGGGCACCGAGAAATCTGAAGAAAAACCAGCAGAAAATGTTATTGCCAAGGAAAAGAAAGATAAGATTGGAGGGGGGGAAGTATACTTAGAGACTTATGGAGTAATATTGAGTAGTTTGGACTCCTGTCATTAGAAGGAGAGCTGAGAAATATAAAAACAAAAATGCTATTAAATGAGTTAACAAGATAACTTACTTGTGTAATGTGCTGCTCTGTCTTGAGCAAGACCCAGGTTCGGGTCCAGTGCCCACCATGCTGAAAAAAGCTTCAGTGCTGTGGTATCTATCTACCTACCTATCTATCTATCTATCTATCTATCTATCTCTGAATCTCTGTATCTCATAGCCTTTCTATCTGAAAAGTCAGGCTAGAGTGATTAACCCCCGCCCAGTGGTGATTTTAAAAGATTAAGGAAATAATAGCTGAAAACATCTTAAAATTAGTGGAAAGCATTAATTTACAGATCCAAGAAACTCAGCAAACTCTAATCAGGGTAAACAGAAGTAAAATTCTTCTAGGAAAATTGTAGTCAAACTTCTGAAAGTCAAAGCTAGAGTGGAAATACTTTTAATTTAGATTTTTAGATTTAGTTATTTATGAGAGAGAGGAAGAAGAAAGAGAGCCAAAGCCTCACTCTGATGCATGTGATGCTGGGGGTAGAACTTTAGAGCTCTTGATTGAGAGTCTGAACCCTTATCCACTGTTCCATCTCCCAGCTTTCAAAAGGGGACAGACATCTTGAAAGGTTTAGGGGAAAAAGCTAATTGTTTCATAAAAGGGAGTTAGGCAATCAATAGCTGATTTCTCCTCAAGAAGCAAGGAGGCAGGTGACTTTGCCCTTTCTCCAATAAGAATTCTGAGTGTATGGAGTCAGGCAGTAGCACAGTGGGTTAAGCACAGGTAGCACAAAGCGCAGGGACCGGCATAAGGATCCTGGTTCGAGCCCCTGGCTCCCCACCTGCAGGGGAGTCTCTTCACAGGCGGTGAAGCAGGTCTGCAGGTGTCTGTCTTTCTCTCCCCCTCTCTGTCTTCCCCTCCTCTTTCTATTTCTCTCTGTCCTATCCAACAACGACGACATCAATAGCAACAACAATAACTACAAGAATAAAACAACAAAAGTGAAAATAAATAAAATATTTTTTAAAAATTCTGAGTGTGATATATGTGAGAAGGAAAAGGAGTTCGTTTTTAGTCATATACTAAGCAGGACTCCCCTAGAACCAAGGGAAGATACCCGGGCTTAGACTGGAGATGATCAGTGAGCAGGACAGAGGGGAAAAATTAGGCAACATTCCACAAATCACCAAAGTGGCATATATCACAGAAAATGCCTATAAAGTTAACAAACCAGTTTTGACAGAGTAGAATAAGAAAACTGATTATAGGGGACCAGACTGTAGCGCAGTGGGCTAAGTATACACATGGCGTGAAGCGCAGGGACTGGCATAAGGATCCTGGTTTAAGCCCCTGGCTCCCCACCTGCAGGGACTTTGCTTCACAGGCAGTGAAGCAGATCTGCAGGTGTCTGTCTATCTTTCTCTCCCCCTCTCTCTTCCCCTCCTCTATTTCTCTCTGTCCTATCTAACAACAATATCAACAGCAGTGGCAACAATAACAGTAACGACAACAAGGGCAACAAAATGGGAAAAAATGGCCTCCAGGAGCATCAGATTTGTAGTGCAGGCACTGAGCCCCAGAAATAACCCTAGAGGAAAAAAAAAAGAAAATTGATTATAAAACAAATGTTTCTTGTTCTTAGTAAATTAATTAACGCAAATTAATTCTATCCTATAGAGATACAATTGAATTTTGTATGGTAAAAATATCTCCAAAAAGCATACTTTTCTCTCCTATAGGATATTAATCAGTTTTTGGACAATTAGAAAAAGTACATTTCAGGGGCTCTGGGTGGTAGCACAGAGAGTTAAGCGCACATGGCACAAAGCGCAAGGACCAGCCTAATGATCACGGTTTGAGCCCCCGTCTCCCCACCTGCGGGGGGGGGGTCACTTTGCAAGCGGTGAAGCAGGTCTGCAGGTGTCTATCTTCCTCTCCCCCTTCTGTCTTCCTTTGTCTCTCAATTTCTCTCTGTAAAAAAAAAAATGCATCTCAGCATCCCTGATAGCTCCTCAGATTAGCTTTGAACTGGTTAAACCCAATTTTTAACATCTTACTGGTACTTTTATTACCTAATGAATGAAGTAATGTGTTTATTTTCTCTCTACATCAGAATCATGATTTATAGAAAAAATGATTTGCAGGAACTTGAATTCAGGTGTGCACAAAAAGGAGTAGCCACGCATTAAAAAGGAGACAGAAATCCAATTACCCAGGAGGAAAGCTTCTAAATAGAGAAGAAATCACTTCGTGAATCATCAGAGACAGTATAGTGATTTGTTTCCCTGCTTCCTACTGGAATGCTGGTCCCTGCTGAGAAAAGCGGCCTGGGCCTAGGGCCATGCTGGCCAGGGGCAGGCATGTGGAGGAGGTCTGAGGATCTTTAGAAGACTCTCTAGGCCCTGTGACATAGCTCACCTGGGATGGCCTCTGCTTTGCCATGTGCAAGGTCCAGGTTTGAGCCTCGAGCACACCACATAGGACACCACAGCACCAGGGGATGCTTGGGTGTTGTGGTGTCTCTCCCTCTCTGTCTCTTTCAGTCTGACAAAGTCGATTCACAGCAGGGAGGTCCAAGTGACAGAAAAGACCCTCTGAATGCTGGATGTGTAGAGAATGGGTGACAGGGAGCTGATGGCACCAAGATCTGGGTGGTGACAAGATAACAGCCAACAAACAAGTCCAGATGATGTGGGTTGAGGTCTGGGAGTGGCATCCTAGGGGGCAAACATATCCTTCTTCCTGGGACCTGAAGGGGACCTGAGTCAGAGGCCAGCGTCAAGTGTCAAGTGCTGCACCAGATGTGGCTGGTGTCCTGACCCAGCTCTCAGTTTGATCTGGCTTGGACATCTAGGGGCATCGTAGGTTCCAGCAGGGCACTTGGGCTTCCTATGTGCACGGGAAGTGTACGGGGCACAGGAAGAGGAAGGTTAGCACATGAGTGGACACATGGGAATGGGGCTGCCCACGTACATGCTGGGCCTGGAAGGACTTCATAGTCTAGGCACCAAAGCAGCTTACTCGCCCTTTTGAGCCCTCGGAGTCCTCATCCCTCCTTGTCTGCTGGCAGCTGGATGACACTGGAGGGGACTTGGGGTCCAGGGCTAGGCAGGGTTAATATGGACGTGGGAAACCCTGCCTTTGAAGTCTGAGAGTGGTTAAGCTCGCAGTTAGGAACAAAAGCATTGGTCAGGAGACTACCTTGGGTAGTACAGAATGCTCAGGACAAGAAACTTCCAGAAGGAACCAGGTTGGCCATCTCACATCTGCAGGGTGGAATCAGAGGTGCCCTCAGCCTCCTATAGTGGGGCTCCTAGTGACCATAAGGAGAGCCATTTCACAGAGGTTGGGGACACCAGCAGACTGGTCATTGTGGTCCCATCTTAAGAGATCTGGTGGTGGCAGAGAGGGAGGCGGCTGTGTCTGGAGGCGGTTGGGGTGTGGAGGGTGTTTCCCTGCTGAAGCTGCTGGTAGCCGGAGGGGAGGGAGCTGTGGAAGATGCAGAGATAGACAGGGGTTCCCAAGAGGGAGGTGTAGCAGGTTAGGACCTGGGGAGCAGGTGGGGGATGTGTGTGTGTTTGGGGGGGTTGCTCCTACACAGCTGAGTTTGGTGGCAGGAGGCAAGGGAATGCCACCAAGAAGAAGTTGGTGGGCCAGGCAGTGACTTGCCTCAGCTTCCATGACCCCCTCCTCCCACCCCTACCCCAGCACCTGGATGATGACTTATCTGTGTGACAATCTGATGGGTGGCGGCAGCACTGTGGGAAGGACGTCTGAGTTCAGAAGCAGACAAGTCACAACACAGAGCATGGCTGGTGGTGGCACAGACTGCGGGTGCCCAGGACTGCAGGTCTCGGCCAGTGCTGGGACGGGACGGGGCAGGAAGGAGCCCCGGGCAGGTGGCGGGCAATGCTGACTCAGACCCTGACTCAGCAGGGCCCAGGGGTGAGGGTGTAGTGGTGGGATAGCCCAGGTCTTGCATCATAGTGGCAGCCCATCTCTGGCCCTGAGGGTGCTGTACTGGAAAGTCCCAGACTGCCACTCAGTCACTTTGCAAGTGGAAGACGGCTTCTTTCCTGGTCCCTAAGTCCAAGGGCATTCTGGGTAGATCCCATGAGCTCTGAGCTCAGGGTTTACCTGGGACTCCCCATCTTCACTGCAAAGCAGCCCTCACAGCCACCTTGAAGTCACTCACTCATCCCCAGAAGAGCACACTGATCTGCTTGAGGATCTGGGCTGCAGGGGCCAAGGCCAGATAGGTGGGTGGTCCCACATCAAGTTTAGACTCTGTCATGGGGAGGCAGGGAACTAAGAGAGGCCCAGACAAGGGGACAGGTGACGCCTCCCATGCCTGAGAGCCGCCATGAGCAGACACCCTGTTCCCAGCCGGTCCTCCAGGTACAGCTCAGTGTCCCTGGGTTTCTGGTTCTTGGCCCCAGGGGCTCTCTGCAGTGAAGGCCCACCCCACCCTCAGGGTCACCCATCCTACCTCCTCCTCACTAAGCCTTTGAGCTCAGAGAGAGACCTCTCAGTGGGCACGCAGCTCACTCAGAGGATCTCATGAGGGGACCCAGGGGACATGAGGGGGACATGGTGAGTGTGGCAGGGAAGGGGCACAGCCAATACAGCAAGCACATCTGCAACCTCTGAGGGCAGCTGGTACACCCCCTGGACACCAGGGGTGCTGGGTTTCTGTGTAGAGCTGTTCAACTGGGGGGGCTGGAGTCCATCTGTGATGTCCACCTCCACCAGCCTTGTGCGGGAGCCGCTCCAGGGATCAGCACCTAGCCACCTGGGCTGGCCTGCCCACAAAGATGATACACACCCATCACATAGGGCCCAGGCTTGTTTCCCCATAGGGGGGTGCCCCTGAAAAGGCACCCTGAAATGGAGAGAGAAATCCTGCCCCTTAATCCAAGAGATAAGTCTGCAGTCTCTGGAGAGGCTGAGTGAGGGAAGCAGGCATCTGGAGGGCAGAGCGGGGGGCAGTGCCCACCCCAACATTTCCCCCAGGCCCTGGCAACGCAGCCTGACTGGCCCAGGCTAAACCGATGCTCCGCCAGGCAGGCCCAGTTGGCTGCCTCAGGCGCCCAAACAGCTCGGCCTTTGTCCCGGGCTGCCATGGCACACTCGTTCGGCGCCCAGCTTATTTTTCCCAGGCCGGCCGGGCAGGCAGAAGCCCTGCAGCCATGGCAACCACCGGCCACCTGTCCCGCCCGCTCTCCTCTCTGCCCAGTTGCTTTCTCTGTCTCTGCAGACCTCCTGGTGTGCTGGCCCGGCCCCAGCTGGGCCCCAGGCAGGAGGGCACTGCTGCCCTCGCCCCGCCCAGCCCGCCCAGGCCTCTGCAGAAAGAACCCAGGGGCTTCTGCTTCTTGGGGTCCTATCCTGGCACCCATCAGGTGCAGCCCTGCAGACACAAGGGGGCTTTGGGCACCTTCCTTTGCTAAGTCCCTCCTACCTTCCGCAGTCATTCCTGTGGGGTCAGGAAGAGAAAAGCTCAGGGCATGCTCTCTGGGCAGTTGCCTCACTATGAGCTAGGTTATGCTGAGAGGTGGTGAGCTCCCTGTCTATAA
Organism: Erinaceus europaeus; assembly: GCF_950295315.1. Classification (NCBI taxonomy): domain Eukaryota; kingdom Metazoa; phylum Chordata; class Mammalia; order Eulipotyphla; family Erinaceidae; genus Erinaceus; species Erinaceus europaeus. Next base: position 14,865,523 of record NC_080165.1, on the reverse strand, counting down.
GGTATGCAAAAGTAGACTCCTGGGGCTGCATAAAGGAGTCCTTGGGGGCAGGGGGAGGCCGAGGGGAGGTGAACTGAATGCATGAGCACAGGCAGATCATTCCTTCCTGGACACAATGGTTTATCTAGCAAACATCTATGATTGTCATCCTTCAGGCAGCTAAGTGGTGAGAGGACACCGTGTACCTGGCCTTCCTAGGGGGCCAAGCTGCATAGAGAAGCAGATGTGGGGTTTGGGGGTGGGACTGGGGGGTGGAGACACACACACATGCAGCTGAATAACTGTCCCTAGTCAGGGGAATCAGGAACCAGAGGGAACACAGTGATTGTAAGTTCAGAGCCTGATTCTTTGGGTGAGGTGGTGCCCAAGACCTGGATGATGCCTCAGGGATTTGGGGTCCCTTGCTATGCTTGTTGGAAAGGTCTCTGGGAGTTTTTGGGAAAGGAGAGCCTCTTGTAAATTTGTGGAGCTCTTCAGGAAGAGTTCTGGGGGCAGGTAGGCCACCAAGTGATGTTACTAAGTAGGGCATGCACCTTACCATGCACGAAGCCCTGGGTTTTCACCCCAGCATCACCTGGGAGGACCACAGCTTTAATGGAAGCTCCATGGGTGGTGGAGCAGTACTATGGTCTCTCTCTCTCTCTCTCTTTCTTCCTTTCTTCTCTCTCTTTCAAATAAAAGAAATGTTGGGGGTCAGGTGATAGCGCAGTGGGTTAAGTGCATGTGACATGAAGTGCAAGGACTGGCGTAAGGATCCCAGTTAGAGCCTCCAGCTCCCCACCTGAGGGGGTCGCTTCACAAACCATGAAGCAGGTCTGCAGGTGTCTAACTTTCTCTCCCCTCTCTGTCTTCCCTTCCTCTCTCCATTTTTCTCTGTCCTATCCAACACAATGACATCAATAACAACAATAATAATAACCACAACAACAATAAAAAATGTTGATCTTGGAGCAGTGGTACCACACATGCATGAGACCCTGGCACTAAATAAAATAATGATAATGAGAATAATGGTGAGCAGGGGTAGACAGCATAATGGTTATGCAAAGAGACTCTTATGCCTGAGGCCCCAAAGTCCCAGGTTCAATCCCCTGCACCACTATAAGCCAGAGCTAAGCAGTGCTCTGGTAAAAAGATAATAATAATAATAATAATAGTAGTAGTAGTAGTAGTAGCACTGAGTGAGGCTGTGGTAAGGCTGGATATATTTCTCTGTTCAGTGAATATACTGGCATTTGGGAGAGTCTGTGCCTGGTTCAAGACACTTTTGCTCCACAGGACCACGTGACTGACTTTGAAAACCAAAAATTCCCAAGATCCGCACCTGTTTGAGTTAGTGTTGATTCATAAACCACTCCCAAGCAACAACCTGACTCCAGCCATTCTATTCTGAAGTGGAGATCACTCCTGCCTGCTTTGTGATGTCTGGAGCTCCCATACAATGACTGGAGGGGAGGGAAGGGCTAGAAAGGCTGCAATTGCTGGAGTTGTCTCTGAATTGGCTTTCTTATTCCCAGACCCAGGACCCTAGCTGGAGTGACTGCAAAGCTGGAACTGTCGACAGCTTCACTTTATCTTTCCTTCATCTTCCCAGGAAGCTGGGCTTCCTTCTAGCACTCTGGGGGTCTTGGGATAGTTGAACTTCCTTCTGACATGGCAGCTTGGAATTCCAGGGCTGAAACTATGTGACCTTTTTATGACTTAGCCTTGGAAGTTGCCCAGCAGAACTCAGCACACTGTGCTGGGTGAAGGAGTCACAAGTCTGCTCCAACTCAGGAAGGAGATGGTGATGGTGGTGGTGGAGATCCACCTTCCAGAGGAGAAGGACCAAGGAATGGTAGTCATATTTAAAGCTGCTGCATGAAGCCCAGGAGGAGGCATAGGGGATAGTGGTGAAATAATCATGAGGCCCTAAGTTCAACCCCTGGCATTCCATGTACCTGTGATGCTATAATTGCTCTCTCTCTCTCTCTCTCATTAACAAATAAATAAATCTTCAAAATCTTTTTTACCTGCTATACTTCCTGGAGAGTGGCAGAATGGATAAAACTTTGAATTTTCAGGCAGCTTGAAGACAACTCCTGGCTTACTGTTTGCAAAGAGGCTGTTTAAAACCTGGGAATTCCGGGTGAGGGCGGGACTTCCGGGCCAGTGGTAGAGGATGTATATGGGAGGGGTCAAAGTAGAACCAAGGTAGAGAATTACAAGTCATATACAAGGTGGCAATGGGCTGCTGGAAAAAGGACAATGGAGACAGAGCTGCTCCGCCAAGTTGCAGATGCTACCACGACGCCAGCCTGACTTCCCTGGGCAGACGACCTCACCAGCATGTCCTGAAATCCCACCTCTCCAGACCCCTGCCCCACTAGGGAAAGATAAAGACAGGCTAGGAGTATGGAATGACCTACTAATGCTCATGTCCAGTGGAGAAGCAATTACAGAAGTCAGACCTTCCACCCTCTGCACCCCATAATGCTCTCTGAGCCCATACTCCCAGAGGGATAAAGAATAGGAAAGCTTTCAAGGGAGGATGGAATACTGAGCTCTGATGGTAGGAACTGTGTGGAATTGTATCCCTCTTACCCTATGGTCTTGTCGATATTTTCATTTTTTAAATTAAAAAAAAACACTTTGGATTTCCAAGCAATAGGTCCTGAGTTTGATCCCTGGCATTGCATGTGCTAGAGTGGTGCTCTCCTCCTCTCTCTCTCCTTTCCTTTCTTCCTCCCTCTGTCATTAATGAGTAAAACGGCTACAGGACTATGTATTCCATACCTTCAGCTTCTTCCTCTTCTCTTTGAAAATTCTACCACCTGCCCCAAGGTGAGGTTTATGTCCTAACCAGGAAATCTCCCTGGTGATCCCTAGCTCCAGGGGTACTTCCCGTTCACTTGTGTGACCTCTTTATACTTAATATCAAGGACACCCATGCATATGATAGATCTCGCTGCAGTTCACATGCATGTCCCCTTTTGATGGTCAGAGCTAACCCAAAGGAGAGTACATCTCATTTGGGATTTTGTAAGATGAGTAGGAGTTCTCTAGATGGATAAGACTGGAGAAAAGATGTGAATTTGGTTATAGGCATAATTATGTGGGGCTGAAAGACAGTTTCACTTACCCTAGAATGAGGGGGGGATTGTTTGTCTGTTTTTTGTGACAAATGCACCAATCATCTGTGTCTCAGGAGGAACCCTTAGGTAGAAGCTGGATCCTGGAAGAAACACACACACACACAGACACACACAGACACACAGACACACAGATACACACACACACACACACAGACACACACACACAGACACACACACACACAGACACACACACACAGACACACACACACAGACACACACACACAGACACACACACATGCCTGTTTGCAGGAGCTTCTTTCTTTCTTTCTTTTTTTTTTTTTTTTTTTGCCTCCAGGGTTATTGCTGGGGCTCAATGCCTGCACTACAAATCCACTGCTCCTGGAGACCATCTTTTTTCCATTGTTACAGTTATTATTGTTGTTGTTGCTGATGTTGTTGGATAGGACAGAGAGAAACTGAGAGAGGAGGGGAAGACAGAAAGGGGAAGAGAAAGACAGACACCTGCAGACCCACTTCACCTCTCGTGAAGTGACCCCCTTGCAGGTGGGGAGCCGGGGGCCAAACCAGTATCCTTGCGCCAGTCTACTTCGAACTAGGAGCTTCTTTCCCTTTCTTTTTCTTTTTTTCTTCCTCCCTCCCTCCCTCCCTCCCTCCCTCCCTTCCTTCCTCCCTTCCTTTTTTTCTTTTATCTGATAGATACAGAGAGAAACAGAGAAAGGAGAAATGGAGAGAGACCTGCAGCACTGCTTCACCACTTGAGAAATCTCCCCCCCTGTAGGTTGGGACTGGGTTCTTGATCTCAGGTCCTTGTGCACTGTAACATGTGTGTTGTATCAGGTAGCCCACTGCCCCCCCAACTCCTCTTTTTCCAGAGCTTCCTACTTTCTTCCAAGTTGATTCCTTTGACCTGTTCTCTGAGGAGCTTGTGAGTGCTCTCTGGAATCCTGCCTGGGCAGGAGGGCTGGGACCAGGTCTGGGTGCACCCTTTGTCTGCCTCATGCCTGGGGTCCTCCTTGGGGGTGGGTGTCAGGAAGATCCTCCTTGCTACCCAGAACCCTGGCTGCCCCCAGAGCCTCCTGAATGCAGGGCCCAGAGAGGCTGGGCTGAGCCAGCTGCAAGGGTGATGTCAGCAGGCAGCAGGGAGCAGATCACATGCTCCCTCCAGTGCAGGCGTCCTTGCAGCCTCTGGAGAGGAGGGGTTCAGAAACAGGGGGTGTGTGTTGGGGTTGGGGGGAGACCTGGCCTCTCTGTGTGCTTGCTGCCTGCTTCCCTTCTGGGCCACTCCTTGAACGGAGCCCTCTGCCCACCCAGTGGCCCTGTCCTATGTCCTGCCTGTACCGGGCAGCCCAGTCACCCTGAAAACCTGACAGAAGGCAGCTGCCCGCCCAGCCAGCTCGGGGCAGGCAGACCACAGAGGCATGTGGCTGGCCTCATCTGGCAGGGAGTCTGCACCGGGGCCTTGGGAGGCGCCCCCACTCCCACTCCCAGGGGTTCTGCAGCTCCTTCCGGAATGGCTTCCCAATGAGGTCATGCTGGGGGGGGCTGTAGGGGGACGCTGGGAACTTGCTGGCCAGGCTGCTGCTGTGGCCTCCAGACCTGGCTGCCAGAGAGGGGGCTGGGGGGACCCAGACCGGGGGGGGGGGGGGGCGGGCTTGGCAGCTTCATTGAGGTGGGGAGCAGCTGATATGAACTCATCTCCTGACAGGGCCCTCAGGCCCTGGCCACTGCCTGCAGCCTCATGCTGACCCTTCGAGCCCCCTCCCCAGTGTTGCTGCCCCACCGGGACAACAGGCCAGGAGAGGGGTGTTGGCAGCATGATCTGGGAGGCCCTGTGCAAGCCTGTTGGGGAGCCTCACAGTGAGCTTGCTGGGGCCTGCCCGCCCAGAGAGGCCTGTTCCTGGAACAGGAGCCCTTTCCTGCTTTGCTGTGCCAGGGCCCAGTGGGGCAGAGCTGGCCAAGGACACTGTCTGTGTCTCCATGGCCTCCTGGACAGGCAGCAGGCAGCCCCCCTCCACTCCTCCTGGGTGGGATCTGTTCCCCACCCACAAGCAGGTGAAAGACAGGAACAGAGATGGGCAGTGTCTCCCAGCTCCCTTCCTGGGCAGGCACTGGGCAGCCATGGACCCAGCGTGACCCGGTTATTCCCTTGAACTGCCTAGGAAGGGACAGACGACTAGAGCTTTGCTGTGTTCCTCCCCCCACCCTGAGCTGGGTCTGAGGGGGGGGGGTGCTCAGTGACCATTATAGGCCCCCCTTCCCCAGGGCAGGCCCAGGAGACCTGGCTGGACCAGCTCCTGGCTCCTGGCCCCTGGCCCCTGGCTCCTGGCAGGGCCTCGGGTTCCCCATCTGCAGGCTGGAGGAGGCGGGAGAGAGTGGAGGGGAGCCAGGCCCCCAGGCCTGAAGGTCTAGGACTGTAGCAGTGCAGGGGCTGGGGGGAGGTGGTAGTCTCGCTGGACCTCACCTCCAGTTTCCATTTCCTCATTGGAAGAGGCCCAGCAACCACAGAACAACGCCTCCTGCAAAGAGGAGGGCCCGGCAGGCCTCGGCCGACAGAGGGGCAGTGGGAGAGCTGGGATCCGGGCCCAGACTCCTCTGCTGGCCTCGAGTGACCCTGCTGGGCCTCCCAGTTCCTGCTCTCCCTGCACAAAGCACAGGCTGGGGCGGGTCAGGCTCCGCGCCAGGGCGGAAGTGCTGCCCTCTGCTGCCCCCCTGTGGCTTCAGGGACACATGACAGAAAACCCAGAGCCCCAGCGCCCCCTCTGCCAATAAAACACGGGAGTCGGCAGGCCTAGCGCACCCACAGACGGAGGGTGCGCACAGATCAAGTAATACCCACAAATAAGGACACCAGCATCTGCAGAGATACCCACAGACCCTGGGACACAGACACTGAGACATGCTCCCACAGGGGCTGGACACCCCCAAAACAGACACCGTCCCCCCACACACACACACTGGAAGCATCACTTGCCTGGTTCTGATTACCCTTCAGAGATTCCCTGGCGGTGGGGTGATTACTGTCTCTTTATGGATGCGGAATGTTGGGGTGCAGACCAGCAGGCGGGTGGGCAGAGCCTGAGGGAAGTGAGCAGCCCAGGTGGTGGTGCTCAGAGAACTAGACACCCCTGGACAGGAAAGCAGAGGCATCCAAGTCAGCACCTGCTCAAGGTTCAAAGCTGGGGGTATGGGGGGTTATCATTCTGTGGAAATGGGGTGCTGACCCAGCAGAGGGAAAGAAGGGCCCAGTTCATGGACACTGGAAGTGTGTTTGGGACCCCTTCCAGGACCTGGGGGTGGGGGACAAAGGTGCCCCATGCACCTCTATAATCCCCGAGAATTAACCAATTATAACCAGCCCAACAGAGGGGAACTCTGGCCCTCACGCCGTCTTGGGTCCTTCAGAGTTCTCACCACCCTCTCTGCTTTGCAGTCTCTGGGCCTCACTGAGACCCTGTCCCTCTGCTGGGCCACCATAGTTCTGTACTTCACCCTGAGGGGCTTTGACAGGGAGGGGAGGGACTTGGAGAGGACTAGCCTGGCAGCCCCATGGGTAAACTGGATGTCAGCTTGCCTCACCTCCAGCCTGTCTCTCCGGGGACTGGGATCTCTAGTGGCATCCTCCAGTGTGGACAGGGAGGCTGCTGGTCAGTAGCTGAGAATGGGTCACGCCACAAGCATGGTCCAAGTTTGAACCCCAGCAGCACATGGGACGTACTATAGCATCGGAGGAAGCCCAGGGTCCTGTGTGGTCTCTTCTCTCTCTCTCTCTCTCTGCCTGAATGAAGGCATAGCACAGAGTGACTTAAGAACAAAAAGGACAGGGCCGGGTGGTGGCACACTTGTTTGAGTGCACATACTACAGTGCTCAAGGACCCAGGTTTGAACCCCGGGTCCCCCCCACACAGGAGGAAAGCTTTACAAGTAGGGAAGCAGTGCTGCAGGTGTCTCTCTGTCTCTCATCCTCTCTATCCAATCCCTTCCCTCTCGATTTCTGACTGTCTCTATCTGATAAATAAATAAAGATAATTAAAAATTTATATAAAAAAGAAAAGGACAGGCAAAGGCAAGAATTAGTGAAGTCATGGGCCCCTTGGAATAAACCTAAAGTAGACTTCCCAGCTTCTTCCAACATGAAGACCCAAAATCTCATCTGCTATATTCTTACCTTTTGGTTCCTGATTACTAAATAATTTGTTCTGTGTTGGTATGCATGAGACTCCTTCTGTTTCATTTGGTTTAAATCCCCCCTGCTTAACACTATTCTATTTACATAACCACTTCATTCTATTTATATAACCGCTGTTAACAAGTACCACCCTCCCTCCAGGGCATTGGTGGTTCAGTGATAGGATTCTCACCTGCTCCGCCCCCTCTCCTTGTCACACCCTGATCCCCTCCTTGTCACACTCTGATTTTCACCAGTCACTTTTCTCTCCACCCTCTCTATGTCACATCCTGTTTCCACCCTACTTGGCAAGTATATATAAAGACAGCATTGTGAGTTTTAGAGTACTGTACTGTACTTTGAGTTTAACTTAGCTCGTCTTAGATTGTGCTGCGTCCTGCATGAATAAAGAGATACTGCCTATAGCTCAACCATGAGTCCCTGGTCATCTGTTACCCGCCCGTGAAGCTAGCCCGGCGAAAACAACATAACCCGTCGAAAACAACAGTTCTGCTTTATATGTTAATGCTTTTTAGCCACCAAGTTGCAGAGGCTACCATGATGCCAGTCTGACTCCCCTGGGCAGACAACCTCACCAATGAGTCCTGGAACCCCACCTCTTCAGAGCCCTGCCCCAGAACAGGCTGGGCGTATGGATTGACCTGTCAACGTCCATGTCTAGCAGAGAAGCGATTACAGAAGCCAGACCTCCCAACTTCTGCACCCCAAAAAGATCTTTGGTCCTTACTCCCAGAGGGATAAAGAATAGAGAAGCTTCCAATGAAGGGGATGGGATACAGAACTCTGGTGGTGGGATTTGTGTGGAATTGTACCTCTCTTATCTCACAACCCTGTCGATCATTATTAAATTACTAATTAAAAAAATAATATAGGGAGAGTCAGGCAGTAGCGCAGCTGGTTAAGCACATGTGGTGCAAAGCACAAGGACCAGCATAAGGATCCTGGTTCCAGCCCCCGGCTCCCCACCTGCAGGGGAGTCGCTTCATAAGCAGTGAAGCAGGTCTGCAGGTGTCTATCTTTCTCTACCCCTCTCTGTCTTCCCCTCCTCTTTCCATTTCTCTCTGTCCTATCCAACAACAACGACATCAATAATAACAATAATAACTACAACAGTAAAATAACAAGGGAAACAAAAGAGAAAATAAATGTTAAAAATTAAAAAATAATAAAATAAAGGACTCTTCCCACTCCCTGAGGTTATCATGGCATGCCCTCATGCTTCTCTCTTGTGATGCAGGCTATGAATCACAGAGAAGAGGAATGTGGGTGCCCCCACCTCAGTTTTCTATGTGAGATCAAGGACAGCCCACTACACCCCGTGCACACAACCTCTGACCTGCAGCACCTGTCTCTCCATGTTATGAAGGCACTGGAGTCCATGCTACAGGGACACCTGGAGGCCCAGGTTGAGGGCACTTCCCCAGAGGCCCAGGGCAGAGAGGGAGAGCCAGAACCAGGGGGCTGAACTGAAGCCCCATCTGGAGCAGCCAGCCCCCCAATGCCCACTGCCCACAGGCTCTAGGAGTGAGAAGCTGGGGTGGGGGGTGACTGGTTCCACAGAGGCTACAGCTTCACCCTTGGCCTTGAGGCCTGGAGCAGGGTGAACCTATAGGCAGGGTTGGGGAGCAGGGTGCTGGAGCAGCAGGGCTGTTTGTTCAGCTGTCAAGCTGGCACCGGCTCCCCCGCCAGGGCCTGGTCCTCCTGGACTTAAAACACTCAGCCCGTCCCACACTGGGCAGTGGCCTCCCTGTGGGTGTCTCCAGGGGAACAACCTAGTGGGGGGGAGGGGTTTGTTCAGAGCTCCATGGAGACAGGGGTCTAGGGGTACAGGGTTTTCAAAAAGGCATGTCTTCCCCTGTCTGCTACCCCCATGTCAGGCAGAGGCAGGAAAGCACTCCCCTGGGTGGGGGTGGGGTCCTCTGGGGGACACATGTGTGGGCAGAGGAGGGGGGAGAGCTGAGGCTGGTGGCTGGAGGGGCTCAGGACCATGTCTGGGAGCGTGGCCTTGGGATGGGGGTGTGGCCAGGGACCTCATCACCCACGGAGGGAGCCTGTCCTCATGTCTCTAAGGCCCACCTCCAACCAGCAAGAAAGGGGTCCCAAGGAAGCCCAGATCACCCGTCAGGTAGGGATAGGAAGAGCAGGCAGAGGAACTTGGAGCTTCCCAGTCACACAGCACAAAGGGCCAGGGAGACAGAGCACCAGACTTTCATGCCTGGGGCCCAGAGGCCGCAAGTTCAACCCCCAGCACTGACACATGCCAGAGCTGAAGAGTGGTCTGGTCTCTGTCTCTGTCTCTGGAATAAAATAAACACGTCTTTAAGAAAGAAGAATAAAGTGAAAAGGTGGAGGAGGAGAAGGAGGAGATGGAGAGGAAGGAGAAGGAGAAGAGGAAGAAGATGAGAAGAAGAAGGAGGAGGAGGAGGGAAAGGAAGAAAGAGAAGAAGGGAAGGAGGAGGAGAAAAGGAGGAAGAAAAAGAGGAAAAGGAGAATAATAAAAAGAGAAGAAAGAATGGGAAGAGAGGAGGAGAGGAGAGGAGGCGCAGCAGCACAGAGGGAACACATCTGAAGCCAAACACAAGTGTGAAGCCTCTCAAGGTGGTGTTCTGAGCCTTCTGTTCTTACCCATTCTTTCTAGAACATTGTTCTGGGCAAGGGGCTGGGTCTAATTTGGCTCCAGGCTGACCTGGGTGGCCTTGAGTGCCTCAGAACATAGCCGGTGCTGAAACACACTGAGTCTCTTAGACTCCCCCCAAACCCCACCCTGTTGGGGAGACGGCTGGGTACAGGCTCAGCGACTCCCCCCACCACCATGTGTGGGAGGAGGAGGACGTATGAGTCCATGGGGCCTCCAGGCTGCCTGAGACCTTCTCTGCCTTCTCTCTGATGAGATGCCTTTTGGCTTGAATGGCTTAAACAGGTGCCACAGCCCCATTCTGGCAGCTCCATGGGGACCCCAGCATCCCAGGACTCCATATCATCAGTCTCCAGGTGTTTGGCCCATGTGGAGCCCTCACCTGCCCAAGGTGAATGGGTGGGGTCCCGGGGAGATAGGCTGGGGATGGTCAGGAGCAGACACAGAATAGGCCTTGGCTGCCCAGTTACTGGTGGCCATGGATTCCACCCCCCGCCCCCAGACAGACCTGGGGTGGTGGACAGAGCATAGCCACACAGAGAAACTCTCAGTCTTCAGGGAGTGAGCACTGGGCTGGGCAGAGGCCATAGGGCCAGGGGGTGAGGCACAGAACGTTGCTCCTGGGGTCCCCTGCCTGGGGGTGAAACCAGAGTCCCTGGTGAGGAAGAAGGTATTGGAGCTGCCTCAGTTTCCCCTGCTGAGCAGACAGAAGCAGTGTGCTGGAGCCCGAGGGCCAAGCTGTGTAAGTGAATGTAATCTGTGCCCTCCCCACTGTCTGCTGGAGAAGCCCCCTCTCTGTTAGAACATGTGGGGAGAGGTTGCTGGTGAGGGTGGGGTCAGAGGACCAGCCAACACAACTGGGTTCCCAGGTTTGACCTCTGTATCTCGGCCCCCACCCCCAGGTCTAGGGTCTCAGGTTAGGATTCTAGGGTCAGACCTCTGCAGTCCTACTGAGAGATGCAAACCTAAGAGGATTTGGGGTTTTCTTTTTTGGGGGGAGGGGGGAGGGGAGCTGTCCTAGAGTCCTTTCACATGGCTTTCCTCTCCCTGTCCCCACCTCCTCTGTCTTGAATGAGAAATGATCATCATTCACAGTTGGAGAAATGGTGGGTCAGGGACCCCAACCCCCCACTGAGCGACTGGGTGGTCCTGGGTGACTGGGTGGTCTGAGGAGGCTTGGGTGGGCCATAGGGCAGAGGTGGGGACCTTGCCTGGGTGGCCATGCTGGGGGAGGGTCTTGTCCAGCCCACCATGTCCAGTCTCCTTCCTCACTTGAGTTTCTGGGTGGTTTTCAGGGGCGGGGGTGTGTGTGTGTGAGGGGGTGTGGTAGTGGTGGTGAGCCCAGCAGGTTTCTCCCCACTGAGCAGGCCTGGGATTGGGGAGCCAGTACTGAGAAGTGGGGTACAGGCAGCCTCTGCTCAGACATGGAATCCTGCAGCCTTGCAGGGTTCAAGGCCCCGGAGGCCCCACCAGCCCTGGGCAGGAGCTGCTTCCGGCAGCTGGGCAGACAATGAACTTGGCGGGGGAGGGATGGCCCAGGGCCAGACCCCCTCCCCCAGCCCAGCCGCACAGGAAGAAGGGCCTCAGAAGACTGCTGTGTCCCCGGGTGAACCCACTGCCAGGCCCTGAGATTTAGAGCACTGTTTTCTCAGAGGAGTTTCCAGTTTGCTCAAAGTGATCTCTTTCAGCCTGCAAGTGATGAGGGGGGCAGAGCACAGGACAGGGTAGTGGGGAGAGTGGGGTGAGAAAATGCCTCTCCTCTGGGCCTCTCCACAGTTACTTGCCCTTGGTCTGTGCCAAGCTTCATGCTACCACTGGGCCTTTGCACGTGAAGGTGCTCTTGTTCCCATGGTGACTGCCCCTCTGAGCCACCCTGAGGGAACGGTTCCCACAGCACACACTGAACCTCATGTGCTTCCTGCTGGTTGGTGTCTGCTGACCTCGGCTTCCTTCCCCCACCACACATCACCCACTGAATAGTGAGAACACCCAGAACTGAGGACGGAGCACCCAGTGACCCACTGGGGTCTAGGCTCACACTGCTCCTTCCATTGTGACCTTAGAGCCGGTCTCTGCAGAAGGAGCGCTGGCCCAGCCACAAGGCCTGTGGAGCAGGAACCCCCGTGAGCAACGTGTGTGGGGGAGGCGGTGTCCAGAGGAGGAGACAGAGGGGAGTCCCTTCCCCAGGCAGGAAGGCTGAGCCCCTCCCCGCCCCCCACTACCCACACTCCTGCCCCCAGCCTGCTCTGAAAGCTCATCAGACTCACCCAGCTATCCCAGTTCCGGGTCCGAGCACAGAGAGCAGGGATTCTAGTCATACCTGACCCTCGCATTGCAGGCAGCACCATTCACAGCCCCGGGAGGTGGAAGCACCCCAGTCTCTCCCCCGACACACACACCCCAGCCCTCACAGCAGATGAAGACACGGGAGCTGTGGTCCATCCATGCAGCCCTCCCCTGGATGCCCCTTCAACATCTTCAACCTCGAGCTGGGGACCCTGGAGCCTACAAACCCTTATTTGTCCCTGGGGGGCCCTAGTAATTTGCCCTTGGGAACCACAAGCAGGGGTCCAGCAGTCTGCACTCCAGGCCTTTTTGGCGGGGGTGGGGGTGGGAGGAATCCTCTAGCTGCCACACGCATTCCTGGCTGCGGAGCGCCCTCTGGTGGACATATCGGGAGCCGCCGTTGGTGATGTGCAAGAGGAACTGGGCGCTGGGCCCACCCCTAGATTAAGGGCCAGACTCAAGTCTGCCACAGTGTGTTGGGGAGCAGGGACAGAAAGCACATCCGGTGGGGTGGCGCGGCAAGCGTGGGTGGATAAGGGGCTCTGATTTCTCCGGAGTGAGTGACGTGACCATCTTAATGATGTGAATGCCACCTCATGGCGGGGAGGTGGGGGGGGGGGGGTTCGTCACCGCAACTCTCACCCTCTTCCGCATCCTCAATTTACAGGGGACACACTTGCCCCTGCCCCCCAGTTTGGCCACGTCTTCCAGGTCTAGGGGAGATTCCAGGTCTTGTCAAGTCTGCATCCATTTCTCCAAGCTCATAAAGCTCATTCAGAACTGGCCCTTCTGGTCACAGAAAGATGCATCTGTTGGGGCAGGGTAAAGGGATCCTCTACGTCCCTTGGGGTCCGTGGGCCATGCCCAGGGGGTCACAACGTGTCCAACAGCAGCACGCTGTGCTGCGCAAGACTGAAGACCAGGCACAATTCATCCACACGCCCATCCCGCGCCCCCTGCTGGCCTTCTCTGATCCTGCATCCTCGACCCAGCCAGGAAACTGGATAGCCCCGCTTGATGGAGGCTCTGACCCTCACCCCCCTGTAATCTATCCCATGCTGTCTCCAGCATCTGGGGGAAGAATGTGAAGATCCCAGATCCCCCACAAAAAGAAGGAAGAAGGAGAGAAAGAAAGAGAGAGATGGAGGCAGAACCATGGTCAAACAGAAGTGAGTCCAAATTATTGCCAGTGACCACCAGGCAGGAGGAGAGGGACTGTGAAGGGCTTGGGGGCTCAAGGAGCAGGAGGTAAAATGCAGCAGGGAGTGGAGGAGCCGCTGTCCCCCGCAGTCACTGGCTACACCAGTGGGAACACTTGTCCAGACCCTTGGTCTGCATCTCCTCTGTCCCTCCACTGGGGTTTCAGCTGCAGGTACAACTGTTCCTGTTCTCACCCTGGGACACAGCTCAGGGGACCCAGCAGAGCAGTGTGCATGCTGAGATGCTGTGTCTTCAGTGACTGTCACTGATGGGCAGATGCTGCTCACCTATTGGGGGTGTGTGAGTCCCACCTAAGGCAGCCTGATCCCGACACTGAGCGGCCAGTGTGTCTCCTACGCGGAGACTGAGGCTGAGAGTCAGACCCTCAGGGGTCCACTGTCCTCTAAACCCTACTTTGCACTTGACTGCTATGACTCCAGGTGCTCACTGTAATGGGCCCCAGGCTCCCAACTTGGCTGTCACTCCAGGCACAGCTGGATGGTACCTGTGGGTCCCTTAAGCCTTGAAGTGACCTCCCAACTATATGGGAGTCCCTTGGGGCTAGGAGTCTTAGAGAGGAGCAGCTTCCCCAAATCTGCTAGGGTGTGTGTGGGGGGTGAGAGCAGGGGCCCCACATCCCCTGGGCACCCAGTTGTACCAAGGCTCTGTTGCCCTAGGCTAAGCTGGAGTGGGGGTGGGTGGGGAGGGTCCCCTATGATTCTGGGAGGCAACAGTGGTTTCACAGGTCTCTGTGGGTTCATCGCCTCTCTTATGCATTCACTTCACTCATTCATTCATTCACTCACTCGCTTATTCATCATAGGCTATCACCAAGGGGATGATACCAGGTGACAGAGTTACAGGCCACCAGGGCCAGTGCCCAATACTGGTGCCACCCTCCCAGTTGACAGATAAGCAAACTGGAGCCTGAACTCTGGAGATGCTGAGGAGTTTCTGTGCCACCTTCCTGTCTCCCCGTGGCCCATGTGCCTCTCAAACCAGGACAAGGAGCCCCTGGAGAGTAGGGGTCCCTACTTCCACCACTCTGGACCCCTGGGGATTAAGATGGACAAGGAAGCATGTGGCTGGACTGGGGGCCCCTCTCTGTGAGGTACAGAGGTGAATCTGCTTGCTATGGCTGTGGGGGGTGGCTTACAAGTCCCCCTCCAGGACCCCTGTTGACAGAGCTCAGAAGTTGGGGGGTTCTGGGGCAGTGTGCTGGGGTCTGCATTTTTGTTTGGTCACTGGGTGACCCTGATAGTCCCTCCCTGCCCACCCTTAAAGCAACAGGCTCCCACCAGCTACCAGGACATGAATCTCTGCTTCTGGGTTGAGTGCCTAAAAGTTCTGGGATGTTTGCTCTTTGCTTTGGGCTCCAGGGCTGCTGCCTGGCAATCTGTATTCTTGCCCTGCGCCTCCTCGTGCCGCCCCCCATAAGATTATGGTTCCAGGGGCAGGGCAGTGGCACAACCAGTTCAACGCACACATTACCATGCTGGGTTTGAAGGACCTGGGTTTGAACCCTGCTCCCCACCTGCAGTGGGGAATCTTCACGTGCTGCAGATGTCTATCTCTCTCCTTTTCCTTCTCCATCTCCTCTCTCAATTTCTCTGTCTTATCAAATAAAATAGGAAGAGGAAAGAAAGAAAAGAAAGGGGGAAAGGGAGAAAGGAAAGAACTAAAAAAACAGCCACTGGGAAAGGTGGATTCGTCCTGTAGATACCAAGGAACAGTGATAACCCTGGTGGCAATAAAAAAAAATATGAAATTAAATACAAATGCATTAGGGTTCCAGATGCTGTCATGGGTGCCTCTCCAGCTTAAGGTAAGAAATCAGGGTTCCAAAGTGAATGAGGGTGGGCCACCCTCCAGAGCATCTGGGTGACGCAGTGATTCACTGTTTTCTAAAGGACACACTTAGCTTGTGTGGGGGTAGGGGGTGGGGGAGGTTGTGCATGGAAGCTGCATGGAGCTTTTTTGACAGGTGCAGTGAAGATGAAGAATGACAGCTTGCCAGAAACGGGGACCCCCATGTCGCTCACACTTCTCCAGCCCCATGTCAGAGGCTCTGACCTGGGTCTTACTTGACTCTCTTGTTGGGAACAGGAAAGCCCAGGGCCAGTGCATTTGCAACTTGAGTCCTTAACGCAGACTTTCTGCATCTGGGTCTGAATTTATGAGAACAGATCCCTTTCTCAGCCATAGATTTTCTCCTGATGTGTGTTACTAGTGCTTTGGAGTATCCCATCTATGGTTGAATTGTTTTGTCTCTTAAATCAAATGTGCTATGAATCTTTGTTTTTGTCTTTCTTTTCTTTTCTTTTCTTCCTTCCTTCCTTCCTTCCTTCCTTCCTTCCTTTCTTTCTTTCTTTTTGTTCTGAGAAGTGACCAATGGTAGAGTATGTTTTTCTCAAATCAGGATGAGTCTTCCACTTTGCTCAGTGTCCTTTGAGATGACCCTCTGGTTTTTCTTTTTTCACTTAGCAGAGTCAGAGTACGCTCTACTTCTAGAGTGTGTGGCCACCCTCAGGTCTCTGGGCCAGGGTCTTCTCCTCTCTGTGCCGGTTTCCTTGTCTTTAACATGGAGGCAGTAACGTGCCCTTCACAGGGCCACGCTGAGGGGGAAACAAGTTAGTTGTTGTTTTTGCCAGGTTGGCTTCACGGGCGGGTAACAGACGACCAGGGACTCATGGTTGAGCTGTAGGCAGTATCTCTTTATTCATGCAGGACGCAGCACAATCTAAGACGAGCTAAGCTAAACTCAAGGTAAAGTAATACTCACAATGCTGTCTTTATATATACTTGCCAAGTAGGGTGGAAACAGGATGTGACATAGAGAGGGTGGAGAGAAAAGTGACTGGTGAAAATCAGAGTGTGACAAGGAGGGGGCGGAGCAGGTGAGAATCCTATCACTGAACCACCAATGCCCTGGAGTGCTTTATGTAAATATAAAAGTGATTTATGTAAATAGACCAAAGCTTTGAATGGGATTAAATCTATCCCTATATAGGCATATGGTTAAGCAGAAGCCAGGGGGAGCTGGCATACTATCCAACAGTCAGTGACTGAAGCCTGGTGCACAGAGCTCCAAAGTCTGCACTAAAGACAAAGTGTGAAATGCATCCTGGACATGGATTCTTTTCTTTTTTATATATATTTTTATTAGAGAGAGTAATGGTTTACAATCAATACAGTTGTTGATACGTGTGTAAAATTTCTCAATTTTCTGCCAAACACTCCCACCCCCAGTCTAGGTCCCCTTCCACCATCCTGCACCAGGACCTGAAAGTACTCTCCCCCCAGAGTCCTTTACTTTGGTGCAATATATCAAACCCAGTTCAAGTTCTGCTTTATGTTTCTCTTTCTGTTCTTCCTTCTCAACTTGTTTATGAGTGGGATCATCCCATACTTGTCTTTCTCTTTCTGGCTTATTTCACTCAACATAGTTCCTTCTAGTTCCATCCATGATGCATAGGAGAAAGTGGGTTCATTGTTGTTAATAGCTGAGTAGTATTCCATTGCATATATAGACCACAACTTGCTCAGCCACTCATCTGCTGTTGGGTATCTGGGTTGCTTCCAGGTTTGGGCTATTAAGAATTGTGCTGCTATGAACATAGGTGTACACAGATCTTTTGGGATGGGTGTACGGATCCTTTTCTTCCCTGGCTTTCACTCTGCTTCTCTTGGTAAGAGCACCCTAATTTGAGCACTTCAAATCAGCCTCATGGAGCATGGCTCCCCCCTTCCTTCATAGATTGCATCTGCATGGGAATGATCTCAATCTGGGCTCCAGGACTCTGGAGGGGGGCCAGGCCAGTGTTCCCCTCTGAGAGACTGTCTCAGAGAGGAACATGCAGCTCCAGCCTGACCAACCAAAGGTAACAGCTCTCTGTCCTAGAATTCTGTTGGAATCTGGCAGGAGGATGCTCTTTCTTTCCATGGTAATCAAGCTGCAAGACAGAAGCCTAGAGCTTCTGTCTACAGGGCCACTGCTCAGAGGAGAGAAAGTGTCAAAGAGTGAGGCTAATTCTAGGTGTGTAGGACTTGCAGAAGGAGAGACAGATCATCCGTAATTGTATTTGAGTACTGAATCCAGCAGTGCCTAAAGCTGAGCTACACTGAGACTCTTCAGTGGTGTGAACCAATAGTCCCTTCTTGTCATTGCTCCTAGCTTGTCGTCTGCCTTCTGCAACAGGAAAGACCCAGGAGAGTTCAGGGGTCAGCAAGCTACGGTCAGGGTTAAATCCCCCAAGTAAGAGCAGATTTTTACATGGCTGGAGAATTATTGCAGCCTGGGGAAGGGGGCTCAGCAGAGTACAAAACTCACTTGACTTGGGGTCCTGGGTTCAGTACCTGGCACTACATAAATGAGAGTAGTACTCTAATCTCCCTCTCATAAAATAGATAGATTTGAAAAAAATGTAGAATTGGGCGTTAGTATGCCAGTTAGAGTGCAGACATCGCTATGCATAAGGACCAGGGTTCAAGTCCCCAGTTCCCACCAAGGGGGTGAGGGCCTGTGAAGCTGTGCTGCATGTGTTTCTCTTTCTCTTTCTCTCTCCCTCCACCACTTCTCTCTGTTTCTACTAAAAAAGAAAGAGAGGGGGGCCAGGTGGTAGCACAGCGGGTTAAGTGCATGTGGCGCAAAGCGCAATGACCGGCATAAAGATCCTGGTTTGAGCCCTCGGCTCCCCACCTGCAGGGGAGTCGCTTCATAGGCGGTGAAGCAGGTCTGCAGGTGTCTGTCTTTCTCTCCTCCTCTCTGTCTTCCCCTCCTCTCTCCATTTCTCTCTGTCCTATCCAACAACAACGACAGAAATAACAACAACAACAATGATAAACAACAAGGGCAACAAAAGCAGAAAAATTAGCCTCCAGGAGCAGAAAGA
Source organism: Erinaceus europaeus (assembly GCF_950295315.1). Lineage (NCBI taxonomy): Eukaryota > Metazoa > Chordata > Mammalia > Eulipotyphla > Erinaceidae > Erinaceus > Erinaceus europaeus. Next base: position 14,847,229 of record NC_080165.1, on the reverse strand, counting down.
AAGAAAGACAGAAAGAAAGAAAGAAAGAAAGAAAGAAAGAAAGAAAGAAAGAAAGAAAGAAAAGGAAGGAAGCAAGGAAGGAAGAAAGGGGGCGCCAGGAGCAATGGAGCCATTGTGCAGGCCTCAAACCCCAGTGATAACCTTGATTAACCTTGATTGGTGGGGGGGGGGTGTAAATAGAAAAAGTGATCTAATAGACCACAGGAAATATTTATTAGTCACTCTTTACAGAAGGAGTTGCCAAATTGTAGACTATTAAATTACATATTGAAATTCTTAATCTTTTAAAAATTTAAGCCTTTTTCTTTTTCACTGCCAAAGTTATCTTTAGGGCTCAATGCCTGCACAGTGAATCCACCACTTCTGGTGACCACTCTTTCTCCTTTTATTTCATAGGACAGAGAGAGATGAAAGGGAAAGGGTAGATAGAGAAGGAGAAAGAATTAGAGATGCCTGCAGTATTGCTTGTGAAGCTTTTACCCAGCAGGTAGGGATAGGGTCTTGAACATAGGTTCTTACATATGGTATTTCAACTGGGTGTGTCACCACCCATCCTGAAAATTCTTAATCTTAACCCTTGAGATTCACTGATTTTAATCTTTCCTTTCAGTGATTATAGCAATGTATTTGCCTCTAGATGCGGCTTTGGCTGCCTTCCGCAGTGTGGCATGCAATCTTTGGAGGAGGTTTTTCACATGGGCCTTTTCCTGCTCTGGGACTGAGATGGGGGCTGTTTTTGTTTACACTCACTGTCTATCACCATCCATCCACTCCCACACCATGCTCTGTTTGTCTGGGTGTCTGCAAAAAGGCAGGAGAGATGTTTTCAGAGGGGAATTCGGATGGGGAATGAAAGGCCCTCAGTGCCAGGCAGAGAACCTCCCACTGGGAAGTTCAGGAACAACACTCTGGCAGCTGTTCTCCTTCATGGCAATGAAAAGAAGCTGCTGTCACTGGGGCAACCAGCCTGCCCTGGTTTGCCTGTGACTTCTGGGTCTGAGAAAGCCTCTCACCCTGGCTCCCCACTCTGTCCTGCACAAACCAGGAAAATCAGTTACCCTAACTGCAGTGTCCCCACTTTGGCATGCTATGACATTCTCCCAAATAGAAACTGTCTTCAGATAGCTGTTGAAGACCTCTCCAAGGGCTGTCCCCATGGACCCAGTCCAACCCCCACTCCTTCTTCCTCTCTCTTCCCCTCTGTCCTCAAGCCCCTAAGATCACAGCTTATTTCCTCCTTCACCTCCCTCAGCCCAGGTGGACTTCATCCAGTAAGGGGAGTCTGTTCTCTCCCATCTCTTCTCTTTCCCCTCTGACTGTAACAGTCCTACTTCCCTTGCAGGCAAGGTGATGCCCCTGACCAATCAAAAGGAAATAGTCTGCATGGTCCACGGAAATCACCCCCCCCCCCCATGATGTGCATTTCATGGAGATGCCTTACTTTGAGCAATCCTTTGATTTTTTTGTTTCCAGAGGGTGTGGTAATGGCCAGCAACACATCAGAAAGTATCAGCAGCTAAGAAGTTTGAACATATGCTGCTGGTTAGGCCACATATCCCTCCATGAGCTTGGGCTGTGGCTCTCTGGGTTCAGGTCCTTTCTGGGAGGAATCAGCTGCCAGTCCAGACAAGGTGAGTTCTGAGTGAGTCATCAGCTGTAACAACTATCCCCTCATCTCATCTCAGTGTGTTGAGATGACAAAGGTCAATTCTCTTTCTCTGAAAGTGCAGTTGAATAGCGGCAGTGTGTGTGTGTGTGTGTGTGTGTGTGTGTGTGTGTGTGTGTGTGTGTGTGTGTTTTGGGGGAGGGGGTCTCCTATCTCCTGTTTCTTGATCTCAGAGCAGCTGTGAGTGGAGTTGATGACAACACCCTGAGTTTTGGAAACCAGAGCACATGGTAGTCCAATCACAAAGGTGACCACTGCTATTCTTCCCCGACACATTTTTTTTTTCATAGAGACAGAGAGAAATTGAGGGGAGGAAGGGGAGGTAGAAAGAAGAGCGGCTTGGGAGATGGTCCAGTAGATAAAGCCTTAGACTCTCAGGGGCCAGTAGGTGGGGCACTAGGTTAAGTGCACATAGTTCGAAGTACAAGGACCCATGCAAGGATTGTGGTTTGAGCCCCCAGCTCCCCACCTGCAGGGGGATCACTTCAAAGCAGTGAAACAGGTCAGCAGGTGTCTATCTTTCTCTCTCCCTATCTCCCCCCCCCTCTCAATTTCTCTCTGTTCTAGTCAATAAAGTGGAAAAAATGGCTGCTAGGAGCAGTGGATTCATAGTGCCAGCACTGAGCCCCAGCAATAGCCTTGAAGGCCAAAAAAAAAAAAAAAAAAAAGCCTTGGATTCTGAAGCATGAGGTCTTGAATTAAATCCCTGGTAGCACATGTATCAAAGTGATGTCTGATTCTTTCTTCTCTCCTCCTACCCCTCACATTAATAAATAAGATATTTTTTAAAAAGAAAGAGGGGGTGAAGACAGAGACCTACAGCCCTGCTTCACTGCTTGTGAAGCTTCCCCCTGCAGGTGGGGAGAGGGGGCTTGAACCCAGACCCTTGTGCATGGTACTGTGTATGTCCAACCAGCTGCATCACTGCCTGGCCACTCCCTGGCACTTTTGAGTCCCATCACGTTTCTCCTAGATGTATGACCCTCATGGAGGGAGGTCAGAGGTCAGAGGGCAATGTGCACATTCTAGTTTGGGTGATATTTTACACTTGATGAAGTGAAGTGAATTCTAGGATATTGCGGACTCCTGTCAAGCTCTGGAACTTGCCCTTTGGGGGGGGGGGGTATTCCTTCTCCCTGGGGACAACCAGAGTTTTCTCTGGCATTCCAAGGAGACCTCAGCAGCACGGAGGGGAGGCTTGGAAGAACTCCCTGGAACTGCTTTCAGGCTTATGCTGGAACCTGTCTGCCTCCCATGACCTGCTCCCCAACATGGGTTCCTCTGAGGTGCTGTGCCCTCCTCCATGTGCCCCCTACCTTGACAGGGGCCTCCAGAAAGCCTTGTACTGTACACAGAGAAACTCTGGGATGTCAACTTGGGCCTCTCGACCATTTATATATCTCAAAGGAGCTTGTTGCAAATGGCGTCTCACCAGATGTAGTGGGGTGTTTCCTGAACATGCCCATTCCCAGCCCCTTCCCTGAGACCCCATGGAAAACAAGGCCTGCAGTGATCCTAGGTGACTGGACAGGCAAGCTTGGGACACTCCCTTCAGGGCTTTCTCCCCCTCCAAAGCTGTGAATAACTGCCAAGTGCCCATAAAGTCAAGTCCAGTGTTCCTTGGCATTCAGGCCTCTTTTGGTCTGAGACCTGCCCCTTCCAGTGCCTTCTCTTATTCTGCTTTACTTTTCACACCCAAGACCCTAAAAACAGCCCTTGTTTACTGCCCCACTTTTTGGGTTCCTGCTTCCCTGTCTCTGTATGCTATACTCACAAAGTCCATTTTATATTGCTTCATTTATCACAACACAAACTTAGCTCAGAGCTCAGCACTTGGAGTGGGTGTTCTGCTCAGGGTCTCCATGATGGAAAGCCAGGTGGAGTCCGGGCTGGGTCTCACCTGCAGGCTCTAGGGAAAAGTTCTCTCCCAGGTGGAGCTCAGGTCCTGGTGACTGTAGGACTGAGGTCCCCTAACCCCTCACCGCTTTTAGTTGGGGTCTTCTCTCGATCCACAGATGTCACCTGAATTTTCCTCCACCTGCAAAACCCACAATGACACTTCAAATCTCTCTCTCACTCTCCCTCCCTCAGTCCCTCTCTCTCTCTCTCTCTCTCTCTGCTTCTTTCGCACAAGCCATAGAAACGTCTCTGCTTGTAAAGGTCTCCTGGGCACTCCATCTGCCCTTACACTCCCTATCGACAATCTGCCTATTCACCATCCACCCACCTCCCCATTCATTTCTGCAGCCACTCGTTCGCCCACCCATAGATTCATTCAGCCGTGTGTCCACGTAGCATCTGTCACTCACCCGCCCATCTGTCCACTCAAATCTTGCCCCCGATACATCCTTTCCCAGCTTTCCACTGAACCCAGAATTGAGTCAAATGTGACCCCCCAGCCTGGAGAATCCAGCTAGAGAAGTGTCCTGGTCAAGGGCCGTCCGAACTGGAAATCCGAGGCCTACTGCTTCCCTGCACGGGACCTGCCTGTGACTCCCATGGCCTTCAAGGGCAAATCCAGGATCCTCGTGTGGGAACTCCAGGTTCTGTCCTCACTCATCCTCCACTAAGTCACAGGTGTCTATTCCCATAGATCCATGCTCTCCCAGATCTCAACTTGGGGCAGGTCCTCGCCTCCAGGAAGGCCTCCGTGTTTGGAGAAGGAAAATCCCGATGGAGTCAGCTGTTGTAGAGGAGAAAGAGAAGGTCCTGAATCATTCTTGTCTAAGAAATCTAAGAAAGAGAAAAAGGCTCCAGGGAGTGGGCAGTAGGCCCAGTGTTGTCCTCCTGTGGTGTGGGGAAAGTATTACAGGTACCACCACTGAGTCTCTTCATGTAGGGACAGACAAAGCCTTCCAGACGTGGATGAGACAGCATGCCTGGTCCATGGGAACACAGGTGGTCCTCCTACCTGGCCCAGGCACGCTGGCTCCTCCAACCTTTTCCCTCTGCGCCACCTCCTGTAGCCGGCAGGGGGCAGCAGGGCACCTCACCGCAGTCCCAACCAGAGCAGTGTTGACCTTACATCCTTGCTCCCAAGGCGGGAAACTGAGGCACAGAGCAGCTGGATGAGCCAGTGGGAGAAACCAGACATCCCACCCGCACCCCCACCCCATGTCCAAATCCCTGGTAGAGGTAACCTTCCCCCTTGCCCGCCTCCCATTCCACCCAACGGATCCAAGCGCCACTCTGATCTAGGGCGCACGAAGGGACCTGGAGGGAGGGGTGCAGTGTGTGGGGTGGGGTGGGATGGGGTAGGGTAGGGTGGGAGGTGGAGCCCACCATTACTATAGTCACCTGAGTTTTAGCCCCGCGCCTGAAGACTCGCCCCTTACTGGACGTTAGAACGCGAGTAGGGCTGGTGGAGGTGGGGAGGCAGGGCGTCCACAGATTCTCTGTGTCATTGTCTGGGACACTGCTTGTTGCGCAGTCTTGAGCCCGGCAAGGCCCAGGTCCGGGTGCACCAGTCCTTGGCCTCATGCAATTTCCTGCTGTCACCGCAGGGTGGCAGTATTGGCCCGCTCTCCCCAGCTCCGGCCGCAACCCCATGGCCCATATCCCGGGCTGCGGCTGCCTGCTGACCCTCCAGTTCCCAGGGCTTGGCAGTCCGTTCTGCGAAACAGTGACACAGGAGACACTGTGCGTGGGTGGGTGGCCACCTCTATGTTTTCCGTCTCTTTTCTCCCTGCCCATGATGCTCTCCAGGGCTGTTCCTTTCACCTGGGCAGCCTCGGAATGACCTTCCTCAGCTCAGCACATACCTGCCTCTGATGTGGTCAGGGCTGCAGGGTCGTGGCAAAGGTCCCTGGGATTTTTGGAAACATTAAGGCAGGGGCAGGGTGTGTAGGGGTGGGGGTGGGGGAACCCCTGAGCTTGAGGGCCTTGATTAAATGGGACCAATGGTATTCAGGCCCCCCCACCCCACCCCCACCCCCATCCCAGCAAGTCCCAGCTCTCACCTGGCCCTCAGGAACAGAACTACTCCCCCAAGAGTGACAAGCTAGAAGGCATCCAGGCTGGGGACCCTGACCAGGGCAGCAGCCAGGCCACCGGTCACTCTCTGGCCACACAGGAGCTTCAGGACAAGGGGGTCTTAGAAGTGGGATTGTCCCTCCCCAGGGAACTGAATCAAGCACACAGAGTTGTGACCTGGCTCTGGACGTCACATGTGGATGCTGGACCAGATGCTGCAAAGTTGACCCTGCAGACTGCAGTGAACAAAGGAGAAAGGAAGGGAGTCAGGATGCCTTCTCCAGCCAGGGGAGCACTCCAATCTCCCCAACCTCCGGCTAGCTCTCCTCACCGTGCCCACCCCGCTGCTTCACTGCAGGTCATTGGTGTCACTCCCAGTGACTCTCTCCCTTCCCTGGACCCACCCTGAATGAGTGTGGCGGGCAGCCCGGTTGTCAGATGGTGTGAACTTGACTAGGAGAAGGGGTGCCGGCCAAGGTCTGGGGGAGCCAGAGATTCCTGGGTTAAGTTAAAAGTGTGAGCACGTCCCCTTGGACGACCTCTGGGAGAGGGGGAGAGTGCCCAGAGCGGTAGCGGGGGTGCTTAGTCCGCCCCCAAGCCTAGAGGCCCGCAGACTCGTACCTGTCCCCCCTGTCCCCCCCCCCTCTTCGCGGGCGCAGAGGAGAGGCCAAGCTTCCGCAGGTGTTTCCCGCGAGCTGCAACTTTCCCTCGCACCCCCTCCAGCACACAGCTCCCTTCCTCCCCCCGCCCCGTCCAGGGAGGGCAATGCGAAGGGAGCGGGCGAGGGGAGAGGGCCCAGGTACTGGATGCGTTTGTATGTGACGGGTGGGGTGGGGGGAGAGAGAGGGAGGGGAAAAGGGAGGGGCAGCCGGGGAACGAGAGAGAGAGAGAGAGAGAGAGAGAGAGAGAAAGAGAGAGAGGCGCGCAGGCGAGCGGGGAGGGCGGGCGGGAGGCGGATCCTTCTACCTGGGACGCGCTCGCTCGCAGCTTGCTCTCCGGGGCCGCGAGTCACCTGGGGAGGCCGGCAAGTGCGGACACATTGGCCGCCGCGGCGCTCGGCAAGGCGCGCACGGCCCCAGGCGGCTGCGCCCAGTGCAGGCAGCGCCCGCCCGCCCGCCGCGCTCGGCTCCGGCCCCCGGCCCCCGCTCCCAGGGTCCCGCGCTCGCCCAGCCCGGCTCCGAGGTCGCAGCCCCGCCGGGGTCGGTCCCCAGGCGCACGCGGAGGCGGGGGCGCCCCAGACTCACCATGGTGGCTGCGCGCGCTGGGTGCCCGCGGGTCGCCGGCCGCCGGAGCCGCAGCGCGGGCTGAGAACACCCGCTGCCGACACCCCCGCACCCTGCCCGCCCCCGCCCGGCCTGAGCGTCCCCGTCGGTCGCCGCTGTCTATGGCGTGGCACCCCTCCCTGGATCATGCACAGAAACTTTCGCAAGTGGATTTTCTACGTGTTTCTCTGCTTTGGCGTCCTCTACGTGAAGCTCGGGTGAGTCTCCCCTGGGGTCGAGCTAGGTGTGGGGGGCACCTTGGAGGAGCAACCTGCATGGGGGGGCCCCCACAGGGACACAGAGGCCAGAGGCGGGGTGGGGGTGACTGGCAGCCCCGCGAGGATCTGTGGCTGGCCTGTGTGGGAACCCACTCCAGGGCCGGGCAGGGGCGCAGCCTGGGCCCCCAGAGCGCGGGTGTTCCGGGGGCCTGGAGCCCGGGGCTGGGGGAGGGAGAGCGGGGCTCGGGAGGCCGACAAGGCCGGCGGGTAGCGGCGAGCGTGCCCGGCGCGTACTTTCACCTGTTTGGGCTCCAGGCCCCGGGGTGGGACGCGCCTTCCCTCCCCCGGGCTGCGCTGGGCGCTGAGCCCGGGCCGAGCGCTCGCCGCAGGGAGGAAGGCCAGGGTGGGGGTGGGGTGGGGGCGTGGGGCAGTTGGGCATCCGGGGAGGCTTGGCGGGCAGGCGGGTGCGCACCCCGGCAGCGAGCGCACCGGCCGGGTCACCCGCCGAGGCCCTAGGTCTCTATCCATCACCCGGACGTGTTGAAATTAGCTTGACAACTCGTCGGTCTGGCTGGGGATGGGCCGCGCCGCTCGGTCTCCAGCCGCCCGGGCCGCCCCGGGCTCCCCGCGCCTCCTCCCGCCGGGATCCCCGGGCCGGGCCCCTCTCTCCGCGCTCCCCCTGGCGCGGGCCGGCGGGCGCCCCGCGGGCCGCGCTCGTTGATCGCTGCAGTAGCTGCTCCGAGTCGTATTTCCACATTCCTGAACCCAGCCGATCTCCTTTAGACAGAATCTGTCTCGGCCTCGCTGGAGGGGGCGGGGGGTGGCCGTGTGACCGTGAGGGATGCGTGCACCTCGCCTGGGGCCCCAGCCCTGCGCTCCTACTGTGCGCCACCGGCTGCCCCGGCCGCGGCAGGCAGACTTGCCAGAGGGCCCGGCCGGGTCCGCCCGCAGGACAGCCCCGGCTTTCCGGGCCAGGCCCAAAGGCAGAAACCCCGCCAGAGAGCCGTCTGGGCCGACGCCACTCAGTCCATCGGCCCCTTGGCCCCTTTCAGAGGCGGGGAAGGCGAGGAGGGAGGCGCCGGGCTGTAAGCCCCCATCCCAGCCCAGCTCTGCAGGTCCCAGCGGGTGTGTGGCGGCGGCCTGTGGCTCTGCTGTTTATTGTGGGTCTGAGCGAAGGCTGTGTCCCTGGGTGTTTGTTTATGGCAGGCGAGGGTGCTGCCTGGCTGAGTCCCTTGGGGTGGGGGTGGGGTGGGGGGAGCTGTTTTCTGGACTCTGGCTGCACCTGTGGCTCATTCCCTATCCTCAGAGGAACGGGGAGACCCCTCAGAAGGATCCCTCAGAAGGCACGTTCTGTGTCATCCTGTTCTTAGGGTGCCCACACACACACACACCCAAGCCCTGGAGTTGGGCGCTGGGGGCTGGGGCTTCCCTGCTTTTCTGCTCTAAGGATTAGGAGCCTGAACGGGGCAGGAGCCTGCCCAGTGAGTGGCTGGTCTAGGGCTGGGGCTGGGGTTGGCTGATCTAGGGCTGGGGCTGGGTCCCTCACCTCTCTTCCTAACATCCCTAGCTCCTGGGGGGTAGGATGGGGGTGGACCACCCTGTGGGCAGAGCTTGGGGAGCCCTCCCTCAACCCCTCTTCCTAGAGGGGACAGCAGGTGGTGTTGAAGGCTGGGACCCCTGGAGCTGGCTTGAGACTTGAGATCTGAGCCGCCACAGGGAGGCTAACCCTTCAGTGCTCTTTCCTCCCATGAATGGAGCTCAGCCCTCACCGTTCTTAGCAGAGAGAGCCCAGCGAGTGACCCAGCCTATGTGCCCAGGCTCTGGCTCTGCACCTGGGCCTCCACCCAGGACCCCTGGTGGGGACTCCTCTCACTGGTGTGTTCCCTAAAGCTCATACTCTCCAGATTGGGGGGGGGCATTGTCTCCATACACCTCTAGTCACCAAACACCACCGACCTCCCCAGAAACCCAGAGCCACCATGGAGTTTGCTGAGGTGAGAAATGCGCGCTCAGTCCCTGGCACCTCCAACTCCCTTTCTTCCAGGATTTCAGTTGTCTAGGGTTAGGCAAGGAGGAGGAGATGGGACTACCATGCGACCTGAGGGACTAAGTGATTGGGAGCCCAATGTATTAAGGGCTCTGTTTGGGTGTCTGGAGCTCCTGTGGTGTGTCTAGATCAGTCTTTCCCCTTGAGGAGACTCCTGAACTTCCTTTATGGGAAAATGAGAGTGGGGGGGGGGCAGTAACAACACTAAGCAGTGGGCTGGTCTTTCAAGTGTTAATGACCACGATAGTGAAGTTGGTGTGGGCACTCTGGGGACTTCTTCAGGTAGTGTGGTGCTGGGCTTCAGGAGCCCAGAGCTCTTGGTTTTAGGGATATGATGCCCCAACCAAATAGCAGAGACTGGGCTGGGAGATAGGTCCTGGGGGGGGGGGCACTCACCTTCCCTTGCATGCGGGGCACTGGGGAGGGGGTGAGGTGCAGCCTCCCAATGCTCGATCTGAAATAGCAAGAATGGAAAAGTCACCCCCACAGGTAGTGGTATTGTGCACACAAACAAGTCAGCATTAAGTGCGGGGGGTGGGGTGGGTGGGGGAGGGAGCTTCTGTGATCACAACCCCTGCCCCCACCTGTAGATGTCTGTGGATGTACCTGGGGAGTCTCTCTCTTTTTCTCTCTCTCCCACTTGGGTACATACAACCTCTTAAAACGGGGTGTGAGTGTAGCCCTGAAGTCCCCGAGGGAGTTTCCAAACCAGCGGGAAGACCTCAACCCAAGAAATCCCTCCAGTGACCAGGACCTCAAGAGAAGATGTGCCTGGTATTTAAGTTCAAACCAAATTGCTTTGGGGAGCTAACACCCTCCCTCCCCCACACACCTTTGCTCAATGCAAGCCCCAACTCTAGAGTAGCCAGGCCAGCGTTGGGAGTGTGGGCTCTCTCTGCACACTGGGAAGGGGGGCGGGGTATGCTGTCCCAGGACCAGCCCTGCTCCATGCCAGGAGGGGCTCACAGAGCAACCAGTGGGACCTGAAAACTTCACATCCAAAACCTGCTCTCCTTGGGACCAGCGGTGACGCCACACCTGTCACTCCTTTTTTTTTTTTTTTTTCTCTTTGCCTTGTACACTGCCCATCTAACTGATGGGGTGGAGGGAGAGTTCACTCTGAGAGATACGCATATACACTTAGTCTCGGCAGACAGTAGGAGGTAGGACTAAAACGCCATGTTTCTGGGATATATATATATATATATATATATATATATATATATGCAGATTCCTGGAAGAAGGAAGATAGTTTAGCAAAACGTGTCCTTGTGAATCTGCTCCTAATCACACTTATCCCAACCAGCCCCCTCAGAGGGGAACCACCAAGCGAATGGGAAAGCCAGATTTGGGAGGCCTTTTTGCACCTGTTGGGGCTGCCCTCCCGGTGCTGGATTTTTTCAAAGACACAGACATGTCTCCGCGCTCGCCCGATCCAGGGTTCCTGCAGAGAGACGCTGCACGCTGGGCGGACGAGAGATATGTGCGCACACACCTGCGCCCGCACTGGCACGCCCACGCCGCCGCGGGCACACACGAACACACGCTGCCCGATGGAGCGGAACACGCACACCGGAGGGTCACCCCACGGTGCCTCCCACCGGGTCCCTTCCAGGACAGGACAGGCTGTGAAACTGGGCTCGCCCGCGTTCTCTGGGCTGTGCGCGCGCACACATGGAGGGGGTGCGGGCCAAGATGGTGTGGGCAAGCCTTGGGGGCGGCTCCCGCAGCACGCTCCCTCCGGTCAGCCTCCCCTTTAAAAAACCCGCCCGCAGAGGAGGCGGATGCAGGGCCGCCCGTCCAATGGTAGCAGGGCGCCTAGGGAGACTTGGAGACGTGAGCCAGAGCGAGCGACAGAGCCGGTTCGGATCGATCAACAGACGGACTAAGCCCGGCTAAGGAGGCTTCGCCATTGCCCCTAGCCCGCGCCTGGGGGCCGCACCGATCCCTGCCCCCGCGCCCACCCGCTGCCCCTGTGCTGGCGCGATGCGCGGCCCTGGTGGCGGGGTACGGGCGACCACCGCGCCTGCGCCCGCGCCCCCGGGTCCCTAGCGCCGGGTGCTGCCGCCCCACCTAAGCCAGGGCCGCGGGGATCCCCGGTCTCAGCTGGCCCCGCACCCAGCCCGAGGGTCTGCCCTCCCCCCAGGCGCGCGGGCCCACCATGCTCCCGCTATCGCCGCGCCGCGCGCTCCTCTCCGTCTATTGCCCGCAGATCTTTCTCATCCTGACGAGCGGCAGCTACCTGTGAGTGCGGCGCCGGCGGGCGGACAGGCGGGCGGGGCCCCCCTCATCCCCAGTGCAGCAGCTGGGCGCAGAGGGGGTGCCTCAGGGAGGTCCTAGCAGGGGCACGGAAGCCAGGGTCTCTGGTCACCTTGCTGGTCCAGGCTACCCAAGTGGAGCTCGGGGAGTGGGGGGGGGGGGCTGTGTAACAGTGAGAAATCGGCGTTTGGGGTGTCCAGAATGAAGGTGAGCCCAGGCTGTGTGAGCCGAGCGCCAAGGCCGAGCGTGCGGGCGGCGCCGAGAAGCCCAACGCGCCCCGGTGGGAACCATGTGAAACGCACGCCCCCCGCACTGCACTGCCGAGCCCCGCGCAGAGCCCCGCTCGCACTCACTCACCCGCTCCCCGCGTGCACCGTGACGTGCACACGCGGCCCAGCACTGCGCGCCCGGGGCACCAAGCCTCCTTGCTCCTGGGCCGCGCCCGGCGCTCACTTCTCACCTGGGGGCGCCCCGCGCCCGGCAGAGGTGCGCTCAGGTGTCCCGGCTTCGGGGAGCCCCCGGGAGGGCCGGGTCCACGCGGCCCAGCGAGCCGAGGGGGAGCGCCGGTCGGCTCAGCGGTGGCTTCGCCCGATTCCTAATGGGACGCATATGCTCTGGTCTCCGATTTAAAAAAAAAAAAAAGTTTGATTTATGGAACCGCCGTTAGAGGGAATTTAAGCTGGATGCTACTGATTAAACCTCAGAGCCAGCTCTCCCTCCTAGTGCTTCCTCCCCTCCCCCGCCCTCTCCTTTACACGCCGGCCACGTCCAGGGTCGCCTACGGCGGCCAGAGGGGGCAGCCGCCACCTCCCCGCCGGCCGGCCGCCCCTCCCCCTTGTGGCCGCAGCCCTAATAAATCGCCGCTCTCCCACTACCCCCCCTTTAATAGAGATGCAGCCAATTTCTCCTCCAGCTCCTAGGAAATTACTATCCTACAAGTTTGCCTTCTATAAATAGTCGCGCATCTTGAAACAAAAGTTCGCAACCGCAGCCAGATGCTGCGAGGCCGGCGGTTTCCCGGGCTGTGGGACATAATTACAAGGTCCGGCGCGGAGAGAGCGCTCCAGGCCCCGCGGCAGCCCCGGCTGCGGAGGCATCGCCTGGAGGTGGAGGGGGGGCAACCCCGGGCAGGGCGCAGGGCCCAAGGCGACCGCCTGGTCTTGGGGACGCAAATGCCAGGCCAGAGAGCCCAGCCTCTGAGGTCCCTTCAGGGAGATGGCTGGACACGGACCGCAGAGGCCCCAACCTCCAAGGGGTCTATGAGGTCGGTCCCAGAGCTTCCTCTCCTGGGAAACAGCCACTCTGCTTAAGAACTCATTTTGGGGGCCAGCTGGCTGAGGTTTGGGGTTAATGGGGAGGTGCCCAGGGGTGGGAAACGAGGAGTCTTCTGGGCCGATTTGAAGAGTCTGGGGGGGGGGGAAGGCAAGGGCTGAGAGGTGGTGAGAGTGAGGGTGCCAGGCAACAGTGAGGGGTTCTGAGGCAGATGGTGGCCAGCATCTCTCTACAGACCCCAGTTTTCTTGTGTGCCCCTCCCTCCATACCCGGGCCTGTAGTGACTGCCATCTGTGCCCACACAGGCCTGCGCCCTGAGTGTGTGCTGCCAGCTTGGTTGGCAGAAGCTTTTCCCAAGGCCCCTGAGCCAGTGCTGGGGTCCTGAGCTACCCCACTCAGGGTGGGGTGGTAATCTCAGACAGAGGTGCCCCCTCCCTGCTGTCAGGAACCCCCATCCCAGAGTCTGGCCAGTCTGCCAGAGACTAAGTCAGATGTTCCAAGGAAGGCCCCTGGCATCTCTGGGGTTTCCCCTGCCTGGTTTGGGTGGGCAGAGGGCTGGCTGGATGTGAGATATGTTTTTGGTTGCACAAGGGACCCTTCAGGGATGGGAATGGATGTATGAGTGCTAAGTAAACTCCCCTCCTTGGGGGGTTGTGTGACGCAGCCTTTGAAGCAGGTGAGATGGCCAGTACCAGAGCACTTTTAGAGAGGCTGAGGCAGCACAGCAGCCCCCCTGCAGGCCCCCAGGAATGCTCCAGAAGCTTGGCCCTGGGGATCCCAGGGGCAGGAGGGGCCCTGAGCAGAGAGAGGCTTCTTTCTGCTCCAGAGAACTTTGCAGAAGGCATCCATTCCTTTGGTAGGATCACAGGCCTTGGTGGACAGTTGATCCTGCCCCTTTTATCTGGGCTGCTCTCCCAGTTCCCTGTCCCAGACTGTGGTCCGTGCACATAGAATCCCAGATGCATGCCTGGGTCCCTGCCACTGATGGGTTCGGACGGGTGTGCTGGCCCGGAAGGGCCTCAAGCCCCTACCGGATGTGGGGCTGGCCAGTCAGCCAAGCCCTCCTCTGTGCCCCTGTGGTCAGAGCAGGAGTTCCCAGAGCTCCAGGGAGGGCAGGTGGGGGATAGTGCACACCAAGAGCAGAGCCTAGGGTGCTGGGTCAGTCCATGGGGGTCCTGGTCAAGGCCTCATGCCAGGGTAAGACTGGGTGACTGCCTCACGCAGGGCCCTTCCGGTCATGGCCTCCCTCTCATATGTGTGTGTGTGTGGGGGGGGGGGTTGACAGCAGCAGTCCCCCTGGTCTTCCGGTCTGAGCCTCTCATGGTGACTGCCCGCTCTGGGGATCTGGGTGAGTCATGGGTGACAGGGTGGTTACTCACCGACCACCTGGCTGGGGAGGGGTGGGGGGTGCTCACCACTGCCCTGTCAAGACTGGGCCTTTTCCCGGTTCTGCCTCTGTGGCTTTATTGATGGTGCCAACCGCAGTCCCAGAAGTCCCGTGGAAATGACCCTGTGTCTGTGTGTGAGGGGGTGGTTGCTGAATCAATCCATTCCTATGGCATCACAGTCCACAGGGGTACAAAATGGGGTCTCCCCCTTGGGCGTGGAGAGGACTCATCAGTTCAGGTGTGGGAGGGGCCCCTGCTGTGTAACCCCTCTGGGCCTCTGTCTCCTCATCATCCTTGGGGATGGATATTTTCCTCAGTGGGATCAGGCCTACAATTCAACAAGATGTTACATATGCAGGGTGGGGGGTGCAGTGAAGATGGCAGTGGAGACCTTCAACAGAGCCATCCCATCACAGAGAGCCCAGGGAAATCATTGACATGGTGGGCGTGGCGTTCAGCAACAGTCTTTGGACAGCTGTGGGGGAGGGACAGGAGCCAAGGTGAGTTGGAAGACTGAGAGACTAGTCTGGCTTTTAACTGGGGTTTCCTTAGTCCTCATGAGGCCAGACCTCAGGGTTCTATGCCTGTGCCTTTTCTCCCTACTTTTGTCCCTATTGGGGGTGGGATCTGGGCTTTCTAGACTGTGAAGGGCAGGCTGATGAAGGGTAGGGAGCTCTCAGGAGAGTGACTGGGCACTCATGACACTGAGGGCAGTCTGGTGGCTTTGCTTTAGGGGGAAAATGAGGAACTATCTAGGCAGTCTGAGGGCTTCCTGAAAAAGATGAGGAGATGGGGTTTTGAAGGATGGATATGAGTTGCCTGGGCTCAACAGGACATGAGAGAGAGATGGGGCCTCTTAGAAGCTGTGTATCAACACAGAACCTCAGGTATTCTCTCCAGAGACCTCACAACATTTTGCTGAGATGGGCAGAGAGGGGGTCCCTTTTCTGAAGTCACCTTGAGATGGTCCCAGGGCTCTGGAGTCAGCTCTGGTGTTTCTGTCAGGAAGATTCTATCTAGTTCCTCAGGGAGACAGTCTTTGGGCTTGGGAGCTCTGGGGCTCCAGGGGGAAGAAACAGGAGGTTGTTGAGGATGCCCTGTGTGTATGTGTGTGTGTGGGGGGGAACCTTCTTAAAGTGAGGTGACCTTTGTGCATAATTTGCCTCTGCATTAGGTCTTCTGGAGACCTCGTGGCCACAGACCCATCAACTGACAATTCTTGCTCCTACCCTTCCACCCCCACCATTGCCCCAAACTGCTTTCTACAGACTGTGGGGAGGGGCTTCTAACAGCCTGTGGGGAGAAGCAAATCCCTGCTGGGGTCTGGACCACTGCCCTGTGGCCAGCCTGCCCATAAATCTGAGGGGGGAGTGTGTGTGTGTGTGTGTGTGTGTGTGCGCGCGCGCGCATGCGCGCGCACATTGGGGTGGTCTTGATTATAGAGACCTCAGTCAGCTCAGGTCTGTGGAGGACCCACTATTGACTGTTCCATACAACCTGTGACCCATCCGTAGAACCCCAGAATGGATAGAGGGACTCCAATGGATTCCCTTGAGGTCCCCTTTCTGTGCTGCCCTGGGTCTGGCTCAGGGCTCACTACCCACCCCCTCACCCAAGCAAGGGGACAGGAGGCTGGACGCCCAACCTTGTCAAATGAAACCCCGGCCCAGGGCTCCCTCAGCTCGATGAAAGGGTCATTGTGTGGTGTGGGCCGCCCGCCGGCCAAGGACAAAACCACCGTTTGTCCGCCTTCCCTGGCGCGGGGCTGGGGCCTCCCCGTGGGCAGCCGGCGGGTGGGGGTGGGCACAGGTGCGCACCCTCCTCCCTTCTCTACTGTCCCTGCTCCATCACACAGCCCCTCCACCTGCCTAGCCATCTCTGTCCTGCCTCCCACCCAGGGCGTCCCTGTGCTCTGAGAGGAAGGAAGCCTGAGGCTTTGATCAACCCCACCATTAGTCGGGAGGGAGGCAGTGAGCTCCCCGATATCCTGGAGGCATCCAAGCACATGGAGTAGTGAGAACACCTCTGCCCTGCAGGCAGCCCCTGGGATCAGGTGCGGTGTGAAAAGGCAGAGCCAGCACCCCCAGTGGTCCCAGCCCAATGAACCCACAGGACTTTGTAGTTTCCCTGATGTTCCCTTTCATCTGCTCTGCACCCTTCTCACCTGTGTCCCAGACCAGGCATCTTCTTTGGGCTGGCAAGGTCTGTGCAATGCCTGGCCAAAGTTCTGGGATAGCCAGCCCCCCCCCCCCCCAGGAGTGAATGGGGAGCCAGCGTGAGGATGGGTGGTATCACTGACCCCTCCTACACCAGGCACTGCCAGAGTGCTCGGGAAGGCAAGACTGTGTGCAGAGGGTCAGGGTGGTAGGCCCAATCCTGGGGTTACATCCCCCCAAAGCTGGTGGTGGGTGGGCCTGAGAAGCTTATCCAGGTTGAGAAACCAACTAGTCCAGCTGCTTAGAACTGTCCCTGGACCAGAAGTTAGGAGGCGGCAAGTGAGGGCTCTCTGAAGGGCTCAGGGCTGCCTCCAAGGTTAGGCTTCAGGTCCTGGGTCAGAGAGGCAGCTTGCCCAGTGGGTATTGGCAGGGTGGGGGGAGAGGACAGACGTAAACAGAGTCCTGCCCCAGGGTCCTTTCCTGTCTGTATCACTGATTTGAACACAGAGAAGGTTCCTTGCAGTCTGCATGTGACCTCTGGATTCCCATGAGCGTGGAGACACCAGTGCATTCCCCTCTCCTTGCCCCCCCCAACCCAGTCTCTGCTTTGCCAATGGGACAAAGATGTGACACACAAGGTGTGACCAGGAAGCCCCACCTCTGCATCATCTACACAGAGCTCTGTGGTACTCACAGCAAGAGCCTCTCAGTGAGGGTGGGCCAGGGAAGGTGTGGTGCTCTAGAATATTCTGGAGAAACAAAAGAATGGCATTCCCAGTGGAGAGACTATTATAGGCAAAAGGGTCAAGTCTGAAGAGAACGTGGTGTGCTTCGAGGATAGGGAGGGTGGTACAGTGGCAGGAGGAGGCACAGGACGTTCAAGCAGAGGGTCTGCATGGGAGCTCAGGACCCTCTGGGTCTGGGGTAGAGAATGGAGGCAGGGGGCCAGGACGTGGTGGCATATGTGGTTAAGCACTCACACTACAATGTGCAAAGATCCAGGCTCAAGACCCTGGTCCCCATCTGCAGGGGGAAAGCTTCATAAGTGGTGACACAGGCTGCAGGTGTCTCTCTCTCTCCCTATCTCCCCCTACTCTCTCAATTTCTCTCTGTTATTATCCAATAAATTAAAAAATAAATAGTAAAAGAGTGAGAGAGAGAATGGGGGGCAGGGTTCTGCGTGTCTTTGGCTGGAGGCCATCTTCTGGGCTGTTTGGGGTCAGAGTGTTGGGGTGGGGGGTTCACAGCATGCAAAGCACCTGCCAAGAGGCCAGGCTGTGGAACTGACAGATCCCCAACACCTATCCAAACCCTGTAGTGGGAGCTCAGCTGGTACCCTCTTAATTCATGCCTTTGGGGAGGTGTCTAGGCCCCTTCAGGCTCTAGGCTTGCCAGCCCCGAGGGCGCACTCAGGGCTTCCCAGAGTGGCCTCACCTCTGGCAGGGGGAGCCAGGAATTTCCAGGTGCTGCCTACCAGCAGTGCTCCAAGAGTCTCCATTGTCCCAGGTTCTCCGCACTGCTGGCCACACTAGCCCTATGACCAGGAGGTGCTCATTTGGCTCCCCCAACCCCACCTTGGATTAAGCCCCTAGTCCCTCCTAGCAGGACCTTACTGGGGCGGGGGGGGGGGCAGAGCCCAGTGTTGAGCCAGGCCAGGGTCCAGGGCTCATGAATTAGGCTGGGCTGCCAGGATGCCAGGCTGGAGAGGGAGTGGGCATAGGACTGACAAGGCCAGGAAGCCCAGGGCTGGCTGGGTAGGTGGGTGCCCCTGGGTCACTGGCCCTGGTCGTGGTAGCTTAAAATACAGTGGGACACGGTCACAGGTGTGGGCGACCCTGGGGACACACAGGAATGACCATCTCAAGGTATCTGACTGGCACTGAAGGTCCCCAGCTTCCAGAGGACCCCCGATGCCCTACCTGACCAGTGGGGTGTGGGTGTGGGGGCCTCTACTCCAGGATCTCCCCCACCAGGGGGGTGTTGGGTCCATCTACCAGGGAGTCCTCTTCACTATCCACCCCTGCAGGTGGAATTCAGTGTTCACAGCTGCCTGGGGAAGGTCATTCCACCCCGCGCTTGATCTCCCAGCCTGCCCTGAGGAGGGCGGAGTGAGGGGGTCCAGAGTGCTTCCTTCAAGGTCCCTTGGGGCAGATATCTTAGCCACTGGAAGAAATATGGGGAAACAGACAGGGCCTGGGATGGGCTAGAGCCTAGGAATGGGGAGAAAGGACCAAAGACTGGTGTTCTCTTGTCTCTGATACAGAGTGCTTGCCAGTTGGTTGTGTGGTTTTGGATAAAGTATCTGCCTCGACTGTGAAATGGGGAAAATGAACCATCGCAGTGGAGGGCTGGTGCTCCGGACCCTGGCTTTCTCTGTGCAGGCTCAGGGACCCCTGGCCTCGGGGCGTTCTGCAGGTGGTAGCCCCAGAACACCCCCACTCCATGTCATTCATGGCTGCTGCTGGGTAATGTGGCTGCCCCCAGATGCATGGCGTCCAAGCAGAAGCAGTTGGCTGGGGGCACCCAGTGGTCAGGGAGTCTCAGAAGGAGCACAACAGGTATTCTGCTTAAATGCCAGGTAGGAGGTGAAGCATCTGTGTCCTGGGGTTCTGGCCCAGATAGGGGTCCCAGCTTTGATGGGAGCAGAAGACAAGATGGGGGTGGGGACAAGGGAGCACACTGGCCTTGGCCTTAAAGTCTGCTGTGATGTGCTAAGTGGCCCCAACCTTCTCTGGACCACGGCTTCTATTGACTCTGGAAAGAGGACCCCCTCAAGGTTTCAGCCTGAGCTCCCATTCCTAGCCCAGAACCTGGCCCCATCCTGAGCCTGCAGAGAGACTCAGTGTCTACTGCCTGAGTACCTCTGCCACTGAGTCCCCCCCACACACACACACTTAGAGCTGTGGAGTGACCAGGGAGGCTGGTGCTGGCAGACCCATGAGTCTGGCCAGAGGCCAATGGGGCCTGCCAGCTTCCTCCCACCTGTTCCTCCTGCCTTTCCGTCTGTCTGTCTTTCCTGTGGTTTCAGCCTGGCATCCTGATCACCCAGGCCGGGGGCTTCTTCCTAGTGTTGGTGCTGTGGGAAGGAGGAGAGGCATCAGAAGCCCTCGAGACTTTCTGGAGCACAGCAGAAGTGTGTGTGGCCCCAACTGGTTTGGCTTTGCTGAATCTCAGCATTCAGTTACTTGCTCAGGCATCTGACAGATTGTAACAGCGTCAGGAGGGAGAACAGAGAAAAGACTCTCGTGGACTTATTGGAGGAAAAGGTCCAGCTGGGCCTGAAATCTTGCTTGACTGCTGCTAGGGGCAGGGCTTTCCTGGATGGCAAACTGCTGGCCCAATGAACTAGGATCCAGGAGAGTCATGTTGGGTGCTCAATGCCCAACGGATGTCTAAAAGTTTATTCTGAGGTCAGAGGTCCATGCCTTGGGATTTGAGCTCACAATGACAGGAGAAGATTCAATAGGTATAGGAGCTATGCCCCCTCAGCCCTGAGCTTCCCATGCCAGAGAATGGCACAGAGGTCCCTGGCTTTGGCCCTTGTGGGGGCCCTACCCAGACCCCTACTTGCCACCTGCTCCCCCAAGGCTTCCTGCTTTCTCTCCTGGGTGGGGTCCCAGGATGCCAGGCCAGGTATGCCAGCTATGTGGGGAGGGCGGTGGATGGGTGCCCGCCGGGCTGCAAGGGAGCCTGCGGACGCTCTGCTCTCTTCTCTGGGAACACTGCGGACAGCAGGCAGGGCAGAGCAGTGGCCTGGAAAGATGCAGTGGGCAGGCCCTGGGTAGAGGAGGCCCAAGGGCAAGCCTGCCTGCCACAGGGGATGCTCTGCCCATGAAACAGATGGATGCACTGAGGCAGGGAGCCAGGCAGGGCCAGGCACAGGACCCCAAGCCTGGAAAAGACCTTCAAGATGCTGCCACAGGGGCCTACATGGGAGTCTCATAGTTCTTCGCGAAAATAGGAAACTGAGGCCTAGGAACAGCAGGATGGAGAGAAGCAGGGCCTTGCTGGCCAGCTTCCTGCCTTGGACTTCTCCCTGAATTTCCTCTTGAGACATTGTCTCCATACCCGCCACCCATAGAGCTTCTTCTTGGGGTCCTCCAGATGCTTCAGGGTGCGAGTGGCACTAAATATGGCTTGTCCTACCTTAGCAGTTGAAGGTGCTACCATCTGGGAGGAAGACAGCATGACTCAGGTGGCCAGGGGTGTTGTTGCTCTGGGGCTTGATCTCTGCATACAAGCCCCACTGGGCCCAGGCTCTTCTTCTTTGCGTCACCTTCCATTCTATCTATCTTTCTTTCTTTCTTCCTTCCTTCCTTCCTTCCTTCCTTCCTTCCTTTCTTTCTCTCTCTCTCTCTCTCTCTCTCTTTCTTTCTTTCTTTCTTTCTTTCTTTCTTTCTTTCTTTCTTCCTACCAGGGTTGAGATTGGGTCTTAGTACCTGAATGACAAATCTACCACTCCTGGCAGCCATTTTTACTTTTTTCCTCTTCTCTTTCTTTCTTTTTTTCTTTCATGTATTTATTCCTTTTTGTTGCCTTGTTGTTTTATTGTTGTAGTTATTATTGTTGTTATTTATGTCATCATTGTTGGATAGGACAGAGAGAAATGAAGGGAGGAAGGGAAGATAGAGATGGGGAAAGACAGACACCTGCAGACTCCCCTACAGGTGGGGAGCCGGGGACTCGAACCAGAATCCTTACTCCAGTCCTTGCGCTTTGTGCCACGTGCACTTAACCCAGTGCGCTACCACCCAACTCCCCTTTCTTTCTTTCTTTCTTTTCTTTTCTTTTTATTGGATAAGACAGAGAGACATTGAGAGGGGGAGAGGGAAAGACAGAAAGGGAGAAAGAAAGATGGACACCCGCAGACCTGCTTCCCCATTCATGAAGCCCCCCCCACCCCGCAAATGGGGGTCAGGGGCTTGGAGCTGAGTCCTTTTGTACAACAGTGTGTGTGCTTCACCTGCTGCACCACTGCTTGATTTTAGGGTCAGACTCTTCCCACTCAGCTTAGTAGCCAGAAAAACTATTTGCCAAATAGTTCAGACCCAGGGTGGCCTTTCCTGGGTTTGGGTTGATGTGGGCTCCATATTTCCCCACCCTCTTCCACCTCCCCTCCTGCCTCCATCCTGGGCTAGAGCCTTAGCAAATTCAAAGAAGACTAGAACTGGGTCGGAGGATCTCAGTGTCTCTGGGCCTTTGTACCAACTCTGATGTGTTCTCCTCCATTCTATCCAGCATACTTACGAGAAGGGTTATAAGTCCCCTGCTGGCACTATGCTTTGATTCTGTGACAGTGACCCCGACAGTCAGCAGAGTGACCCCAGACCTTATTCCCTTTTGACAGAGAGGGTCTGAGGCCTCCATGGACCTTAGGCCCACACCATCCCTCATGGGGACCCTACTGGGTTTTGGGACTGGAGAAGAATTTCTCCTTGGGCTGCAGAGCCCCAGACTGGCCACCTCTGCCCACCTGAGGGACAGGTTGGTGGGGCCTTGGACATGGGGGCCAGGGACTGAACCCCCACCCAGGTATTTGCCCAGCTATTTCCTGCACAAGTGGACCTGGGGCCCGCCTTCCTGGCTGATCACAGATAATTAGAACATTCTTCAAATATTTTGCCGGAGGATGCCCAAGAAGGAAGAATTACAAAGTGCCGCAGGCGGGAGCAGGGGTTGGAGGAGCTGGCCGCTGGGCCAGGCTGGGCAGGGCTGGGGGAGCCTGTGCCCACCTCCCAGGGGCTGAAGCTCATATCCACGGGCAGTCTAGGGTGCTGGGCAGTGTTGAGGTCTCTGCCTTAAGGGGCTCACTGCTGGTGTGAGTGGACAGACCCTGCCTGCCCCACTGGCATTAGGAGAACCCTGGGGAGGCTCAACCACAGTATGAGCACCCAAGGCCACTAGGTGGGGGGGGAGAGCCTTCCAGGGGGGGCACATTGAGGAGAGGGGGGGAACTGTGATGCCAAGGGGCCTGATACAAGGAAGATGTGGAAAGCCTAGGGCCCACTATGTGGCTGACACCAGAGGCCATGGCCTGCTGGTGTGTGTGTGTGTGGGGGGGGGGAAGCCTGACAGGCACAGACAGAGACGGGTTGGG
Organism: Erinaceus europaeus; assembly: GCF_950295315.1. Classification (NCBI taxonomy): domain Eukaryota; kingdom Metazoa; phylum Chordata; class Mammalia; order Eulipotyphla; family Erinaceidae; genus Erinaceus; species Erinaceus europaeus. The sequence continues at coordinate 14,824,892 of NC_080165.1, read as the reverse complement.
GTGGGTGACCCCAGATAATAGATGCAGTAGAGAGGATCAGCCTGTTGAGGGTACCACCTGGGGAGGGAAGCAGGTGCTCCTGTGGCCCTAGAAAGGAGGGACCTGGAATCTGACATCCTGGGGGTCCAGGCATGAATTCTGGGTGTTAACAACCTCTCCTTCCATCACCCCATGCTGGGCTGCTCTGGTTTGAACTTGGGGAACTATTTTCCAGCTGGTTCTGGGCAGGGATGGGGGGCTGGGAGGCAGGGGGAGTTGGGGTCCATACCATGGGGACCAATTTGTGCTCTATTGGGCTTCTTTGTCCTGGGCTGTCATGTGGGGAGTCTGTTGCTGAGAGAAGTGTAGGAGAAACAGGACACTAAGGTGGCAGTGGCTGGCTTCAGCGACCACCCCAAGACACAAGGCAATACCAGATGGTTTCAGGCTTTCTCTGGCCCTTGGGTCTTTTCTGAAGGTCTTTAAATAGAAGACACACTGGTATGGTCATCTGGGGAATCAGTGGCCTGGGGAATCACCCCACAGTCCCTGCCTTCCTGACGTCCTCCCAATGGATGGTCATACAGACAGATGCCATTTCTCAAACCCGTGTGGCATAGGAATGAAATTAACTTGAGCAGCCTGGGTGGTGACTCACCCGACTGAACACATGTTGCCCAGAGACCTTGGTTTAAATCCCCTGGTTCCTCTCCTGCAGGGGAGGAAGCTTCACAAGTGGTGGAGCAGGGCTGCAGGTCTCTCTCTCCCTCTCTCTCTCTCTCTCTCTCTCTCTCTCTTTCTCTCTTTCTCTGGGAAATAAACAGGTGGGGGGAGATAGCCTAATGGCTGTGCAAACATACTTTTATGTCTGAGGCTCCTGGGTCCTTCTATACCACCATAAACCAAAGCTGAGCAGTACTCTGATAAATAAATAAATAAATATTGTTTGGACTGGAAGACAAGAGTAGTATAAATAATGATACATACAATAAAGTGCATATTTAAAAAAAAAAAAAGGCCACCAGGAAGGTGTCCTTGACATGCAGAGCCCCAGGGAGGCAAGAAAAACTTTTTTTTTAAATTTGAAATAGTGGCAATAGCAGCAAGGGGTTCCACCCACCCCACCACGATGGCCCTATTGCTGTGTCCTGCAGGAGACACCTCCACCCCTGAAGGTGTGTCTGAGCTGAGCTGTCCCTACCCATCTCGCTCGGCAATCCATCCATCACTCTCACTACAAAGTGGCCACTGGTGACTGTCCCTATGCCCGGGTCCCTGCCCCCTAGAGCCTGTGTGGACTCACCTCCTGTTCTGTGGGACTCCCCCTTTTTAAAAAATATTTATTTATTTCCTTTTGTTGCCCTTGTTTTATTGTTATAGTAATTGTTGTTGTTATTGATGTCATCGTTGTTGGATAGGACAGAGAGAAATGGAGAGAGGAAGGGAAGACAGAGACGGGGAGAGAAAGACAGACACCTGCAGACTTGCTTCACCGCCTGTGAAGCGACTCCCCTGCAGGTGGGGAGCCGGGGGGCTTGAACCGGGATCCTTATACCAATCCTTGTGCTTTGCACCACGTGTGCTGAACCCACTGTGCCACCGCCTGGCTCCCTGTGGGACTACCCTTAACCTAGCCCAAGTCAGGGAGCCTGATTCAGGAACCCCAGGGAAGACCCCAAATGCTGATGGACTCCCCCAGTGCAGTCTCCTTGCCCTAGGGGTGAGTATTTCTGCAGGGGTGACGTGTCCCCTACTCCAGCTGTTTCTGAGGTTGGGCAGGGGCGATGAGGCCATGGCCTGTGTAGGAACCCCAGCTGTGGCTGCAACCCTGTCTCCCTGACTGCCTGGCAAGAGCCTGCACCCTTTTGGGTCACTGGCTCCTGCTTGGAGGAAATGATGATCCAGTAAGTGTGTTTACTGATTTATTTTTGTTGGATATGACAGAGAGAAATTTAAAGAGGAGGGGAAGACAAAGAGAGAGGGGGCTACCCCTGTAGCCCTGATTCTCTGCTAGTGGAGTGTCCCCCAACAGATGGGGAGCTGAGGCCTGAACCCAGGATCTCGTGCATGGTGATGTGTGCACCTAACTCGGTGTGCCACTAACTGGCCCCTTTTTCTTTTTCTTTTTTTCTTTTATTTGATAGGAAAAATAGAAATCAAGAGGGGAAGACAGAGAGAAGTAAGGGTATTTCTTTTATCTCCTATTATCCTAATTGTTGATTCACATTATGCATTTATTTATTTATCTATCTATTTATTATCTTATTTATTGCATAGAGACAGTCATAAATCTAGAGAAAAGGATAGTAGAAACACAGAGACACCTGCAGCCCTACCTCACCACTTGTAGAGCTTTTCCCCTGTAAGTAGAGACCCAGAGCTTGAACCCAGGTCCTTGCGCACTGTAACATGTGTGTTCAACCAGATGCACCACCACCCGCCCCCCAGCACAGTATGCACATCCATTCTAACACTTGCTCCCCACCAAGAGGATACCTTGGCCCAGGGTCCAGCACTTGAACCAAGAGTGGCACCTGCCCCAGGGCTTTAGGTGGGACTCCTGACTGCTGGGAGCCTTTGGAGAGACACTATCTCCCAAAGGAGTCAGGGTGTTCTGTGCAAACTGGGAGGACAGAGAGCTGCTAGTCCTGGGCACAGGGAGGCCCCAGCTGTCCTGACGACTGCACCCCATGCCCCAGGGCTGCTGGGTGTGAGCTGACCAGAGGGTTTCCCGCAAGGACACTGCAAAAGGGAGGCATTGCCAAGGAACCCCTCCCCACCCTACCCCACCCTAGGCAGGGAAAAGACTGGTATCTCCCATGACCTGGAGCTCCGGCCCCTCCAGCCTCAGCAGCTCGTGACCCTGCTCCTCTTCAGTGGCTGTGCCCACTGCACCCAGTGCTGGGGTGGGCACAGGCTAAGAACAGGAGTGCACCACCTGGCATAGTCCCATAAGAGTTCTCTCACCCACAGTCCCCAGGGTCCCATCCTCTTCACTGGCTTGACAGCCCCAAAACAACTTGTATCCATCCTTTAGGGTTGAGGGAAGCCGGAGACCCTGGAGACAGAGTGGCAGCCTTTGTATGTGGGGGACAAACTGGGCCAGTCCTCAGAGAATGCAGGCTGGAGCTGCCTTCTCTCCCTGGCCAGCTCGAGCTGAAGGGTAGTTGATGCAACCCATCATGACCCCCTGCAGTCTGGGAACATACAGAAAACACACAGGATGAAGTGCTTAAACAGATTTCTTTATTTGTTCTATTTAAAATGTTAAAATCTTTATTACGATAGAGACCGAGAGAAATAGGACAAGGGAGGGAGAGAGAGAAGGAAAGAGAAAGAGAAGGGGAGAGAAAGAGAGGTACCTGTAGCACTGCTGCTCTGCTCCACTGCTCCAGAAGAGTAACTGAGCCCCCACCACCGCAGATAGGGACTGAGGACTTGACCCCAGGCTGCGAGCATGGTAACTTGTGTGCTTTACCAGTTGCATCCTCCTGGCCACCAACAGGAAGGATTTCTGACACCTACACTGCATTTCTTTGCTTTCCTGAATGTTTGGACCTGGGCCCTTGAACATGCACTTTTGAGCACTTCCACTATATATCTTCCCAGCCCCTACACCTTATTAGTTTTTGCAGTGCACTTTTTGTTTATTTATTGTATGAAAACTTGGGAGTGTTGAGTTGGGGGAAGAGCATAAAGGTTAAACAAAGAGATTCTCATGTCTGACACTCCAAAGTTCCAGGTTTAATCCCTCCAGTTTTAAGCCCAGCCAGAGCTAAGCAGTGCTGTGGTTAAAAAATAATAATAACAATAGCAACAAAACAAAACACTTGGCACTTCCATTCATGCCTGGTTCTGCCAGTCTTAGAAAGTTTCAGGTAGGGGCCGGGTGGTGGCACACCTGGTTGAGCACACGTATTACAATGCGTAAGGACCCAGGTTTGAGCCCCCGGTACCCACCTGCAGGGGGAAAGCTTTGCAAGTGGGGAAGCAGTGCTGCAGGTGTCTCTCTGTCTCTCCCCCTCTTGATTTCTGGTTGTCTCCATCCAATAAATAAAGATGATAAAAAAAGAAAGTTTCAGGTCGACACATCGAACTTTTCTGTTTAGTAAGTGTAGCACACATCACTCAGAGACAGAGATCTCAGTGGTGGTGTGGTGGATTTTGACACCTGTGCACACCTGTGGTCTCTTGTCTGATGGAACAGAGAATAATCTGCAGCTGGGGCCCCACCTCTCACCGCAGGGTGACTCCTGTCCCTTCTGTCTTCAAGTGGGTTTTGCTCTGTCCTCCGCTGTTCATGTACATGCAAGGGGGACAAGCTGTTGCTTCCAAGCTGTTGCTTCCCATTGTGTGAACCAGGAGGCACCGTGCATCATTTTCTGTCTTCCTGTCAGGTTCTGCTCCCAGTTTGTGCTGGAGACACGACACCTGCTCTCTGGTCAACTTGATGTGCCTTTCTTTGCCTTGGATGGTGAGCCCCGGAGAGGGACAGCCCATCTGGGGCACAGTGGTGAGGGGACATCCACTAGGGGAGGCAGCTACTGCTGCTTCCTATTCTCCTCTTCCTCTTTCTTTTTCTTTTTTTGGGTCAAATATCTTTTTAAATTTTTATTATCGGATAGAGGCAAAGGGAGATTGAGAGGGGAAGGAGAGACCTGCAGCCCTCCTTCACCACTCGTGAAACTTGTCTGCGGCCATCTGATTGTCTACGGACCACCTCGTCCCTACAAGATGCTGACTCAAACCCAGTGCCAAGAGCCAGGAAGGAAGGGACTCTCCCTGGAAGGACTCCTTGGGGTGCTGAACCTGAAGACCTGTCCCCAGTCTTGGCCATAGGCCTCTGGAGTGTCCCCAGAGCCTTCTCCTCTAAGCCCCTTTCAAGGCATCCTGCCTGTGTCCAGGCACAAGGGGATGAGCCCAGAGCAGAATTTTCCATGGAAAAAGTCAGGGATGAAACCTGAGACGTGGCCTGGCCAGCTCCTGAGAGCTCAAGGCTGCCAGGGCTCCTACCAGCCCCTCCCAGGCACCTGGACAGGCAGCAGAGCCCGAGAAGCCACCAAGAGGGTTTTTCCCACTTTGGGGTGAGAGGCGGGCGCACCCTGCAGGGCAGTGTGCTGAGTGCCCACAGCATGCCCTCATCCAACATGCCAATTATCCCAGGATGCCGCCACCGGCCGCCCACCTCCCTCCTGCAGCACTTAGTTATTATGTTTTTCCCTCCTGCCCCGTCTGCTGAGGGTCACTGCCAGTTGTCCATCTCTGCAGCCTCCCAACTCTACTCCTGGAACAGAGAAATTGTCCGGAAGCCTCAAATGAATGAATGAATGAATAAATGAATGAATGAATGAATGAATGAATGGCCTGGGGATTTTCATCCAGGGAAGTTTGGAAGAAAAGCAGGCATGGTTTTCTGCACTGTATGTCTCTAATATTCATTATGTGTGGTGCTTTGATGGTGGTGAGCCACTCCCCCCACTGCCCCCCACGCCCAGCTGGTCTGTGTGGCTTCAGGCAGGCCCCCGAGGCTCTCTGAGCTTTAGCTTGCACAGCTTTGAGAGGGGGTGGCCACTTCATCCTGCCTGGGAGAGGACTGACATCCAGCAGAGCTTGACACTTTTTTGGTTTGCTTGTATTTGTTGCTTTTAGGGATTTAATAATTATCAACAAGATTATGGGATAAGAGGGGTACAAGTCCACACAATTCCCACCACCAGAGTTCCACTTTCTCTCCCCTCCATTGAAATCTTCCCTATTCTTTATCCCTCTGGGAGTATGGACCAAAGATCTTTTTGGGGTGCAGAAGGTGGAAGGTCTGGCTTCTGTAATTGCTTCTCTACTGGACATGGGTGTTGTGTTGGCAGGTCAATCCATACTCCCAGCCTGTTGATATATTTCCCTAGTAGGGTAGTGGTCTGGAAAGGTGAGGTTCTAGGACACAATGGTGAGGTCGTCTGCCCAGGGAAGTCAGGCTGGCATCATGGTAGCATCTGCAACTTGGTGGTTGAAAAGCATTAAGATACAAAACAGAACAAAATGTTTAATAATTAGGAACCTGAAGGCAAGAATATGGCAGATGAGATTTGAGGTCTTCATGTTGGAAGAAGGTAGGAAGTCTATTTTATGCATATTCCAAGAGGCCCATAACTTTGCTATTTTTTTGCCTGAGCTCGACAGCTAACATGCAGTTGAGCTAAAAGTATTGTCTGGGAAGATGGTGTCAGAGTTGGGAATAGGATTAGACAGCTGGATCAGGGCAGAGACCAGCTCCCAAATATGGGAAAAGCATATAAATACTGTTAACTGTAAACGCATCAATCTGATCTAGAACCCATGTCTATCCATACTTAGCAAAGGAACCTGTGCAACCTCTGAATCCCTGTTCGTCTGAACTTGCATTCCATGGTCACAGCTAGGAACATTTCAGCTGCACTCGTTTCAGGACCAGTCTTCTTTGAGCAGAGTATGTTGACCCAGCTTCCCTTTGGAGAGTGGAGCAGTCCCTGCCATTGTTACACTGAGGGCAATGTCCTGTAGGGGCCCACAAGAGGGTTTGTGATGTTGTTCCTGATGGAGATGAGCATTGATGGTGAAGAGAGGGATTTGTTAGAGGTCTAGGCTCATCATATCTGTGTGGGAACCCCAGGCTTCCCAGAGTAGGGTCCAGGAAGAGGGGGTGGCCTGGTAGTGACCAAAAGGGCCATCATTGGAGTGTGTCAGTCTCCTGCCCTTATCTGAGCTCCACATTGTTGAGACAGCTACAGCATGGCTCCACCGTTCATGGAGCTTCCCCAGTGCCATGGTGCCTCCATGTGGTGCTGGGAACTGAACTCAGAACTTTGCACATGATTGAGTACACCCTATAGGGTTATGATATCTCATCTCCCCTCCATCTCCATAGGAAAAAAAAAAAAGACTGGGTGGTGGCACACTTGGTTGAGCACACATGTTACAATGTGCAAGGACCTGGGTTCAAGCCCCAGTCCCCACCTATAGGGGGAAAGCTTTGTGAGTGGTGAAGCAGTGCTTCAGGGGTCTCTGTCTATCACCCCCTTCCCTCTCCATTTCTATCTGTCTCTATCAAATAAATAAATAAAATGATTTAAAAAAGAGAAGAAATTAAAAATACTTAATGTGTGGTTAAAACACAGAAGGTCAAATTTTGCCACTTGAACCATTTCAGAAGGAACAAGGCAGGGTGGGGGCTAGTGCATTAGCCATGTTATGTAACCACCACCTCTCTCGTTCTGAAACTTTTCCACCACACCAGTGGAAATTCCACACCATTTGAGCAGGCACCCACATACACACACACCCCAGTCTACTTTGCACCTTATTTGGTTTGCCTTTGCTTGGCATGTCTTGTGTGTGGAGGCAGAGAGTATTTGGTCTTTCACAGGTGTAGGTTTTTCATTTAGTCTGACATCCACTCACACCATCACCTGTAGCTACTCCATTTGTTTTTTTACGGCCAAGTACTAGTCCATAGCATGGAAAAATGACATTCAGGTTGAACACTTGGGTCATTTCATTCTTTAGTTGTTATAAATAGAGTTGCCATGAATCTTGGTGAACACATGTTTTTTTATTAGTGATTTAATAGTGATCAATAAGATACAGTTCCCACCACCAGAATTCCACATCTCATTCCCTCCATTAAAAGGTTCCTTACTATTTATCCTTTGGGAGTATGGACCAAAGATTTTATGGGGTGCAGAAGGTGGAAGGTCTGGCTTCTGTAATTGCTTCTCTACTGGACGTGGGTGTTGGCAGGTCAATCCATACCCCCAGCCTGTTGCTATATTTCCCTAGTAGGGTAGTGGTCTGGAAAGGTGAGGTTCCAGGACACAGTGGTGAGGTCGTCTGCCCAGGGAAGTCAGGCTGGCATCATGGTAGCATCTGCAACTTGGTGGTTGAAAAGCATTAAGATACAAAACAGAACAAATTGTTTAATAATCAGGAACCTGAAGGCAAGAATATGGCAGATGAGATTTGAGGTCTTCATGTTGGAAGAAGCTAGAAAATTATTTTAAGTCTATTCCAGCAAACCCATTTCTTAAACATCTTTTTTTAATGTTTATTTATTTATGAGAGAAATGAAAAAGAACCAGCACATGATTTCGATATGTTTAATGTTAAAGACTGAACTCATGGTTGGGGTCTCAGCACTTTACCCGTTATGCCACCTCCCAGGTCACAAGTTGAACACAGTTCTGCTTGAATACTTGCCTTTGGTCCTTGGGAGAAGATGCTCCGAAATGGGATGGCAGTTCCTGAAGCCATTCAGGATTTAACTTTTGCACAGACTTCCTAGCTGCATTAGCACAGTTTAATATCCCCACCAAGGGCACAAAGAGGGTCCGCCACATCCCATCCACACAGAGGGCTCCATGATGCCTGGGCAGTAGTCCTCATAGTGGGCAGGAGGGGTCCTGTGTGTGTTTCCCTAATGGTAAGTGATGGTCACAACCTCTTCCCATGCCTGGGGTCCTTGGTAGAGCTTTGCAAAAAGGTGTGTTTAGATCACTTTTTTTAAAAAAAAAAATATCATTTTACTGGAAGATTAATGGTTTTTAGTACGGTTGTTGACAGATGGGTACAACTTCTCTTCTCCCTGTGATAGATGTCTGCAAAAGTCTCTCACTCCCAACATAGGTCCTTTTCCATCATCAATCACAGGACCCCCCAGCCCATTTATTTTTATTTTTATGTATTTATTTGCTAGGACAGAGAGACATTGAGAGAAGAAAGGGAGGTTGAGAGACACAGAGAGAGATACGTACACATCTGTAGCATTGCTTTAGCACTCGCAAAGCTCCCCTGTACAGGTAGCTACCAGGGGCCTGGGCCCAGGCCTTTGTGCACTGTGACATGTGTGCTCCATCAGGTGCACCGCTGCCAGTCCCTCAAGGCCATCTTTAATGGCCTGTCCTTTTGGTATTCATTTGTAGAAATTCCTTTAGGTAGGATCCTGAAGTGCTTGCTCATTTTCTCATTCATCCTTCCCCTAATCACAGGGATGGCTACAGCTCCCCCCCCCCCCCCCCCCGCACTGTACAACCCAGACTCCCCTCTGTCTCCTCTGTGCTTTGGGCTGGGGGCTAAGGTTGCAGGAGTCTTGCACTGGGGCCTGGGAGACAAGTGGAGAGGAGGAGAATGTCCCAGCAGAAGGACCTATAGGAACGAAAGTGGCCTCTGAGACCAGGTGCTGGGGGCGCCTTGAGGGCTCCAGTGGTATTGGACAGGAGGAGGTGGCATGGTGTTCTGGGGTGCTGGAGGGCATTGGGGGGCTGCTGAGAGTGGGACATGGGGGCTTCAGCATGTTTCTGTCATGGGGTTGATTCCTAGTCCCTCCAGGGCCCCCCAGTGAGATCCCATTGTTTTCAGGTGTGAGAGGGGGCGGGCACTGTCACAGCTTAGCCAAGTCTGTTGAAAAACCCAGGACCAGGCAGAGTGTGATCAGTGTCCAGGATCCCAAGTGCCCTGGCTGGGCCTGGAGGCCAGTGCCCGGCAGGGTTCCCATCCATCTCATTTCCCCAGCTCAGTTTTCCGAGGCTCTACAATTACTTTGGGCTAAATTCTCCAGATTCCAGCCCGCTCCCAACCCAGACACTCTTCCTGCACGCCAGCCTGGGGCATTCTCTGCCCATTGTGCCCGTGGGAGACCCAGGGGGGTCTTGGCCAGATTAGCCAGCAGTCCGGGCGGGCGGGGGATTGGGTGTCAGTCGGGGTGTCCTGGTCACAGCGGCACGTGCAGCAGGCTCACACCACATGGGAGCTTTCCCAGCAGCTGTAGGTGCCAGGCTGTCCTGGAAAAGCACCACCTTGTGCCTGTGCAGAAAGAGAAAGAGGGCTGGCAGGGGCAGGTAGAAAGAAGGTGTCAGCCATGCCAGAGACCGGGGACCATGGCACCAGCTTTGGGCATCATCTGTTGGTCTCCTCAGGCTGCCCCTCCAGAAGCTGAATACAGTTTTGAAACCCAGCTGTTGCCCAGTGGTTTGCTGATGCCAATGCCCAGCTAGCTCCAATATTGTGCTTGTCCCCTCCTAAAAAAATAAAAAAACTGAAACAAGCTACCAGAAGACCCAGCAACTCCAATCCAAAGAGCTGAAAACAAGGGCCCAAACAAAGACCTGTGCACACATGTTCACAGCGGCAGAGGGCTGCAGGTACTCTGTGCAGCCAGCAGCACTCAGCCACCAACCCAGGAAGCAGTACTGAAGTGGTGCAGAAGGCTTGCATCTTTATCAGATGTCCCAAATAGGCAAATCCTGAGTCTAGCAGTGGCTAGGTCAGGGGTGGAGAAAACAGGGGTTTGTGCTAAGGGGTTTCTTTTTGTGGGTGGTATGTCTCACAAGTCTAGGAACCTGGCAGACATGCTGGAAACACGAACCTGTTCAGACTTCCAAATGTTCCTTTTGTGGAAATGAGCATAGAAATAACCAGGTTGTGCTCCCAATGTACAATGATATAAAAGGGCTTCAGTTGGGGGAGACAGTGTCCTGCAGATTTCTGCCCCAGGATGATGAGAAATCATCCCTCCTTGGAGATGGGCGCTGCCAGTGTCTTGCAACACCCCCCATCACATGGATGTGAAAACTGAAGCCCGGAGAGACAGAGGATATTCCCAGAGTCAAGCTCAGGTAGCTGATGGGCTCAGGACTTGGTGGGCTTGGTCCTCAGCAACCTGGCTGACCCAGGCACTCCAGAAGGCTGGGAGCTGGTGAGCCAAAGTCTGGAAGCAGCTGAGACCATCCAACATCAGTGATGGCCAATCCCAAGTGGTTCATCCGTTTAGGGAAGGATCTGGGCGTATGATTCTGAGCTCCAAGGAGTCTGGGAAGGTACACCCAGAGGACTATCAATTAGTGGAACTGTGATTCTGTGGTTCTTACAGATCTGATGCTGCTAAGCTGGGCTTATGCTTGGGGGTGGTGGAGAGTGGTCCCAGAGCAGACCCTGAACTTGGCTCACCAGTGGGCAGAGTAGGGGTGGGGGTGACAGGTGAAACAGGGTAGGGCCTGCCCACCCAACTTCTTATCCCCTTTCTGCTCTCCCCATCACAGAGCGCTGTCATCTGTCGTGGCCCTGGGAGCCAACATCATCTGCAACAAGATTCCTGGCTTGGCCCCGAGGCAGCGTGCCATCTGCCAGAGCCGGCCGGATGCCATCATCGTGATTGGGGAGGGGGCACAGATGGGCATCAACGAGTGCCAGTACCAGTTCCGCTTTGGGCGCTGGAACTGTTCGGCCCTCGGAGAGAAGACCGTCTTCGGGCAAGAGCTCCGAGTAGGTAAGGGCACTTCTGGGCTCCCAAGGTCGGGCCAGTGGCCACTGGGGGCTTCAGGAAGGGGCGGAGCCACCCCCACCCACCCAGAGGCCACGTGGGCTGACTGTGCCCTCTGCTCTGCCTACCTCCTGTGGGTCTGGGACCCCAGGGAGCTCTGTCCAGGGTGGGGGAGCAGAGCATCCCCAGGAACCAGCTGTGTAAGTGGGAGAGGGTCCATACTCTGGGCTGTGGGATTGAGGGGAGCCATTCAGGTGTGGATGTGCAGAGGCAGGGCGATGCAGTGGTTAGAGCACTCCTGGCAGCACATGTGCTCCTAGTCTCGTCTGTACCTGGGGAGAGGGTAGTGGTGTCTGCTTGTCGGGGGAGAGGGAATGTTGGGCGGGAGGCTGACAGAAAGGGACTGGCCCTCAGGAGTGTTCTGTCGTGTGACGGTAGCTGGAAAATGGAAGAGTCTTTTGGCAGAAAGAATAGCACGAGGAGACCTGCACAGCTGGGTGGGATTGAATGTGTGGGTGGAATTGGGTCAGAGAGAAGGCAACCCTCTAAGTCTAAGGACCAAAGCCCATGAGGCTGGGGTGTGCAGTGCCCAGCCCCCCCACCCCCCGTCTCCCTGTCTTTGCGGCACCCTCAGACTCATTCAAGCCCATTTTACAGGGAAGAGCAACTGAGGCCCAGAGGAGGGTTATCAGGGGGAAAGCATGGCCTGTGGAGTGTGCCCTGGTCTAGTTCCAGCCATGTGACTTTGGGCATGGCACCCAGGCTGTCTGGACCCTGTGTGTCCTCATTTGCAGTTTGAGATCTGAGTGTGTGAACCTTCTGGGGTCCCCAGTGCCCATCCTCCCAAACACAGAGGGTGGTGATGGTGCTGGGACATGCCCCTCCCTGCCAAGGTGAGGGTCAGATGGGCAGAGCGATAACTGGGGGTGCAGCATCGGGCTTGCAGTGACCCCACACCACGGCACAGGGTGCAGGTGGGCCTCCCAACGTGTGGGCACAGCTGGTCCTTCCGATCCCTCTGGGCTGCCGCAGCTGCTGGGCCCCAGGCCAGAGTCGAGCTCTGCATGGCTAGGAACGCCTGCTGGGGGGTGGGGGGGCCCCCAGGGGCCGCTTTGCGGTGAGCAGCCTGTGGGTGGCACCTGGCACATCCAGGCGGGTGTCACCGCCCCCTCCCTGGGGCCCCACCACCCAAGCGCAGCTCCCTTCTTCCAGGTGCCAGCAGGAATAGGTGGGGCTGCCCGCCCCATCCATTTCGGGGCGGGGGGAGACACCAGCCCCTGAGCTTCCTGCCAGGTGCCCACCGGCCTGCCAGGACCCTCCCCCCTGGGGATTCAGGGCTCTGAGAAGCATTGAGCACCTTGGCTGAACTGCTGAGGAAGCAGAATCCTATGAGAAGGGGTTCCTGACCACACAGGAACCCTGGTGGGATGGCTACAGACACAGGGCCCAGCCACCCTCTCCAGAAATCCTACTGCCTTGCAGAGAGGGGCGGCAGGTATGTTCCGTGCTTGACAGAGGGACAGGAGTGTGGAATTTTATCTGTCAGTGAGGGTCACAGGCAGGGAAGGAGATGGAGGCACTGGAAGACCCACTTGGGTCCAGGGATCAAGGTCAGGCCCCAAGAAAGGCCTCTGCCAGTAGTGCTCAGTGGACACAGCCTGGAGGAGGGGTATGGAGCCCCAGAGCGGACTCTGTGGGTATCCACTCTTCACCGTACGCCCCTGGAGCTGGGGTGGTGTTGTTTAATAGCTCATCACCAGAGACTCTTGGCCCCAAGGATCCAGGGGAGAGGGGTGCAGGGTGGGAAGGGGGAACTGTCGGGATCAGAGCAAGGGCTGCTGAGGGCAGGAGAGCTGCTTCCTCTTCCAGGCGGGGCTCAGGTACCCCAACTTCCCTTGGACTCAGGTCTCGGAGACACTTGTCAGCTGAGCTTTCCACCCCTGCTGTCCCCACCTGTCACCTTGTCTGGCCCCATTACCCTTGTCCAGCCCTCTAGGGACGTTTTCATGGCCACCTGGTTTTGTGGCCTTCTGGCCTGAACTTCTGTTGTCTCTGGTCACCCCTTTCTTGTCGCCTCTTCAAAACAACCCACTCCCAGTGGGAACCATGGGAAGGGATTCCCCCCACGGGGCCCCATGTCCATGGGCACCTGCTCTGGAAGGGGTCCCCCACCTGATGGATGAGTCTCCTGTCCCCCAGGCCTATGAATCCTGTCTCAACAAGAGACTGCTGTTATTTCCCCAGTCACCACTCCTCCCCTCTGCTCCATGGCCTCTGCTGGATCTGTCTCTCTCACCCACCCCACCTCCCTGCCATGATCGGAGCTCCTCTCCCCCAGCCCCTCAGCCCTTCTTCTTCTAGCGTTTGCCCTTCTTCCGTAGCCAGTCAACAGGTCAGGTTGAAAGCTGTCAGGAGCTGCTTGTTGCTGGCTTTGAAAGTGACTGGGATCCATGTGGATTCAGTCGCCTAGGAAGGATCGTGAGTTTTCCCAATGAATGGGTACTCACGGGATGCACCATGAGAAGGTCGATCCAATGCATCCCTCAGCCCTGAGCTCTGGCCAGTCTTAGCACTCCATCATCCAGAACCTGCAGTAGTTCCCTACATCCAGATCCCCACAGTAGGATCAGCTTCTCTGCAGGAACTTGAGGGGTCCAGCTGCACCCCCACTCTCTGCCCCTCCCCTCCTTCCTGACTTCCTTCCTGAATGTGTGAAGCCTTTCCTGCTCTAGAACTTTGTCCCCCACACTGGGCCCCTGGAGGCCCTGCCCCTCTGCTCTGCTACCCAATGACACCTTCTATATGTCCCTGGCACTTCCTTGCACAGGACTTGGGGAAAAGGCCATGTCTGGCCATGAGCTACACTGACTTCTGCAGTCTGAGAAGCCACCTAGGTTCTTCCTGGGCTCAGCAGCTGCGAGTCATAAGCAGGAAGTGGGGCCAGCCCCTCTCGGGCAGGAGGGTGCCCCGGGCACGGGATGGGCGCCGGGCCATGAGCTGGCAAGGAGCCGGGGGCACTTGTGGGAGCAGCCACTCAAGCGGTGCCAATTAATGATTGGCCCTGAGAGGGGGAAGGTCTGGGTGGGTGGGTGGGACGGTCCCCTTCAGGCTTTGACAGTGACCTTGGGCCATGGATGGGGAAGCCCTTTAAAGGGGTATGTCAAAATCTGTGCAGCGTCCCAGTGCTTTTCCCAGAACCCAGTGCTGTGGCCTGTATGCCTCTAGGGATGGGGAGCTCACTACTGCACAGTAGATCTTTCTGGTGATGACCCTGCCTTGACTCTGCCCAGGTGTCCACTGCTCTGCTCCTTGCAGGTGATGGAGGCACACCTGAGCTCTCTCTGGCCACCTGGGCCAGCTCCAGGCCTCTTTCTTCCTCTGTCCAGAGATGTGCAGATCCTGCCTCTCCTGTTATTGCAGATGACCTCTGGGATGTGGGTGGTGAATGTGCCCCCATCTCTTCTGTCATGTGTGGTGGGGTGCCTGGGAATTGGGGCTGAACCTTGTGTCCCAGGGCATCTCTTAGAAAGGCAAGCCCCCGTGGGACCCCTGTGCAAGGTGGGATGTCTTCTCTACCTGGGCTGTAGGCAAGGGTCTCCCTACAGGCGATGTGAGCACTGATACCTGAGTGTATACAGGGAAGGGTTCTGGGAGGAGGGAACAGCAGGTACAAAGACCCAGAGGCCGGACCTTGGAGGGCATTTCCTGGAAGCACTGAGGGCAAACCCAAGGGTGGTCAGAGAGAGAATGCAGAGGCCTGTGGAGCCCTGGAGGGAGCAGGGCCATAACCCCAAGGGCCCGGAAGGCATGGAAGGTTTGGAGCAGGAAAGGGCTTTTTCTCTCCTTCCTTCCTGCCACTGTCCCAGCCCCACCTGAGCTCAGAGCTCCTGGGGCCCCTCCAGCCTGGGGAGCAGGAGGGGTGCTGTGGCATGCATGGGGCCCCCAGCCCCCACCCCATGCTGCATGGAACACTGAGTCCCACCCATCATGTGCCGCTGCGGACATGAGCAGGCATAGGGGAAGCCCTAATCCTGCCTCACATGGCTGCCCGGCCTCCTGTCTCTGTCCCATGTGCTCTGCAGGGGACATTTGCATTGGGAGCTCTCCCTGAACCCGCTGGTCACTTGGGACTCAGCAGAGGCCATAAGGCCTGGGTGCACTGGCGGGCTGACCTCTGGGTGTCTTTGGCCATGGAGGTGGGAGTCTGGCCCTGGGTCATACTCCGCTCCAGGGTTCTGAAGACCAGGAAGGACGAGAGCTCAAGGGACCTCGGGCCACCTTGGGCAGCAGCACCACTCACATGCTGAGACGAGTCAGGCCAAAGGCACATGGATCATTTCCCAGACGTGGAACAGACAGATTTCCCTAGAGCAAGACAGCTCTCTAGCAATCCTTACATCCTTGGCCTTGTTGTCATGGGCTGTGTGTGCTTCATAAAATAGCTTACAGGAACTCAGTCCCTTGCTGTTTCTACATTTCCTCCTGTGCCTGTGGCCTGATGAGAGCAGTTCCAAGAGGTCTGCTGGGCTACGGGACTCTTGGAGGGGACAGTAGTGCCCTCCCCCCGGCCTGGAAGCTCAGATCTAGAACTTTCTCCTTCCCAGACATGGTGCTCCCACCAGGGGTGGCCAGAGAGGGGTGTTCTCTGCCTGGGTCAGTTGGGGCGGGGGAGGCTCCCTCTGGCAGCTCTGTTATTGTTCAGCCAGTTTACATGGAGTGTCCCGGGATGAGGTGTGTATGTGTGTTTTGGGAGGGAGGTGCGGGGGAGAGGTGGAGGTCAGCTACCCGTTCTGGGAAGCTATAGGGTTCAGGGCTGGTCAGCCTTGCTTTGGCTGCCCTGGCCACTCCCTGCCAGGGACCAGCCAACTAGGATGGCAGGACAATGGGAGTTTCAGAAGTCAGGATCACAATGACTTGGGAGTGGGGGCAGAGGCACTGTAGAGCTCCCAGCTCAGGCTGTGAAGGGGCCCAAGGCTGCTCCAGGTAGCCTGCTCTCAGTCCCCTCTGCTGGGAGGTTGGCTGGCAGCTGGGAGGGGTGCTTTCTGAGATGACCAGGTTGGTATGGACACCTCTGACTAGCCACTCTGGAGGCTACATGGCCATCATTGCTGACTTTACAAGGGCAGGCTGTCTGGGGCTGACCTCCTGAACAGGAGGGACTGTCAGAAGTGGGGCGGGAGTGGGTTGCAGGAGTGGCCTCCTCAGCTTCCCCCAGAAAGAAAAGCAGCGAGCGTGGTGGCGGGGAGCCCCTGGGAGGTCAGTACAGCTTGCAACACAGAGCCCGGGGTTTCTGCCATATTGCCTCTTCGCCACGGGGCAGGACCCACCTGCAGGGCTGCTGCGCGGCGTGTGAGGGCCTCGCTGGGTCAGAACAAAGGCCTGGGGCGCGTGGGCGTGCCGGCGTGTTCGGACCTGGCAGGACTTTTTCCAACGCTCTGTTTATGACAACGGCAGGGAAGAGCTTAGTGTGGAGTCACTGACTCAGCCAGAGCAAGGGTGGGGGCTGGGTGCGGTGGGCGGGAGACAGGCCTGAGAGGGACAGACAGAGTGACAGAGAAAGCAACACACACATGGACTTACACACAGTTGCATACACAGTCACATACAGAAGCACCAAGAAGACCAACATGGGCCTTTACCCTCCGCTCACCTACCAGGCCAGGGTTCTGAGCTGCTTTGCAGTGGGTAAAACTCCCCACCCCCAGCCCACAGTCAGCCCTCAGGTGTCAGTCAACCCCAGCCCATCCCCCCTGTGCCCAGCTAGCCTGCACTGGTGTTGCTCTCACACCCTCTGTGCCACTGTGAAGTGGTGCCATTACCATCTCCCATCCATGGGTGACAGGTGTGTGTTGGATCCAGGTGGTCTAGGGCCAAGGCCCTGCCTTGAACACCCAGGTTGGCAGAGGCCTGTTGGGTAGAGCTTTGAATTTCCTCCCTTACTTGCAGTCCACTGTTTCTGGAACAGTCCACTGTTCCTGCCTCTCCCAGCCTGGGCCTGTGGGTATTGGGATGCCATACCAGCTGAGGGTGGCAGGCACAGGTCCTGGAACTGAGCCCAGCCTGGGGTATGGGCATCCTCAAGGGGCCACTGGCCTTGCCTGAGGTCCCTGGGCTTCTCTGCCAGACCTGGACATGGGGACCGGGCCACCTTGGAAAGTGACCCCAGGTCTGCCAGTGTTCCTCCTTGGGCCTCAGCCTCTCTGCCTAGAGCCCTGGAGGGGCCATCTTCCCCTGTCCCCTCTTCTAGGATCATAGGAATCCTGGAGGATGGCCAGGGAGGGTGTGGGGCCTCACCAGGCAGCAGAGTCCCACTGGCCAAGCCACTAGAAGACTCAGGGACCCCTGCCCTGTCCCATGTCCCCCGAGACCCCAGCAAGAGTTGCCTTGATTTACCTGCACCATGGCAGTCACCTCAGGTGAAAATGTCCAGAGAGGACATTCACCACATTGTGCCTCACCCATGGTCCATGCAGAAACTGAGGCCCAGAGCAGCAAAGGACTAGGGTGGGGTCAGAGTCCCAGTACCATTCAGGCTGATACTTGTTGATGGGGACAGAGTGGACTGGAGGTGCCTCTGGCCAGACCTGAGTTCTCAGATGCCCCTCCTATTGTCCACGGGGACCCCAACCTGCCTGAGACCAAGTTAGATCCCTCAAAACTATCCTGCGTCCCCACCCTCCACCCTATGGCCCTCACTCACCTAGACCCTGCATCTGGAGGCTTCTGGATTTTTCTTTCCTTAACTCCCTGCCCCCCAGTCCACCCACCAGCCTCCTTGACCCACCCTCACCCTGTGTCCCAAGCCAGGCCACATGGGCCCTCTGACCCCTCACCTAGCAAGCTGCCAGTGCTTCTCACCCGGTGAGTCTACCTGCATTCACTACCTTCTCTGTTGTCAGTTTGATAGCCCTTTGCAATGCAAGCCTAGGAGTGCCCTAAGATCCAAATCCTCCTCCCCACTTCCTCTTCACATTCCCTCCTCAGCACTTCCACGCTCCCCTCCCACCCCCCAGCACTGTTCCCAGTGCTTTTTCATCAGTCTCCACCTTCTATGGGTCCTCTCACAGCCAGCAGCCCCCACAACAGCCTTGTCTTGCTGTATACTTGACCTTGGGCTTCAGGATTGAGCAGGGCTGGGCACTTTGGGCCTTACCCTAGGACTCTGGGGTCCAGGGCCAGGCCCCATCTCTGTGCTATGACTGGGCCATTCACCTGCCTCCTTGAGTCAAGTATCCTATGAAGTGGGAATCCCTATGAGGGTTTAAATTGAGTAAATGGGTGGTATGCTACCCCCTAAAACCCACCAAATGCCACCTACTTTTATAACAGCTTGACTGACATGTAATCCACATGCAATTTACACATTAGACAATTCCTCAGTTTTAGTGGCCAATTTTTAGGGTTTGAGTGGAACTGTGAGACCATCAGGGAAATCTCATCACTCCAAGAGAAGCCCTTCAGCTATGATCTGCCAGCCACTCCCCAGTCACATTGGTTTGCTCTCTCTGTGGACTTGAGTATTCTAGATACTTTCTATAATGACATGTCACAATGTCCTGCCTTTTGTGGATGGCAGTTTTTGATTTTTTTGGGGAGGGCACAATGTTTGCAGGGGTCATCGATGCTGTAGCAATGATCAGTTCCTCATTCTTTTGCAAGACTGAGTAATATTCCATTGTCTGGATGGGCCACTTTTTTTTTTTTTTTACTCATCTGTCTGTTGATGGACATTTGGGTTGTTCCCACTTTGAGGTATTACAAATAATTCCACTGTGAGTATTCATGCACAAGTCTTTGTGTTCATTTCTCTTGGGAAAAAACCTGGGAGGGAGATTACTGGGTCACATAATGATTTTTTGTTTCACATCTAGAGGAACTGCTAGACTCTTCCCTTGGTGGCTAGTCCATTGGACTTAATTCCAGTAATGTGTGAAGTTTCCAACATTTTCATGTCCTTGTTGTACTTGTTACTATCTGCCTATTTATTTCAGCCATCCTATCTCATTAGGGTCATTTGTTTCTTATGCAGCACTGACGAACAAACCCAAGGCCTTCCGTGTGGTGATACCCCACTGAGCAGCTTCTTTGGCTCAGCTGTATCTATCATTCACTACTTCTTAGAGGGAGAGAGACAGGCAGAGAGAAAAGAGATAGCACAGCACCACTCGGCCATCCATGGCACACTCCAGGGACCATCATCCGTGGTGTCTCCACAAAGTTGGATCCCAAGGCCGTGTGCATGGAAGGTGTGTGCTCTGTGGGGTGAGCTCTCTCCTGGCCCCTCCTTGAGGTTCTGATGTGCACTTCTTTGATAGTTAATGATGTCAGGCATCTCTTCACTTGTTTCTTGGTCACTTTTACATATTCTTTACAGAGGTGTTTATGGGGATCCTTTGCCATTTAAAAATATTTTTATTTATTTATTCATTTATTGGATAGATACAGAGAAACTGAAGAGAAAGAGGAAGATAAAGAGGGAGAGGGAGAGAGAGAGAGACAGAGAGATTTGAAGCACTGCTATCCCCTTGGGAAGCTTTTCCTTAGCAGTTGGGGACCAGGGGCTTGAACCCAGGTCTTTGTGCATGGTAGCGTGTGTATGCAACCCAGTGTGTCACCCCGTTGCCATTTTTGAAGGTGGTGTTTGGGGATGGTTCCAGGCCCCAAACCTGAGTCACCTCCCTGGCTGAATTTTTCTACTGTGTAGTTGTGTGTGTGTGTGTAGTTGTGTGTGTGTGTGTGTGTGTGTGTGTGTGTGGTGGGGATGGGGAGATAGACGCGGGGAGTAAGAGAGTCCAAGACACTGCCCACCATGCACAGAGCTCCTCTGTCCTTGGTGCTTTCCTGTGGTGCCAGGCATGGAATGCAGGGCTTCATGCATGGGAGAATGCACTTTATTCTCTGAGCCCCTTTTGTGCCTCCCCCCCGCCATTACTCAGTGGCATTTCCATGAACAGCTGCATCCTGGATGAGGCTTCAACGGGCTGTGCCATATAGCCTAGTGTGTCATGGGATCCAGACTCATGTAACTACTCAATCACACATTCACCGAGTGGGCCTGTCTCAGGATGGTACTGTCCGGCCTCTATGCCTGCACTACAAATCCACTGCTCCTGGAGGCCATTTTCCCCATTTTTTGTTGTCCTTGGTGTTGTTGTTATTGCTGTTGTTGTTGTGGGATAGGACAAAGAGAAATTGAGAGAGGAGGGGAAGACAGAGGGGGAGAGAAAGATGAAAGATAGACATTTGCAGACCTGCTTCACTGACTGTGAAGCAACCCCCCTGCAGGTGGGGAGCCGGGAGCTCGAACCAGGATCTTTATGCTGGTCCTTGAGCTTCACTTCGCACCATGTGTGCTTAACCTGCTGCGCTACTACCCGGCCTCCCCTCCCCCCGGCCCCATTCTTAAGGGTGATGTGGGGCTGTATGACTTGTAGAAAAATGTCACTTTCTTTAAGAGAGGCCAAGCAGGCTGACAGAAAGGGAGTCAGGCTGTGCTGGCCACAAGCATAGGTGCGCACACACCCTGAACACGCATGCTCACACTCACAGGGTTACGAGCACACACGTGAGGCTCACACACCCCAGTGTGCAGATGCTGTGTGTGGTGCATGTCTCCTTAAACTCCATCCCTGTGGCCCTCATTCTAGCTGGTGACTCATCCACAGCGGATGGGGTGGGGACTAAGAAACAAAATGGCCTCTTGACTGGCCCAACATCACCCCACAGGCCTGAATTCCAAGTGGCAGACTCTGAGACCCACTCAGGGCAGTGAGCAGCGCCAGACCTCTAGGCTCACCCCTGAGCTTTCAGAACCTGGAGCCTGGGTCCCCTCATTTCTGGAGCTGCTGTGTGGCCTTGAGCAGGATGCTACCCTTCTCTGGGCCTCACCCGTTACTTGCTGGAGACAAGGAGACGGCAAAAGTTGGCCCCAGACCCTTCCCAGCACCAAGGCTCTGGATTCCTGGTGCTTATCTGAAGGGAACTGAATGAAGTCTCATCCTCACCTGCTTCTCCAGGCCTACAGTTATGAGCCCAGGCATGGCTTTCTGAAAACCGAGTGCCAGGCCCCGTGGACACCAGGAAGTGGCAGGTCACTTCCGGGACATCGGGATAGTATAGTCTTGGGAGGTGGGGGAGGTGTTCTGCCACCTACCCGGCGGGAGGTTCTCTGCTCCTGGAGCCTTGGGAAGGCTCAAGTTCTAACAACCTAGGAGGAAGAGAATGGCCTGGACAGTCCCCATAGTGGATCCCCACTGGTGGCCTTAGTCTCTCCACCAGAAGTCGTTTCTGAGGGCGGTGGATTTGCCCTGAATGTAAGTGGAGGGATCAGCTGGGCAGGGCTGACTTGGCCCCTCTCCCAAGGAGGAAGCTTTAGACCAGGGCAGGGTGGGCTGGACAGGCAGGGATGGCCCTGGGCTTAAGATCATCTTAGAGGTCTGGGGAGCCGGATGTGACCATCTGCCATATTTCCTTTCTCAGTCCTGAAAGCACAGGGTAGGGGAAAGTTGTTTTTTTTTTAAAGACTATGAATTTTATTTTATTTATTTTCCTTTCATGGGGGGGATTAATGGTTTACAGGCAACAATAAAATACAGAAGTTGGTACATGTGTAACATTTCTCAGTTTTCCACATAATGCTCTAACCCCCCACCTAGGTCCAGGGGAAGGATTTTAGGCCTCCCTTGGCAAATGGGCACACAGGTTCAGAGAGGGTGTGTGACTTGCCTGGGGCCACACAGCAGTATTTCCTGCTGCTCAACCCAATGTCCCTGGACACTTGACTCTGCCTTTCTCTGAACCCCTGGCCAGGCCCCGCAGAGCTCATAGTGTCAACTGAACCAGCTGCACCCACAGTAGGAAGTGCTCGGGAAGTAGCGGTCTGCACTCTTGGCCCTACCCAAGTTGGGGGTGGTAGTGGTGGAGGAAGTCAGTGTGTGTGGCCTGCCCCATTTAGGTGGTGGTGATGGTAGGGAATCCCACTGAATGCTGCAGCTGACTTGGTGTCTGTTCAGGGTGGGCTCTGGATCCCTAGAAGGGCCTTTGCCTTCAGAGGTCAGGGTGTGCCCCTGCCCAGGACAGCTTCTAGCCTCAAATGGACCTTCAGTGCCGCCATCACCTGTCGGCCCACCCCCGTGACCCGACACATCTGAACAGGCACCGAGCTCATATGGCTGGACCCCCCTGCCTTTGGGGCTCAGTGTTCCCATCTCTGAGATGGGTCTAATCCAGAGGCTTTATTTCATGGGGTTGTCATGGAGACAGAAAGCAACCAGGAGGGGAAGCACGCAGCCTGCCTTACCCACTTGTGTGAGGTCTCTGGATACAAATGTGTATTTGTGGGGGTGGGGGGAGGCCCATGGATAACCAGGCAGCAGCTGAGGGCTGGAAGAGCTGTGCCTGCCCATACTTGAGGTGCTGAGCCCCAGCTCTACATGGCAGCACCACACGTGATAGAGCAGAGCTGTGGCGTCTCTTCCCACCTACCCCCTCTTCCTTTCTCTGGAACAGAAAAGGGTTGGGGGGGGGGGGAAAGCCAGCCAAGGAATGGTGGAGTCACACATGCATGAGGCTCTGTTAAAACACACACACACACACACACACACACACACACACACACACACCAGAGAAGGGTGGCTGACTATGCCGGGGCCTCCGTGGCTGACCTTGCCAGGGCCTCCAGGAGTCAAGGTGGGGAGAGTGTATCCTCACGGTGTCCAGAGGCTGGGGTGAGCTTTGGACACATGGGCAAGCATCCCCAGAGCAAGGCTGGTGTGCACCAGGGCAGGTGAGAGGACCAGTGACTTAGAAACTGGGGGAAGTAGGGGCTGGGGAGGTGGGGAGGGGCTGTACCTGAGTAAAGGCCAGGCTGCAGGGAGTGGTGGTGGGTATAACAGACAGGACAGGTGCCCAGGACTGGGGAGTCACCGAGGGTTGCTGAGCAAGGCCCCTGTTCACTGGAAAAACCTATTTGTAAGCCTGTGCCTCTGCTCCCCCATATTCTGGTGGGGCCTGCAGGCCATGCAAAGTGGCCCAAGGAGGATCTGGGAGGGTACTGTCTTCCCTCCACTCCCCAGGTAAGCTGGGGCCTGGGATATGCCTTCAGAGCTAGCTCCAGGCCTATAAATTGTGGTCACAGGGCCCCCTGTCCCATGGGGCTGTCTCAGGTGAGACACACAGAATGCCAGTATATGGTGACCCTCTGCGCCCAGGACCCTGCATCTTCCTCATCAAGTCTCCTCAGGCTGCCACTTCTCTGCAGGCCATCTCCCTTTGTCTCCATGGTGAGATGGGAGGGCTTGGTTCCTTAACACAAGAAGAGGCGAGAGTGGTAGAGGGTGAGTAACAGCTGAGAAACTGAGTCTGAGCTGGAGGCTGGGGAGCTGGGGTGGCAGATACAGGGCAGGGTTCTGGGGAAGTCTGTCCAGAGGCACAGCACATGGGAGAGCCCACCTGTTTCCTTTCAGGGACAATGGTGGCTTTCTGGGGACAGGAGGGTCCCCGGAAAAGTGACAAGTTCTGGGGCCTCCAGGGAAATGCTCACTCCACAGGGCTGGGCTGTGGGACTTTTCTTTCCCTAGACCAGCTTCATGGTGTGACTGCATGATCAGCTAAGTTTTCCAGAGCCCTAGCTGCTCACCACACTGTGACATGCCCTCAGCTTACCTCCCCAGAGTCCCCACTCAGGACTCACATGTCAGGCAGCCGTCCCTTCTGCCCCAGGTCCACAGAGG
The DNA here is from genome assembly GCF_950295315.1 of Erinaceus europaeus. NCBI lineage: Eukaryota > Metazoa > Chordata > Mammalia > Eulipotyphla > Erinaceidae > Erinaceus > Erinaceus europaeus. Next base: position 14,800,895 of record NC_080165.1, on the reverse strand, counting down.
CTCAAACAGGGCATCTTCTCCCAAGGGTGGTTCTTGGGACTCCACGGCTGTCTTCTGCCCACATGCATGTGCATATGCACTACCTAGGGGCCTGTGGGTTTGGTGCGCAGAGCCAGCGGTCTCCTGAGTGGGCTGGGGCTGCCATGCTAACATAACTTAGCCAAGGACCAGCTAGGCCAACTGTCGCTCTCAGGGAGCCCGTGCTCACAGAACAGGCAAGACGGGCTCAAAAGATCAGGGCAGGTGGTGGTGGTGCTGGGGTCTCCCAGCAGAGACTGTGGTGAATGAAGCCCTGGAGCTGAACCCGCCCACAGAAGGGGCTACAGACTCATGTGCAGCCTGGAAGTCTCAGCTGCTGGACTGAACAAGGAGACAGTTTCCCTTCTGGTTGGCAGTTTAGAAAGGCAGGCGGCAGCATTAGAACTAGAATTGGAAAGTGGTTAGAATTTGGCCATGAGCGGGAAAGAATTCTCCCCCAATGAACCTGTTCACTTGTTCCTTTTCACCCTCAAGGGACCTTTCCATTGGTGGCGCCTGAGTGATTTGGGACCTAGGACACACTGGGACCTGGGGTTGTGCCCACTTGAGAGGGAAGAAAGAATCGTGGTTCAGGGGAGGAGGGGGAGAGAGAGCAGCGGGCACAGCACTGCCAGCTTGGGGAGTGCAGTGATTTGGTGGGTGAGGAGGAGGGGGTTGGTGAGGGAGGGTCTTCTGAGCCAAGCCAGGGGATTCCAGGAGAGGGGAGACTCAGAGCTTGGCCAGGGGCCAGCATGGATGACCAGAGAGGGAGGCAGCAGCAGAGTCAGCCTTTCTCCTGGGGGAACCTACCACCCTGCAGCTCCCAGGCTCTGGGCACAGGCAGAGAACTTGACAACAGCGATGATGCCCTTGCATGCCTGGCTGGTGCTGGGGCACCTGCTGCGTCTCACCCAGCACCCTCCGCCTCCTCTACCCCCCAACCCCCGCAGGGAGCCGTGAGGCCGCCTTCACCTACGCCATCACTGCAGCTGGGGTGGCCCACGCCGTGACGGCGGCCTGCAGCCAGGGCAACCTCAGCAACTGCGGCTGTGACCGAGAGAAGCAGGGCTACTACAACCAGGCGGAGGGCTGGAAGTGGGGCGGCTGCTCGGCCGACGTGCGCTATGGCATCGACTTCTCACGGCGCTTTGTGGATGCCCGTGAGATCAAGAAGAACGCGCGGAGGCTCATGAACCTGCACAATAACGAAGCCGGCAGGAAGGTCGGTGCTCCCGGGGTGCTCACCTCCCCACCCTGGGGTGGGAGGTGCTGTTCTAGCTAAGGAAGTCTGGGGCACCCCGAGAGGACCAGAGCAGAGCCCTGGGCAGAGGGCAGCCACCCTGTGCCCATTGTGGATGGGAGGTGGGGTGCCCTCTGCTCCCTCATGCATAGGAGGGGAGGGGTGATGCCCTCTGGCCCCCTATGGTGAGATAGAAGGTGGGGTGCCCCTTGCTCCCCCCTTGGGTAAGATGAGAGGAGGCGTGCCTTCTGGTCCCCTATGGATAGGATGGGAGGAGGGGTGCCCTCTGGCCCCATCATAGGTGGGATGGGAACCTCAAAGTCCTTGTCCTCTCCCTGGTTAATACACCCAGAGACACTTCCTGGAGGAGGTGGCCTTTGGCTCAGGCTGCCATGAGGATAGGCTGTCCCTGGATGGATGGAAGGGAGGGCACAGGGTGGGGGGCAGTCAGTGTCACGCAAAGGGTGGGCTGTGGTGCGGGGGCTGCCTGTGGAGGATGTTCAGACAGCTGGGGCAGAAGTCAGGGTGAGCCCAGCCCGGCCCTGCCTGTGGGGAGATGAGGCCCCAGATACGGAGCTGGGAGGAGTAGCCTCCATGGCGGCAAGATGATCCAAGATAGGGCAGCCGGCCGAGTGGAACCTTACTCCAGGCCTTGCTCCCTGGCCTGGCTCCCCGGCCTTGTTTCAGGGACCAAGCTGGGAGGCTCTGCAGCCTGCCCCTCCAACACAGAGAAGCTGGGATGACCCTCCCACAGCCCCTGCTCCTTCTCCGTGACAGGTGCTGAGCAGAGCATGGGGGCCAAGAGGGAGTCAGATGCCATCCTTAGTGGACTGAGTAGGGAGCTGGGGGTCATGGGCAACCCTACGGGAGGCAGCAGAGATTTCCTGGAGGAGGTGACATCTGAGCAGAGCCTTGAAGGCCATGCCAGAGCTGAGAAGCGAGAAAGCAGAGAAGTAGCACTGGGGTGGGGGCTGCAGATGGTGGGAACATAGCAGGTGCACCCAGGTGACACAGGGCTGGAGAGGCAAGTGGAGACTGGCTTAGAGCAGGCCTTGAGTGTCACGCTGAAGTTGGCCATCATCTGGACTGTGTGGAGGGCACGTGCAGCAGGTGGCATAAGCTTAATTCTGGGGGTGGGGGGAGGAGAGGGATGAGTGGTAGCATGGAGACAGGAATGAGAGGCACCTTCTTCACTTCCAGGGTGCTCACAGATGGCTCCTAACTACTGCTCTCCAGGTGGAGATCAAGCTGGGCTATGGGGGGGGGGGGATGAGGAAAGCTTGGTTCATTCACCTGGAGGAATCTGGAGGACTCCCTGGAGGAGGAGGAGGAGGAGGAGGAGGAGGAGGAGGAGGAAGCATGACTGGGCACCTCATGGAACCACCTGAGCCTGGGCAGTAGCTTGGGACCTGAGTGGCAGCTCCGCCGTCCCTGCAGTTAGGAAGGGTTCAACATCCCCATTGAAGTTCAGAGTGAGCAACAGAATCAATCCCTAAAGCTACTGGGGAAGAAGTCAGGCCCTGCAGGGAGATGAGGGTCCTGGGTGCTTCTGAGGTGGGACTTGAGCCACTGCTCCATGGAGACACGGCCAAGCGAAAGCAGCGTTAGAAGAATGGGCACATGGGGTGGAGGGGCAGCCCGGCTCAGAGCGTGGAGGTGGGCTCGCTGGCACCTGGGACCAGTCTGCTAGTACAAGGCTCTGACTGCCAGCCCCACTGGGGTTTGACCTGTGAGCCACAGATGCCACTGTGGGAAGTAAAAGGACACCAGGGGTGGAGCTGGATGGGGGCACACCTGGCTGATTGCACACATAACCACACACAAGGACCTGGGTTCAAGGCCCTGCTCCCCACCTACAGGGGAAGCTTCACAAACAGTAAAGCAGGGTGGCAGGTGTCTTTCCTGTTTCCTTCTCTATCTCCCTTTCATCTCAGCTTCACTCTGTCCTATCAAGAACCAAAGAAAGAACGAAAGAGAGAAGAGAGGAGAAGAGAAAAAAGAAGAAAAGAAAAGAAAAGATTAAACCACCAGGGAGGAGGCAGGGTTGGATTCTGGGTCTGTGGAAGGGATAGGAGGAGGCTGGAGAACACAGAGGCTACATGGAACTCCAGTCTGGGTGGGGAGGGTTTGGAACGGAGACAGGGACTGGAGGTGGAGGGACAGTAGGTCACAGCAGGGCCAGGGAAATGCCAGAAAGTGGTCAGCACTTGTCTCAGGTCACCTAGAAGGTCCTGTTCTGACCCATCCTTGTTTTTTGCTTCTTTGTTTTTTATTTTTTACTGGCTAGGATTTTCACTGGGGCTTGGTGCCTGCTCTACAAATCCACCATGCTTGGCATTCTTTTTCCTTTTCCCTCATATTTTTATTTGATAGGACAAAGAAAAAATTTAGAGGGGAAAGGAAGAGAGAGAGAGAGAGAGAGAGAGCTGCATCCCTGCTTGACTGCTTGAGAAGCTTCCTCTCTGCAGGTGGGGAGCGGGGTCTCAAACCCAGGTCCTTGTGTGTGGTGACATGTGTGCTCAACTGGGTGCTCTACCACCTGCCCCCCACTCCCACCCCTCTTTGAACCTCAGTCTCCTCCCCTGTACAAATAGGCAGAGTATTCCTGACTTCCTGTCCCCCCTGGCCAGGCCCCTCATGCTGTGAGGCTGTAGAAGCCAGCCACCTTCAAGGCTTTCAGCAGCCTAGGCCACCAGCCACCTTGACCCTCATGATGGAGTGTCCAGGCTTACACCTCCCTGCGCTATGTCTCCCGTGAGAAGCTGAGCAGCCCTGGCCACAGCGAGGCCCCACAGGCTGGGCTGAACAAGCAGCCATGTCCCGGCTTCTCCAGTCTCACAGTGCTGTGTTTCCTCCCTCTAAATCCTCTGGGGTCTGGGGCCTTCTTGCCTCTTCCAACTCCAGGGGGCTTCTTGGTCTGAGATAACCTCCTCTTTAATTAATTAATTAATTAATTAATTAATCGATTTATCTATTTACTTATTCTACTGTCATCAGGGTTATTGAAGGGGCTCAATACCTACATGATGAATCCAACACTCTGTTGGACACTTTTTGTTTGTTTGTTTGACTCTCTTTTATTTCATAGGACAGAGAGAAACTGAGAGGGGAGTGGGAAATAGAGAGGGAGAGAGATAGAGAGACACCTGCAGACCTGCTTCACCACTCATGAAGCTTCTCCCTACAGGTGAAGAGTGGGGGGAGTTGAACCCTGGTCTTTGTGCGTGGTAATGTGTACATTCAATCTTTGGTTCTTATCAGAATCCTTGTCTTTGTCTTTAGGTCAGATCCCTGATCCAGATTGATTATACTGTCACTTTAATCACAGCCACAGGAACCTAGTGCCTCGTAAGGCCACACTGACCTTCTGAGTGGATGTGACTGGGAGACACCATTCACCCCACCCCAGGCTGGCACTCATCACCCTTTGCATCCCTGGCATTGGGGGTCAAGGTTAGGGGGAGAAGCACACAGGGGCCAGGAAAGGTCTAGCCAGCCCCCAGGACCATACTGAGTGTTGTTCTTAGTGCCAGGTGCCCCCTCTTCCACACAGAGCCCTAGCCAGCCTTTTCCTCAAGCCCCCAGCTCCTTTGGGCCAGCCCAGGACATGCTGCTGCTTCTGAGTAGTCGCCAGAGTCCCTGGTGCTGGTGCCTCAGATGCTGTGACTCTTACAGAGAAGGTGCTGGAGAAAAGAACTGCCCATTCTAGAAGGCTGTGATCACGGCCCAGGGGAGGCCCATGCCCAGGGGACCCAGCCAAGTGGAGATGCAGCCCCTTCATCTGCAAGCAGCGGCCTGGTTGCTTTAACTGCTGTCTAACCCAATCCCCCAAACACCCTGGCAGAAAGGGGTTCAAGGGGGTTCGGCTATTTGGCTGAAGGTGGAGGACAGTAGAGTAGGTGGGAGAGCAGTTGTCCAAGGCTAGCCCACCTGGCCTGCATAACCTCTCACCTGGACACCCCCTGCCAAGGTCAGAAGTCCCTTGAGTCCATAGCTTCAGGTGGTAAGCCTCTCCCTGGGCTTGGACTGCGAGGGTCTGTATGTGGTCCAGCCTGGCCTGAGGGTCATGGCAGGTTAGTGGAGAGTGAGGCTCTGGAGTGAGGGGAGGGTTCTCACCAAGATGAGCACAGGGCAGCACTGGGTGGGGGTGGAACTAAAAAGGAGAGGAGTGGGAAGAAGAGGGATGGCAGGATCAGAAGTCCTTGGCCCTGGGACCCCATGGTGGGCTCTGGGATCCTCTAGACCATACTTTGACCCAGACACCCCACAGTCCAGCCTCACAACTCTAGCTCTTAATAGCCACCAGACTGGCTCTCACAGTTCATTAGCACTAGGGGAGGGGTATCTGCCTGCCCTCCTTCCCCTCCATCCCTTCCTCTCTTCCCTCCACCCCTGCTAGTAGGTTATCTGCATGGCTACAGAGAAGCCCATACACCCCCCCCCCCCCAGACTCCAGCCTCCATCACCTGCCCCCGCCCCCACACCCAGGAACCCACCAGGCAGTGTAGGGCTGCCTGCTTCCTCTAGGGTTCAGGCCTGATGTGTCCTGGCCTGGAAGGTGACACGACAGTGACCCGTCATGTAGGCTGGACCCCTTGGACTTTCACTGATTCATTTCTTCATTCTTTGAGGGTCTCCTCATGGGGCCAGTGATGGGGCTTGGGCCCAGGGATCAGAGGCTGGCCAGGTCCTTGCTGGGCTACTGAAATGAGGCCAGAGGGAGCCCAGACAGCTGACAAATGGCTTTCTCTGCCTCCGCAGCCACAAGGCATCAGCTAATGATTCCCCATCTGTAATCAGGCCCGACTGGCAGGGGCTTTCGATCCGGGTAAATGAGTACCTGGGGTCAGGGCTGGCTCTGGGAATCAGCCTTCCAGGGCGTGGAGGGAGGCCCAAGGAAAACACACAGTGGTGCCCACCCAAGGCCCTCACGGATCCGGGGAGAAAGAACAACAGGCAGGGGGCTGACTTCCCAGCAGCTGGCACGTCCCAGCTCACCTGCACCGGCTCCTTCCGGCACCCACCGCACATGGACCCCCATGTGCCCGGCCAGGCAGGAGGGTGGGGAGTGGGCCAAACAGAGTACATTTATTAAGCACCTGCTGTTGTCGGGCCTGGTGCCACTAGGAGACGCTGCCTCCACTGGCTGGGTGCCAGCCCTAGCTTTGCCGCCTGCTACTCCGTGGTTTGTGGCCAGTCCCCCAGCTCCAAGCCACAGTTTCCTCACGGGTACATTCATTTCCTACAGGTTGTAGCAAAACCCACTGGCTTCATGCCTGTCAGGTTCTGGAAGTTGCTGACCCTCCTAGGCACACTGGGGACTGGTCCCTTTCACAGATGATGGGGCGGAGGCTCAGGGAGGCAGAGACACTCAGCTGTGGTCGCACAGCAGCGAGTGGAGGGAGGGAGCCCCAAATGCGAGGGGCGGGGGCAGACCACCCTGAGCCGCTGTCCCGCAGGTCCTGGAGGAGCGCATGAAGCTGGAATGCAAGTGCCACGGCGTGTCGGGCTCCTGCACCACCAAGACGTGCTGGACCACGCTGCCCAAGTTCCGGGAGGTGGGGCACCTGCTTAAGGAGAAGTACAACGCAGCCGTGCAGGTGGAGGTGGTGCGGGCCAGCCGCCTGCGTCAGCCTACCTTCCTGCGCATCAAGCAGCTGCGCAGCTACCAGAAGCCCATGGAGACGGACCTGGTGTACATCGAGAAGTCTCCCAACTACTGCGAGGAGGACGCAGCCACCGGTAGCGTGGGCACGCAGGGCCGCCTGTGCAACCGCACGTCCCCTGGTGCGGACGGCTGTGACACTATGTGCTGTGGCCGGGGCTACAACACCCACCAGTACACCAAGGTCTGGCAGTGCAACTGCAAGTTCCACTGGTGCTGCTTTGTCAAGTGCAACACCTGCAGCGAGCGCACCGAGGTCTTCACCTGCAAGTGAGCACCGCGCCCTGTCTGCACGCTCCCTCCCAGCCTGCCAGTGCCGCCCAGTGGAGGCCAGGACTGGCTAGAGAACACGGCAGGAGGGGGACTCCCCCAGGCTTGGCATGCACTCCCCGCTCCCCCTTCCCTCCTGGGAGCTGAGCTGCTGGTGCCCGCCACCAGGCCTGTGCCTTTTTTTGTTGTTGTTGTTGCTCTGGGCCAGCAACCCTCCTGGACTTACTGGCCAGATTTGGGATGTCTCCCAACACCCTCTCCTGCTGGCCTGGAAACAGTATGTGTATGGGGGAGAGCATGAAAGACTGTGGGCCAGGCCACCCTGCTGCCGAGCCTGGTGTTGACAGAATTATTTATGTGTTCTTAGTCTCAGAAGAGGATGCTTAGCACTAAGGTGTAGCTGGTCCTAACTCCAGACTCTGAGGTGGCACCTGCACCCTCCCTGTCTTCCCTTCTGCTTTCTGTCCTAGCTCCCTTGTGCCCCTTAACCCCCCCCCCCCGAAGTGTATCCCTGTGTATCCTGCCCTCCTGGCCTGCCTCAAGGCTCTCTGGGGCCTGGGTGTCTCAGGAGGACCCCCGAGAGAAGCACAGACAAGACCTTCAAGTTTCCAGCTCCTTCCTCCCCGAGTCACACTCCATAAACCCAGATGCCACCTGCGCCAGCTGCCAGGAGGGCTGTGTCTCCTTCCCGGTGCTTTCACCCTTCCAGCCTCCCGCCCACTCCCCACCCTTGTTTACAGAGCCCCTCTTGCCTGGGCTGGACAATCTTCCCCCGACAGTGCTTTGGGGTTGGCATTCAGGGACACTTGCCTTGTTAGACAGATGGGGAAGCTGAGGCCCAGAATGGCTCAGAACTTGTCAGAGACCCCCATGGCCATGAGCAAGGCTCCTGCCTTGACCAGGGCTTTCTGACTTCCAGCTCAGGGCCTTGACCCTGAGGTCCTCAGGCCTTGAGAAATCCAGCTGTGCTGTGGGGGGACTCACCCCCAGAGGAGTCTGTGAGATTTCTCTGTGGTTTCCTGGGCCCTTTGCCCTGACCGTGATGCTGAGAAAATGTGGATCCAGGGCTCAGGTGTCATTTGCCCAGGCCACCTGCAATACACAGATACACACACAGACACACACACAGACACACACACAGACACACACACAGACACACACACAGACACACACACACACACACACACACACACACACACACACACAATGGAGAGCCTCCCAACTCACCCCACACAGAAGCCTGGGAGGCAGGAACAAGAAAGGACTCAGCTGGGTTCCAAGCCTCCTACAGGGTGGGGAGAGATGGGAGCCTGGGGCTTGGGGCTGGAAGTGTTCTCTGCAGATGCTCCCACCCCCTCCCCTTGGAAACTGAGACACAGGATAGGCACCTGCCCAGGGCTGGAGAGGATGATGCTATCAACTTCTGGCACCCCCTCCACTGCCCACATATGCCACACACAGAGGATGCTTTTTCCCAGAAACCCTTGGAAACGTGTCCTCAGGTGGCTGACCCTCCCAGTGGGCTGGGCCTTAGCCAGGGCAGGCGACAACGTTTCGGCCCTATCCTTGGCATACACCACGAGTGTCCCCAGTCATGCTGGGACACTCCATCGGCTACTGTCCTGGGAGCTTCCAGGGCCTTGTGAATGCACACCCCGGCCCTGTCCCCTGTCCCCTACCCGGGTCCCAGGATGTCCTGAGTCCACCGGCCCAGCATCCTCTGCCAAGGAACCTGGTTAACTTATATTGTTATATAGCGTCAAAATGTCTATAGTGTCTTTTAAATTATTGTGACCTACACTGGGTACTAGAAGGGGGGGTGGCCGCACACTGTCCCCCGAGACAGGCTCCTCCTTCTGCTTGAACTGGACCCTTGGGGCTCCCGATACCACCAAGTCACAAGCACTGTCTTGGATAAGAACCTCCCCCCTCCACAAGTAGTCTGTCAGCAAAGGGTCCTTCTGGGGTGGGGAGGGGGGCCTGTGTGACCAGGCAGGAGTGCTGGAGGCTGAGGCATTGTGAGTGCCTGTAGTGCCACCTCCCCTTAGGGACATGGTGGGCTTCTGGAGGACTGCGTCTGGCCTCTCCTGGAGGGGAACACCGCCCCAATAAAGCTGGAATCAGAGTGGTGTATGCATGTGTGTGGAAATCATATCCCTGCAATGGTTGCCCTGGGGGTCGAACAGTGTCCCTCGAAGACACTCCCCCAGCCCTCCCCACCCTTCTGTGGCCCCCCTCCTCTGGCCTATGTGGCCCTCTCTGAGCCGCACTGATGTCCCCTTCCTCTGGTCCTAAGACACCTTTATCCCCTCCCCCCCTTTCCCAGGAAGGGACACAGACCCTGAGTGCTCCCTGTTCCAACTCAGGACACAAGGAAAGGCAGGCTGAGGGCCCAGTGACAGTGGATCCATGAACTTAGGTGGGGCTGGTCTCAGGGAGGGGAAACCAAGCACAGGGACCCACAGTCAGAGAACCCCCTCCCCCTCTCTGTCTCTTCCCTCTATGAGCGCATAAGGACTCCAATCTCAGGGACCTGAGGGGGTCTGTCTGCCTGAGCCTGGGGGCTTCGGGGTGTTCTGTGACGCCCCCCCCTCATCCCCAGCAATTCTTGCTGCTTCTCCCAGAGGCCTAGCTGCCGGCCTCCTCGCCTGCAGTAAAGCTCCCGAGGATGAATGGCATTCCTGCCCAAGGCCGCAAGGCATGTGGCGGGGCCGGTTTGGCCACTGCCCGCTGTCCCGGCAGCCTGGCATCGGGCGGAACCACTGATCAAACAGCCCCTGTCCCTGCTGTGCCCGCCTGGGCACCCACAGAACCTGGCCCCAGACCCAGGGCTCCATTCAGGGGGGCCCATGGGGAGTTCTCCAAGGGGGGTGGGGTGTGGCTCAACCCTCCAGGCTGAGCAGAGGAAGAGATGGGCAGGAAAGAGGCCCTGAATTTGAAGGGGTCTGTCCTTTTCTGATGCCCAGCCTCTAGGGAAGATGGCCTCTGTTTCCCCATCTGGGAGCAGGAGGTGTCCTCGGCCAAGATCTGGTGGCCAGCGGGGCCTATGGGGTCAAGGTCTGGGCCAGGTCATTTGGCAGGAAGCCCTGGTTCCCTATGAGACGGTAAGCAAATCCGAAGTGGTAACTGCGCAGGATGGCGGGGTCCGGCGACTCCCACAGGCCCAGGAATGAGGAAAGAGCCGCCAGAGTGCCCGGCCCCACTGCCCAGACTGTACTTATTTCTTGGCCATGGTTCAATCCCAGCCTTGGCCTCCCGGGGCCGCCCAGCACATCCTCTGAGAGGCCCTGCCCAAGGTGTGCACCTCCATTGCCAGGGTCTATCAGCAGCCGCCCCACTCCCCAAGACTCCAGCCCCAGCTTCTGCCTCTGAAGTTGACCTTTCAGATTTCTCCAGGTGTTTGGGTCCCCCTTCCCCTGTGGACGCCCCTGTGACACCGCTGCATCTTACCTCTGTGCCTGCTGGATTTTGTCACATTTAGCCCTGCTGGGTGTCCGGCTGCCTCTCTGCCCTTCCTGCTACATTCTCAGAAAGCACAGGGTCTCCAAAGATGAGGCAGTGGTGAGGCATGTGGGCTTTACTGAGGAAAACTTGGGGACACTGGCCAGGAGAGCCAAGGGTCCTAGGAGCACATCTCTGTCACTCACTCACTCACTCACTCACACTCACTCACACTCACTCACTCACACACTCACTCACTCACACACTCACTCACTCACACACTCACTCACTCACATACTCACTCACTCACACACTCACTCACACACTCACTCACACACTCACACACTCACTCACACACTCACTCACACACTCACTCACTCACACACTCACTCACACACTCACTCACACACTCACACACTCACTCACTCACACACTCACTCACACACTCACTCACTCACTCACTCACACACTCACACACTCACTCACACACTCAGTCACTCACTCACTCACACACTCACTCACACACTCACTCACTCACTCACACACTCACTCACACACTCACTCACACACTCACTCACTCACTCACACACTCACTCACACACACTCACTCACACACTCACTCATTCTCACATTAACACACACTCACACATACTCATACTCATTTACTCACTGCACACTCACACACATTCACTCACACATACACTCATTCACACACACACACACACACACACACACACACACACACACACACACACTACCTAATACATACACATACACTCATTCACACACTCACATTCCCATATTCACCTGCTCCTTCAGTTCTGCTGAAGGCCTGGGCATGGGATTGGGGGTAAGGGTGGCTCATGCCTGGTTTTCACTTCCGGGAGTCTAGATCTTCACCCCACCGTCTGCCCTGAGTAGGCAGCCCACTGGGTGCAAGGGAAGGCAGGACAGGACTTTGGGGTAGCTCCTCCACAGCCCTGAGCATTGTCTGTGGAGCCAGCATAGAAGAGTGGCTGGCTTGGCAAAGCCCAGCCTTCTCCTTGCCTGGAGGGTGCCCCTACCCAGACTGCAGGGGCTGGGCTCCAGTCCTGGGCTCTCTTATGCTGCACCCCAATACCAGGGCTCCCGAGGAGGTCGCTCAGTTACTTACCTATGACTGTGGTCATCCCTCCTGACCCTCAATCTCATCTTTTCTCACTCTCCTCTCCCAAACATGCCCCTGCCCTGCCAACTAGACATCTCTAGCTAATGAGTGTGTGGGTGGGTGAGGGGTAGGTTCACCATTCCTAACTGGGGGAGCTGTCCATTATAGACACCCTCCCTGCCCCCTGCCTCTGCCTGGGATGTTCCTTTCATCTGTCTCCCCTTATCCATACCCTTCCTTCTCAGAATGCAGTCTCCCCAGAAAGTTCGAAGGGATTCTCACCCTGATGGGTGGCATCCATGCTGCTGTTACCCCTGGTATCCCAAGCTGGATAGGTGTGCATGGGATACCGAACACTCCCTCCCCATGCCTGTCCCTTAGCCTTTACAACACCCCCAAATATCCCTCAAAGAGGCAGCAAGGCATGGGGAGGAAAGGGTCTTCTCTGGAGGGTAGGCATACAACCATGGCAGCCAGAGCAGAACTTGAACCCTTGTCTTCATCCTCTAGCCAGACTCCTGTCCCCTCCTGCATGGGAAGGCTGGTGGGGGGGTGGGGGGTATTCCCAGGCCATGCAGGGGTGAGTGGGAAGGGCTAGTGAAGACCAGACTCAGGGAGGGGTGACAGCAAAGTCTGTCTCCACACCAAACAGAACAGGGGAGACTGGGAGGCACAGCAGCAAGCAGGATTGGGGTTCCACATTGAACTGAATTCTGTGTCTCCCTGAGCTGGGAGGTGGGGACAGGGAGCTATGGTCTGGGAGCCCCAGGGCTGGGAGTGGGTGGAGGCTGAGCTAGGGCAAGTGGAGCTGGTGTGCACACCCTTGGGCAGAGCTTCAGGCTGCTCTTGCAGACTTGAGGCCACCCAGAGCTGGGAAGTCCCACCAGACACCAGTTTGGGTCTCTCCTGCTTTGTTCTGGCCCCTCTACCCCATCTGCAACTGAACACTCCTCCCTCCTCATCCTCTGAGGGCCCCCCTGCCTGCCCACTAGCTTCTGGGTCCTGCAGGACACAGGGACACAGAGTTGCCTGGCCAGGATGGCCCAGGACCCTTGGGGATTAGAACTCGGGGGTCTTGGGGGAACCCAGGGAATACAGGTCTTGTCCCTGCCCCTGCAGTGCCCAGCAAAGGTTTGGAGAGGGCAGGCACACAGCCAGATGCACCAGTGAGGGGGGGCTGCTGCTGACTGCCCCTGGGGGACATTCCCTCAGGTTCTGAAGCCCTCTGGTCAGCTCCCCACAGTCTGCTCTACTCTCTGTGGTCTCAGGTGAAGGGAAACCCTCCCAGCTTGGTGGGGAAGCAGCCAGATGCCAGATCAGGAGGCCTCTAACTCCACCTGCAGGCAGAGCCCAGTGGCCTGCAGGGCTGGGCTGGGTGACTCTCACCTGGGAACACAGGCAGCCCTGCCTGGCTGACCCACTGTGAAGTGTGAGGCCCAAGGGTGGTCTAGACCTTTTCAGAGATAGTCCAGTGGACTTCTGAGGAGGGAGCTCTCCTTAGATTCTTGGAAGCCCCCTGCCCAGACTGGGACCATTCTGCCAGCTGGACCTGAGTTCTCCAACCTCACTGTCCCAGAGGAAGCTGGGAGAGGATGTGTGTGTGTGTGTGTGTGTGTGTGTGTGTGTGTGTGTGTGTGTGTGTGTGTGTGTGTGAGTGTTCCTGCTTCCTCCCTTGGTTTCTCCCTCCAGCTATCACTACTGACTCCCGGGCCCTGCTTTTCTCACCAAAAAGACAGGATAACATTCATCTACTTGCACATTTTTATTCTATTTATTTTGCCAGAGCACTGCTCAGTTCTATCATACAGTGGTCTAGGGATTGAACCTGGACCCTTGGAGCCTCAGGCATTTGAGTTTTTTTGCATAACCACCATGCTACCCAACCACCACCCCTCTATCCCATTTACACTTTCCTTTATTCACTGGTTTTCGTGGCTAACTTCTTTTGTGCCTCCATGGAGCTTGGTGCTCCATGGCATTGGAGATCCCAGAGCTGAGATGTAAATGATATAACCCCAGATCAGAATAGGGGTGATGGAAAGATATATAAACAAATCCTCTTAGCACCTGCCTGGACCCCCCTTTTACACACACACACACACACACACACACACACACATACACACACGTAACCGCAGTATGGGGAATCTGGGTCTGGGAGCACAGAGAAGCATGGGACCGGCCTTGGCTCCATGGATGAGAAAGTTGAGCAGTAAGGACAGGCTTCCTGGAGGAGACACTGATGTCCAGGCTGAGGACCAAAGGGAAAAATGAGGGAGATAGGAGCTGAGAGGCAGTAGGAAAGGAGATGCTTCAGGCCAGGGTCTGGGGTGGTACTGGGTTAACTGAAGGGACAATGGACCATGGAATTTGTAGGGAGAGTGGAGCCTGGACAGCTGCCCACTAGCTTACAAGGTCTCAAAAGGTTCAAACAGGTTCTGAAAGGACAGAGGGCAACCTTGCACTTGAGCCTTGTGGTTTCCAGTATTTGGCAAGAGGTCTGCTGCCCACCCCCTGTCTCATGCCTTCTGGGCAGAGGCCCGGCATGCCAGCCAGCTACCTTGGCATCCAGGCTGCATCTAAAGCCCTCGTTTTCCAGAAGAAAAGTGTCTCAGATAGGAGTCATGGGACTTTGAGGGGTGATGGGGTCCCTCCTGAGGCCACTCCTACCCTTACCCATCCCCTACCCTTGACGACCCCTCCAACCACAGTCTGGGGATGGGGCTCTGGTTTCCAGGCCTTTTGAGGGATATTTGATGAGGCCCCAGAAGCCTAAACGTTTGAGGAGGGGCCCCCATAGGCTGGGTTGGACCTCTGTTTCCCTATTTGGAATGCCTGATGTCCAGGCTGCCATTGGACTCTAGGGTGGTCCTAGTCCGGTTCCCATTCACACAGCCTCTGGGCTTACCTGTACCTCTGAGCTAGCTAGTCTGTCACCAGGACTTGAGCTGCCCCTTGTCTGTTGGTCTGGGGAGGGGGGTGGCCTTCTCCCTCAGTGCTGACAAAGTCTGGATGACTAACGTCCCCTCCTGAGTTCCCAGGGAAGAAGAATCGATTAAATCTCAACAACAAACACTTGGGGGAGGGAGGGCACAGCAGAGCTGAGTCACCAGGACAGTCTCCAGGAGCTGGGGAGTGTCCAGCTCAGGGAGTGGCTTGTCCATGCCCCAAAGGGCCTACGCTGGTGCAGATGGACTGATGGCCTGTTCCTCCTGTGAGAAGAGAGCTGGGAGGCAGTTTCCACCCCGAGGAGGCCCAGAGGGATCAGGTCTTAGGATACAACTGAAGAACTTTGTCACACCTGCACCTTGGAAGGAGGGAGTGCCCTGGCCCTGGAGGAATTCAAGTATGGTTTGATCTCCACATGATGGAAAGTGAGGTGTGAGGCCCCATGCTGTCTTTGATGCTTGAAGCCCAGATGCTGCAATTCTGCTTGACACCAGGCATGCTGGGAGACCTGGTTTTGTGACTGGGCTCGGATCAGCAAGGGAACAGAGAGAGGAAGGAGAGTGAGGACAGGTGGCTGCTTTCATGACTGATAGACACCCTGTCTGCTGCGCAGAGCAAAGAAAGGGATGGCCCTGGAAGCAAGGACACAGAAGTTTACTGGAAGCGCCCAGGTGCAGGGAAGTGGAGGATTCTGCATGGAAGTGCAGGCAGAGAGAGCATGTGCCTTAAAATGGAACCAGAGGAGACTAGTGGTGTGCCCAGCCCAGATGAGCACTGAGCTGGGACTTGGGGGTTGGGAGTGGGCGTCAAGACCAGGAAGGAATCAGGGCACAAGTGTCTCTCTTGCTGGTGGAGGGACCGCTCCTTCATTCACCTATAAACAGAGAGAAGGGAGCATGTGGAGGGCAAGGGATCTGTCTTCTCCCTCAGTTTCCCCTCTAAGACAGACCTAGGATGCCAGTCTAGGGGCCTGTGTTGGCCTGTGCTAAATGCTGGTCAGTTGAGTAGTGAGTGCGGACATGCTTCCAAGAGGCCAGGCAATCCATGATTCTGGGGAATCCTTTCTGCACCTGCCCTGCTCACCCCACTTCCTTTGATGAGCATGACCATTGGGGGAGAGACTGACCCCTTGACCCTTGCCCAGCCTGACTAGGGCAGACACAACAGATAAGAGCTGCCGGGAACCCAGGGCTCACTCAGTCTTTATCCCAGCCTTGCCATCTGTGGGTGTCTTCCTCCATTTTCTTTCTGAGGAGCTATGTACTCTTGACTGGGTCTTAAGGTCCTCCAAGGGCCCCCTCAAACTGTACTCAATCCCCTCACGAGACTCCTGTGATTATTTGTGGTCTCCATTTTGTCCCCTGGCAGGTGTCACCAGTTACCTCCTGGTTGCCCTGCTCCAGAGAGTGGCACCCAAACATTCTTCACACCCACGATCCTCCTCTGGGGACACTCCTTGGACTCTTCCCCAAAGCCTAGCTGCCCCCCACCCACCCCAAGGAATCCCAGTCACAGCCCGGGGTGCAGGCCTGTGCAGCCTGGCCTGAGGTGTGCCCCCATCTTCTCAGATGCCTCTAGCTGCCCAATCACATTTCTGCTTCACCCCACCCCAGCCCATATGGGGTTCCCCCAACTGTTTCCAGGGGCCCTCCAGCCTTTTGCACTCTGCTCACCCACCCCCACTCACCCCTTCTCCCTGATACCCGCCTGTGTCTCCCTTATTGGGCTAGGCAGGGCTAGGCAGGGTATTAGTCTTGCTTCCAGACAGAGGGGGAGGGGGCGGGCTCAGGGGGAGGGTCCACCACCACCCCAGTCTGTGTCCCTTCACCCCACCCCGCCCCTATGTGGGGTGTGGCCATGCCAGCGCTGGGTGCCTCCGCATGGCCTCTGCACTGCCACAGTGGGCACCTTAATCCCATAATCATTTTCTGATACCTTCATACTCCTGTCACTCGCGGTTCAGCCCCTACTTGGCACTGGCCCCAGAGCTCAGACTAGCCTTGCACAACACAGGGCGGGGCACGGCGGGGGTGGGCTGGGGGCGAGGAATCCCTGCGGGGACCCGAGATGCACCTATTTTTAGACCGGAGAAGAAAACTAAGCCACAGCATACACAACAGGCAGCACCAATATTTATTTTTATTCTTCCAAGGGCTGAGGTGGTGGGACAGGGGCCTGAAGCTCACTGGGGCTGAGCTGAGCCGGCTCCCAGGAAGCCTCACCTTCCCCCGCGCCCCACCCAGGACTCCTTCCCAGCGGCCCCCACCCTGCCACTCGGGGAGCCTCCCAGGGTCCCCACCCAGCGCAGCCAGCACCGGCCTTCAGGAACTGGCCAGGCAGCTTAGACACCTGGCCCCTCAGGAGGCCTCCCGGGAACCCCTCCTCTTTGGAAGCTTTCCCGGATCACACAGCCCCTCGGCAGCCTGCAGGGTGGGTGCCTGCTGTTGAGGGTGCCACTCTGACTGCTGGCGTCTGCCCCAGACATCTGCCCATGTCTCCCACACTGCTTAGGAGACCAGTGAAATAGCTCACTGGGGTAGTGCGCTGCTTTGCCAAGTGCAGACGCATCTGGGCTCCAGCCCCCACCACTTGGGAGGAAAATTTGATGCTGTAGTCAGTCTGTCTCTCTCTCTCTCTCTCTCTCTCTCCTCTTTCTATCTCTTTGTGTCTACCTAAAAAAGACAAAACGGGGCTGGACAGTAGTGCACATGGCACAAAGCCAGCGTAAGCATCCCAGTTGGAGGCCCTACTCTCCACCTGCAGGAGATCTCTTTGCAAGCAGTGAAGCAGGTCTGCAGATGTCTTTCTCTCCTCTTCTCTGTCTTCCCCTCCTCTCTCGATTTCTCTCTGTCCTATCCAACAACAACAGCTATAACATCAATAATAATAACAACTACAACAAGGGCAACAATAAAGGCAACAAAATGGGAAAAATGGCCTCCAGGAGCAGTGGAGGCACAGAGCCCCAGCAATAACCCTGGAGTCAAAACAAAATAAAACAACAACAACAAAGATAAAACAGAGGAATGCAGGATTGGAGCTGAGCTGCCTTGAAGATATTGTACTGCTATTTGTGCTGGGAAGTTGCGATGCAGGTACCCAGTAGGAAATCTCATTCTTGAAGCCCTTGTAAACAATGACCACACTAGGGGTGGGAGGGTTAACAGAAGGCATTTATTCTCTAGATCTTCTGAAGCTGGATGTTCAAAGTCAAAGTGAGCAGGGCCCACTGCCTTCAGAGAATAGAAGAAGAAATTCTTTCAATTTGGAGGAGCAGGGAGGCTGCTGGAGTCACTGGTTCATGACTATGTCACCTCAGCCTTTAAGGTCAGCTCTCTCTGTCCTCTCTTGCTACGGCTGCTCCCATGGTTTCATTCAAGGCCCCTCTGCTCCCTTTTGGGACTCTGGTGCCAGCATGGTGACATGGATGATCCAGGATAAGATCCTGTTTGGTTGAACAACCACTATTACTGCTGCTGTCATCAGGGTTATCAAGTTGCTCCTTGCCTGCGCACTTCCAGTAGACTTTTTTTTTTTTTTTTTGGTAGAGGATGAGGGGAAAAAGGGAGAAGGGGCAGGGAGATGGAGAGAGAGAGAGAGATGACAGCAAGCAAGGTCCCACCACTCATGGCAGAGTGCTCAGCTGGATGAGCTACCAACCAGCCCCCTCAAGCCCTTAGCACTGTCACTTGTATGTTACCCAGAATCACTAAGGGAGTCCAGATTAGGACCTGGCCATCCCTGAGGCTGGCATCACATGCCAGTCCACTGAAGAGTCCACTTGCCTTTTGTCCCGGTGCCACCAGTGTTTCTACTTCCCGCAAAGGGTTTCTCACCATTGCCACTTTTGCCATGTCCACTGCCCAGGGGTGGGGGGAGCACACAAAGCAATGTACAGCACACACAGGCAGCTCCATCTGAGAAGAGGGTGACCAGGTGGGACCAGCACAGAAGGCAATTGCTCATGGCCGCTCACAGCCCCCTGGATTGACTACTGGCTGGGTGGAGGCCAGCTGGGACACAACTGAGCAGCCATCACCAGCATTGGCTGTTCCCGTGGGCCTGAGAAGACACCCCTATGCCGGGTCACAGGGCCCAAGGCTCTAAAAATCCACCCTGGAGACTGGAATGAACATCTGATATATGTTGTCTCTACAACTTTGGGAGACTTGCTCTATTCCCACCCATTTCCTGTTGTCTAGGGACTATCTGCATACCTCCAGGTTCAGGTACCCATGGCCCTGAGATTCCTCCTGCCCCTCCCAAAATAAATCCCCCCAAATCTGCTGTGGTATACCTCCTTGAAGACCTTCCTGCAGCCATCACCTCTTCAGAGATGCCTTCCTGGGTTCCAGCTGAAAAAGCCTCCTGACCACTGCAGCCCCTCTCCTGAGCAGGTTGTTACTCTGCGGGTCCCCTGCCCCTAGCTTCCAGCTGCTTCCCTGCCCCCCCCCCCCAAAGAGGTCTCTGCTGGCTTCTTACCACTGCAGCTCTGTGACAACCTGGGGCAGGATCACAGTCATATTTTTGTTCACCCAAATGATGGCGATTTTCAGACATTTGGCTCAGTAATTAAAAGAAAGAGAAAGAAAGAAAGAAAGAAAGAAAGAAAGAAAGAAAGATTGCAGAAATAATACCTAACTACAGTTGGAGAAAGTTCACTGGGTAGCGTGCATGCCTGCCATGCTGCAGCCCTGGTTTGAGCCCGGGCATTGCATGGAAGGTATTATGGCGCTTTGGGGGGGGGGGGCAGGCTCTGCTGTTGTGACACCTTTTCTCTCTATCTAAATGAAAAGGCATCCCATGATTCCACTCATAAACAGAAGTTGAGAAAGAAGAACAGAAAGGGAAACTCAAAGCAGGATTTGACTGAATTTGGAGTAGGACACCAAAGTAAAAATCCTGGGTTGAGGGTGAGGGTGGATGTTCAGCGTCATGGGGCAGGGGATGGGGTGGAGGGGATGGGACACAGTCTTTTTGTGATGGGAATGGTGTTTATGTACACTCCTATTAATTTGTAGTCATATAAATCACTATTTAATTAATATGAAAGGGGAAAAATTGAATGTCTCAAACTTCTTAATGCACAGACCATAGGCTGAGTCTTTGATATGTTGATTTCCTTAGACCAAGAAGAACAGAAGCAACCAGTGGCACATATAAACAAATAATGTCAAAGGACATAAATTAGGATGATATCGTGTATGATACAGCAAATCCTAACAAAGGGATTGATTAAAGTTAACCCAACTACCAAATAATATGATTATAGCAATAACTATCTATTGCCTTCTTAAAGCAGGAACCTCCCACTTCCTCTATAGAGCCTATATTTCCCCCAGTCCTGGAATCTCTAAGGTGGGGCTCACTTTCCTACATGCTTTTCTCAATTCATACCAAATGATATTACATCTGCCGACCCCAACCTAATCAACGCAATGAGTACCACCTCAGCATGCCTCACTTCAGACTGTGTCCAGAGACATCAGCCCTTCAGCCTCATTACTTGGGTGAGACCTTTCCTTTCATAGGATTGTCTAATTCTATTCTAGGTGGTTCACTTCCTAATAAAATCCCAAATCCTTGATATATACCAGGTCCCATGAGATAGAGCATATGTTCACATGTATCCATAAATTAGGGCAAAATATATACCTGAAAGCAAAAGTACACAATAGTCTGCAGTGGGTCAGTATCAAGTTCATAATGAAATAGTGTCTATTTAGACTTAGATACCCTCCTCACCTACTTCCTATTACACTTCCCTCACTCACTCCAAAGTCAACCTGATCAAAGCAAGGACTGCAAAAGCTGAATAAGGGCAAGAGACTGGCATACTCTTTAGTCACTATCAGGCCCCATTATCAGCTGGGGCCCTAGTCGTGGAGTCCTGAGATTCCCAAACAGATATGATGGGCCTATACCTGGAATAAATCCCTCTCCCCAATATTACCAGTCATCTCTATCAGGAACAACAAAAAAAGACCCTTTGTGGGCCCCCACAGGACCTTGCCCTCAACTTGGATCAACAACGGTAGAGAATGTTCCATCCTCTAAAGGAGGATGGACAACATACTCTATGCTACACCTGAGGAAGATGGATCCTGATACTGGGGCATCTTGGAACATTCCTACTCATGACCACAGAATGTGAGCTCAGATCTAGAGGGATGCAGAGGTCACATAGGCTCCTAAGCTGAATATGGGCCCAGACCAGATCAAATCAATGGGGTTTACAGGTGATATTATATATACACTTTCCCCATATTTGGGAGCTACTCTCTTCCCTGATCCAGCTTTCTGGTCCTTTTTCCAGCCATGACATCCTCTCCCCAGACAATAACTAGGATCCACTTGCATATCAGATTTCAGACTTAGGGAAGGAAAAAAAAAAACTAATACAGTCATGGCCTTTTGGAATATAAAATAGGCCTACTAGCTATCTACAAAATATAGATTCCCCCAACTCTTCATCTGCACGATTCCAGCCTTTAGGTTCATAAAGTCAACAACTTGTTTGACTTTATATGCTAGCTCTCTTTTCAGCCACCAGGTTCCAGATGTTACCATGATGCCAACCAGACTTTGCTGGACAGACAACCCCACCAATGTGCCCCAGAGCCCGGCTTCCCCAGAGCCCTACCCCACTTGGGAAAGAGAGAGAAAGGCTGGGAGTATGGATCGACCAGCCAATGTCCATGTTCAGCAGGGAAGCAATTACAGAAGCCAGACCTTCCACCTTCTGCACACTATAATGTCCCTTGCTCCATGCTCCCAGAGGGATAAAGAATAAGAAAGCTATCGGGGAGGGATGGGATATGAGGCTCTGGTGGTGGGAATTGTATGGAGTTGTACCCCTCTTATCCTATGGTTTTGTCAATGTTTCCTTTTTTTAATTTTATTTATTTATTTTCCCTTTTGTTGCCCTTGTTTTTTACTGTTGTTGTAGTTATTATTGTTGTTATTGATGTCATCATTGTTGGATAGGACAGAGAGAAAGAGAGAGAAGAGGGGAAGACAGAGAGGGGGAGAGACAGACAGACACCTGCAGACCTGCTTCACCGCTTGTGAAGTGACTCCCCTGCAGGTGGGGAGCCGGGGTCTTGAACCGGGATCCTTACGCCGGTCCTTGCGCTTTGTGCAGCCTGCACTTAACCAGCTGCACCACCACCCGACTCCCTGTTTCCTTTTTATAAATTAAAAAAAAAAGAAAGAAAGAAAAGGCATCCCAGGTATGATGAAACCCGTGCCTGTTCAAGGCCCCGGATCATCTAAGAATAAATAAGCAAATGAAATAGAAAGGAATGAAATTGAAACAAAATTTAAAAGACCAAACCCAAACAACAGGATGTGTGCAGGAGGGAACCAGGCTGCTCCTGCCACCCATCTGGGGGTTAGCTCACTGGCTGAGTTCCGACTGCTGTGAGGAGGCTTCAGTGGGGTCCAGGACCAAGCACCCTCTGTGCACCCAGTCTGCCCTGTGAAGACAGTACTGGGTGCCAGTGCCAGGCCAGGCCAGCCTGGGGCTGCAGAAGAGACACGGAGTTCACTTCCTGGTGTCAGGGTTCTCTCTGCAAGCAAGTGGGGGTCGCAGAAGCCCTCTTCCTTCCTTCCTTCCTTTTTTTCTTTATGGGGGAGTTAATGGTCTACAGTCAACAGTAAAATGTGGTGGTTTGTACATGTGCAACACTTCTTAGATGTCTTTCTTTCTTTTTTTGCCTCCAGGGTTATCACTGGGGCTCGGTGCCAGCACTACAAATCCACTGCTCCTGGAGGCTATTTTTTCCCATTTTGTTGCCCTTGTTGTGGTTGTTATTATTATTGTTGTTATAGCTGTTGTTGTTGGATAGGACAGAGAGAAATGGAGAGAGGAGGGGAAGACAGAGGGGGAGAGAAAGACACCTGTAGACCTGCTTCACTGCTTGTGAAGCGACTCCCCTGCAGGTGGGGAGCCAGGAGCTCGAACCAGGATCCTTACGCCGGTCCTTGCGCTTGTTAGATTTCTACACAACTCACCCCCGACTAGGGCCTCTGCCTCCATTATGCCACAGGACCTGAACCCCCCCCCTCAGAGTCTTTTACTTAGATGCAATACACTAAATCCAATCTTAGTTCTGCCTTGTGTTTCCTTATTTTTCAACTTTTCTCTCTCTCCTCTCTCTCTCTCTCTCTCTCTCTCTCTCTCTCTCTCTCTCAGTGAGAAATTGAGAGGGGGGAGATAAAGAGGAAGAGAGAGTGGTCTGGGAGATGGCACAGTGGACAGAGCACTGGATTCTCAGTTCAATCCCCGGCAGCAGATGTACCAGAGTGATGTCTGGTTTTTTTCTCTCTCTCCTCCTATCTTTCTCATAAATAAATAAATAAATAAATAAATAAATAAATAAATGAGGGAGAGAGAAAGATAGACACCTGCAGACTTGCTTTGCCACTAGTGCAGCGTCCCCCTTGCATTTGGGGAATAGGGGCTCAAACATGGATCTTTGCGCAGGTTCTTACACTTAATACTATGTGTGCTTAACCAGGCGCACCACCACCTGGTCCCCCAGAAGCAGACTTTCCATCCTTGTGGTGCCCCATGCCTGGATGTCCTAAAGGGCTCAACTTTTGTTCCCAATAGAACAGAATCTTCAAGCTAGAGGATGTTCACACTCACGATGAGGCTGAACCCCAAGTGTTCTCAGGACTGGAGTCCTAGAATCCTCTTCTTTTCTTTTCTTTCTTTTTTCTTTTTTCTTCTTTTTCTTCTGCCTCTCCTCCTGCTCTTCCTCTTCCTCCTTCTTCTTCATTTTCTTCTATTCTTTCCCCCCACCAGGGTTATTGCTGAGGCTCCTTATGTGCAAGATGCCACCATTCCTGCTGGCCATTTCCCCCCTCTCTTTGTTTTTGACAGAGGATGAAAGACAGAAAGAGGTAGAGAAGGCAGAGGGAGGGAAAGAGAGACAGAGAGGAGAGAGCCCTGCAGCACTGCTCTGCCAATTGCAAAGCTTCTCACAACTTCTGCAGATGGAGACCAAAGGCTTGAACTCAGGTCCTGGTGCATGGCAGTGCGTGTACTCTACCAGGGGCACCCTCCCCAGGCCCTCATCTACCTACAAGAAGTATGTTTGGAGAGAAGGGGCTTTGAGGCTTCACTGGTGTGGCGGGCCCTGGAGTTCTTTAACTGCTCAGACATCATTTTCAAGTGGGCTCAGGATGGTGCTGGGGGTGGGGGAGTGACATCAGGGTGTCCTATGTGGCTGCTTGGGGGTCTTGTGCTGCTAAAGACTAGGGCTTAGCTGTGATAGATTCTGCAAGTTGGGGGTTCCACAGAAGTAGTTTGACAAAGGGGCTCTGCTAGTATAAATGTCTGAAACCACACAGGGAGCCCCAAAGTTTTGTAGGTGGTGCCACAGGCCTTGCCTGTCACTGGCCACAGAGGATGTATGGAGGGTCTCACAGATCCCTGCTGCTCAAACCCCATAAAGCCCCCTGAATGGGCTCTGAGCCCTGCAAACCTTTGGAGCCCCTGGGACAGATGATCCCAGCACCCTGCATTTGACCAGGGGACCTGGAGGGAAGTGGAAGCCAGGGGACTCCACATGAGTGATCCTCAGTGAAGCCTTCCTGTGAAAGGCCAATTCCAGAAAGGCTTTTAGAGAGCTTTCAGGCAGGCTAATTAGCCACCGGGTCACAGGGCAGGGCATGCAGCACAAGGGAGCCTTGTTCCTGGGCAGGTTGGTTTACCTGAGGCTGCAGGGAACTGGCCCACCTACTGTTCTCAGGAGGTTTGGTTGATGCTGTCCCCTTGCAGTGTCTCCAATGTCCCACCATCAACCAGAGGTTCTCTGCAAATGTCACGAGGCAACCACCCACACCACCCAAACCCAGGCTTCCTGGGGTCCCCATGGCGTGAGAAAGTCATGAGCTCAGACAGGAGAGTGGCCAACTAGCAGGGAGATGGGGAGGAAGGCAATGGACAAAGGCCCAGCCCACAGAGATGCTGCAGGGAAGGTGGGCTGTGGGCATGGAGGGGCAGGGCCCTCCCTGGGCTGCCAAGGTCAGTTCCACTTTCTGATCTGATGGGCACTATAGAAACAGTGTGCAGGAGAGCCAGGCAGTGGCACAACTGGTTAAGTGCTCATGTTACATTGCTCAAGGACCCAGGTTCAAGCCCCGGTCCCCACCTGCAGGGTTGAAGCTTCACAAATGGTGAAGCAAGGATGCCGGTGTCTCTCTGTCTCTCTCCCTCTCTATCTCTCATTCCCATCTCAATTTCTCTGGCTCTATCCAATAATACATAAAAATATTTTAAAGTAATATTAAAATATTAAAAAATACACTGACAATGTGCAGGGCAAGATGGTCCTGGGAGTTCGTGGGGTGTCTTTGGACCCCCCCCACTAGGGAGTAAAAGGAAGCCCAAAGTTCCCCAGGCCAGCAGAGACATGACTCCAGGGTTTGCAGGGAGGGTCTGGAATTACAAGTTATGGTAATGCCCTGACACTGGCCTGATGAGTTCTGGGGTGACATGGGGGGGGGTGCTGTAAGTGACTATGTATGTGAAACGTTGCTGGGAAGTTTGCTTCTCTCGGACCCCACACTGGTCCCCACCTCCCTGCCTCCCAAAGGTGACAAGATAATGAATGGAAGAAATAAAGGGCAGGTGAGTGGGAGGTGGGTTCCCCAGAGAGAAGGCCCCTCAGTGAGGGCAGGAGCAAGACTCTCTACTCCACCAAGCTGCCACAAGGCCCTCACATGCAGCTGAAGTGGCCCACCCTCACATCCAGAGGACCTCAACACCCCTTCCTCCCTCAATGTCCAGCTGCCCTGGACCTCCAGGCTCACTGCCCCCATCCAGGGTGACCTGCCAGTCCTCTGCTGGATAAAGCCCTGAACATCTCTTAATACCAGTACACATGTCACCTCCTCCAGGAAACCCTAAGCTGTGCAAGTAATAGCAGTAATGGAGCTCCAGGAGCAGTCTGGCCAACCCATTCCAGGGGCTTTAGATTAGAAATGCCGAGTGCTTGCAGCTGGTGGCTGTTAATGGGGACTTGTCCTCTGGGACCTTGTGTGGCCTCCTTGAAGCAATGGGGCTCTCTGGGTGCCCAGTAGGCAGGGGACCACTGTAGGCCTCCCAGGCAGGGCCATCCTGCCCGGCCTTGTGGTCTGCTAGGGCCCCAAGATTCTTTGGGTTCTCACATTGGTCAGAGCCACAGCTCCACTGTCAGCTGATGGGATCTCCTGCCTTTCCCGTAGGTCCTCCCCAACTCAGAGGGGCTGGTGGGTCACAGTCCAGCAGGTAGTGGAGCCAGTGTCAGGGGCCTTTGGCTTGGGGACAGAACCCCCCAGCCCCCTCCAGGGCCTCAGCATCCTTGTCTGGGGGGATAATCCCCACCTGCTCTGGGAAGCTGAAGTCTGGCCTGGGAAGATGCCTCAGACCCTCAGCCTGGGCCTGGAGGTCCACCCCTGGGCTCCCCCCCATCACCCCACCCTTGGGGTAATGGAGAAAGCGGCTTCCTTTTAATTAAAGCTCCAGCAAAAGGCCTGAGTTCTCTGAGGAAAGGAAAAGTGTAGATGCAGGATAATTAGCTGGACAAAAGGCAAATCCTCTTAGCATCTCCCCAGGCGATTGCAGGTTAATTGGTTGATGCTCCCACACCCCAGCTTTGCCAGCTTCCTGCAGCTCACTGACCCCAAGGCCACACCTGCCCCGCTGTCCATCGTGGGAACACAGCGGGAGCCCCAGCTGCCCTCTGATCCCCCTGCCTGCTGGCCCTCAACTCAGTCACCCCTCCCCGGCCCCCCTCATCAGCTTCCAGAGTGGGGGGGGGGGGCTAGGAGCAGTCCTGTTCACTCCCTGGAGCTCTGGGGCCCTGTGTCATGTCCTGGTCTCCCCCCACATCCTGTGGCCCCCATCCCAGCCATAGTATAGTTCTGACCTTTTCCTAGGGTGACCCCACTGCCTGGCATCGGCTCTCCCCCCCAGGGACAGGACTAGCCGCCCCTGCTCTTGTACATAGGTCTCCTCCCCAGAGGACTCTGCCAGACTCTGCCTCTCACATGTCCCTGTCCTTCTCCTCTGTCCCCAGCAGGGCTGGGGTCACCTCCAGGGGTCCTGGGTCAAGCACACAATGGGCACCCGAGGCTGCCAGCCACCTGGCCAGTGATAAGGATGGAACTGTGAGGGCAGGCTGCCTGGTCCTGTTCTAGGAGAGAGCCAGGAGGGAGTGAAGGAGGAAGGGAGGGAGGAAGGAAGGAAGGAAGGGAGGGAGGGAGGAAGAAAGGGAGGGAGGAAGGGAAGAAGGGAGGGAGGAAGGGAAGAAGGGAGGGAGGGAAGAAGGGAGGAAGGAAGATGGGAGGGAGGGAAGAAGGGAGGAAGGGAGGGAAGATGGGAGGGAGGAAGGAACAGAGGGAGGGAGGAAGGGAGGGAGAAAGAAGGAGGAAGGGCTGGTGGGAGGAGAAGGAGAGGAGCTGGGCACAGGACAGGAGGTACTCAATGAAAGGAAAGGAGGAGGGAGGGTGAGAGGGGACACCTTATGGTCAAAGGTTCTGGAGCTTGAGACACCCCCAACCAGGCTCAGCAGGACCCCACTTCCATTTGCACCCCTGTGAACATCACTCTGTCCTGCTATGAGAAGCCTGCCATGGGCTGTGGCACTCGAGTGACCCCAGGTGGTCCCCAGGTGACCTCTGGCCTGTGACTTCATAGGGGCACATGTGGTGGCAGAGTGGGGGGTGCCTCAGTTGGGCGGCTCCGTCCCCCTTGCCCCAGGTCCAATGTGGGGTTCTAGGAAGGATGAGGTCCCTGCTGTTGAGGCTCTCAGGGCAGCCCCAGGTCCCCATTCTGCCCCCACCTGGTGGAGGCTGAGTCAGCCTGAGATGGGCCCAAGGCCTGGGGCTGTGGTGGGGTTTCCAGTCTGGAGAGGGGAGGACTGGCTGTTTATTATTCTTTCAGTTGAGGGGGGTGGGAGGGGCCGGACGAGGGCTGGGGGGGGGGGAGCTGACCCTGCTGGTTCTCACACTGGCACAGTCTCCCTGGGAGCCCTTGAAGGGAAGGGGGGGTGCTCAGGGACAGGCCACTGGGGGGAGGGTGTGGGGCCTCCCTGCCACACTGCCCGGGCCAGCGGCCAAAGCCAATTCCACAGGACAGTTCCTGGAGCGGGATGTTGGGGTTTCCGAGGTTGGGAAGGAGCTGGCACAAGTCAAGTCATGATGTCACCAGACCAGCCCCGGCCCTGGCCCAGGTCCCAGCTCTGCCACCACTTCTCCAAGAAGCAGGGCACCCTGGGGTCTGTGCTGAGCCTTCTTGATGGGGTGACCAGCCCTGGGTGGTCCCAGACACCCCGTTCCTCCATGTTCAATTCCTAGTCACTAAAGCCATCGACATGAGAGCTCCTCAGAGATGGGGACCTGGTGTCCTAGCTTCTAGGCCTAGTGATGTCTAGGGGAAGTTTCATGAATCAAGCAAATATCCTTCCAGGATGCTGAGACTCCTATCCTGGAAGGACCTCCCTGGACCCTCCTCCCAGAGACCCAAAGTTTGGGCCACAGTGAGGATAGAGCCCCCTGCTGGGCCCAGTGTTCAAGGTGCAGGGTATGGGGTACAGGATGGGGTCACCCATTGCCTGGACACCCCTTCTGTACCCTCCCCAGGCCCAAGATCGTGGCAGCAAGGAGAATGTGGAGAGAAGAGGCATCCTCCTGCTTTTCTGGGTTAACCAGTTGTCTGCCACGGACAGAACCCACTAGAAAGTAGACACAGGTGAGGGGACAGCTCCAGGAGTTTTCACAAACCAAACCCTGCATGAGAAGCAGAAGGTGATGAGGATTCCTCCCAGCATGCTCCCCCCAACTCCTGCTGTCCACCATCCACCTCACCCTCCAACTCCATCCATGCCATACACACATGGTCACCTGGCCTGCCGCTCAGCTCTTGAGCATCTTTGCTCACATCATGTCCTTACAACATGGTCAAAAAGGTGACTGTGAGGTGCCAGGTGGTTAGCCTGGTCCTGGCGGGCATTGCAGGCCACATATATGCATGAAATGTCACCCTGTGCCTGTCAAGTACTTGTGCACGGACCACAACGAGCCAGAGGAAATAAAAGTATGTGTGTGTTTATGTGATGCATAGGGTTCACCTGTAGATTTGCAAATGGTTGTAACTCACATACCAATATATATATATATATATATATATATATATATATATATATATATATATATAGCCTCTAGAGTTATCTCTGGGGTTCAGTGCCTGCTGGAAACTATTCCACTGCTACTGGAAACCATTTTTTCCCATTTTGTTGTCCCTGTTGTTGCTCTTGTTGTTATTATTATTGTTGCTATAGCTGTTGTTGTTGGATAGGACAGAGAGAAATGGAGAGAGGAGGGGAAGACAGAGAGGGGGAGAGAAAGATAGACACCTGCAGACCTGCTTCACCGCTTGTGAAGCACGCCCCTGCAGGTGGGTCAAACTGCAGGTGGATCCAGGAGCTCAAACCAGGATCCTTAAGCCAGTCCGTGCACTTCATTCCATGTGCACTTAACCTACTGTTCTTCTAGCGTTTGCCTTAACCTACTGTGCTACTGCCCAGCCCCCTATAATATTTCTTTTTAGCTATTATTATTATTATTATTATTATTGTTATTGAAAAGCTGAGGTCTCATGCTGTTCGCCCCTTTCTCCCTGCTAACCACTGATCTTCCCACCCACATAGATTTCCCTTTCACCAAGTGACACGCAGTCAAGTCTACTCCATGTCTTTTCGTGGCTTGGTAGTGCCTGTCTCTGTGCTGCCTGGAAGGGCCAGCTTATGGTGAGCGCTCATCTGGATCAGGACGATGTGCAAGCTTCCCGGGTCTGCAGTTACGAGTAAAGCTGTTGTCAACATCTGGGAGTGCGCGCACGTGTGTGTGTGTGTGTGTGTGTGTGTGTGTGTGTGTGTGTGTGTGTGTGCATGTGTGTGCGCGCGTGTGTGTGCGTGTGTGTGTGTGTGTGTGTGTGTGTGTGTGTGTGTGTGTGCACGTGCGCGTGTGCAGCACTGCGTGGCAGCAGAGGGCTTCTGGGGTGAGAACAGGGACCATCGAGGGGTCTTCTCTCATCCACAGGTGAAGGAACAGAGTTCCCAGGGGACAGTACTTGTAGGCAAACTGGGAGGCAGCAAGTTCCCCTCAACTGGTTTTCATTTATGTATGTGTAGAGGACGGGAGAACTGGAGCATCACTTTGGTCTGTGTGGTACCAGGGATCGAATCCAGGACTCACACAAGCAGGTCCTGTGCTCTATCATTGAGTCACCTCTCTGGCACCAGACTTTTGGTTCTTTGGCCTCCGGACCCCATATATTTATTTATTTTATTTTTATTTGTTTGTTTGTTTACTCATTTATTGGCTTGAGACAGACTGAGAGAAATCAGTAGGAAAGGGGGAGATAGAGAGGGTGCAAGAGAGGAACATCTGCAGCACTGCTTTATCACTCTTGAAGCTTTTCCTCCACAAGAGGGGACCACGGGCTTGAACCCAGGTCCTTGTGCATTGGTGCATGGTTGCTTGGCTAGGTGTACCACCACTTGGCCCTAGAAAAGAAGTATTTTCTGTTTATTTTTATTTTTATTTTATCAGAGCATAGCTCAGCTCTGGCTTATGGAGGTGCTGGGGATTGAACCTGGGACCGCAAAGTCTCAGTATTAGAGTCTTTTTGCACCACTATGCTATTTCCCTTACCCCATATATTTATTTCTATATTAGTGTCAGCACAGAAGCAATCTCTTGATTAGGAGGAAGTGACATGTTAGAGATGGGAGGCAGTTGAAGGGCAAAAGCCCCAGTGGGCACTGGCCACATGGAGGGTTCTCTTCCAGCACTTGGTGCCAGGTGGGCTGCTGCACATGAGACTCAGGGTGTGGGGTCCAGTGACCGTGGACCACTCCTCATTTCACAGACCTAGAGATGGAGACTGAGAGGTCCAGGAGACGCCCCCTCACCTCTCAAAGTTGAAGAGAACATCCTGGGCTCCACAGGAGGACAGAGAAAGTGGTCAAATGGGGCTCAGGTCAGAACTCCCTGCAGCAACTCCTCTGCTCTCCATTAAAAGTTAGTAGGTCCACTCCAGGGGGCCTGTGACATTATTAATTTCTGCCTGAGCCCAATAACTGACATGCCGGTGGGCCAAAGGTACTGTCTTGCCTGGTGCCCTCCCAGCCTTGTGCCTGACACCCCAGGGGTGTCTGGTCCCATGACCTCCCTCTCCTCATCTCAGCCCCCACTCCCAGAGAAAGAGGAGGGGACAGGTGCACCCTGGGATAAACCATAGCCTTCCTTGTAGACTCTGGCGAGGCAGTTTTGTCTCCCTGGGCCTCAGTTTCCCTCTTTGTTAAGTGGAGCTGGGAGGACACAGCTCTTTCCAAATCCAGTCTGACAGACCTTTATGGTCCCCACACACCCCACCCACCCCACCCACCATGTGCCAGGCTCCCTCAGGGAGCATGGAAGAATAAAGGCAGCACCCCAGGGTGGGAGCTGAGCCTCAGAGGCCAGGGGGCCCAGGACCTCCAACTTGGAGCCCTCATCCTCACCAGTGGACCCAGGCCTTGGCTCCTAGGCATCTGTGGCCTGTCTGTAAGCTTGGGTGCCACCCAGCTTGCCCTGCAGCCCTGAGGCTGTGGGTCTGACCCTGCTGGGCTGAGCAGTGTTGTCCCAGACCCTCCAGCCACTCTGTGGCTCCACAGCCATAGAGTGAAGCCCTCCCTCCAGTCAGCCACTGAGCTCAGCATCTAGGGTGGGGGCTAGGGGGTGGACTCAAAGCCAAGATCAGTGCGGTGGCAGGAGGATGGGCTCCCCCATTTTCTAGAGTCTTCTCCACTGTGATCTTTGATCCCACCCGACCCACCCTGCCCTTGCCCCCACCAGCCTGGGCCCACCTGTCCAGACCTCCCCCACCAGACCTTTTACAGGCTTGCTGAAACCCCCTCTGGGCCCCCTCCCCCAAGGCTGCCCCTCTCAGACCCACAATAAAGAGATCCCAGCACCCTCACACACATTTCCCCTCTGGTGGCCCTGCCTGACCTCAGACCCAGCTCCCACTTCCCTATCTGCCAGGAAAACTCCCTCTTCCCAATCACAGCAGCAGGCTCCTGCTCTGGGAATCCTCCTGCTTCCTCTCTGAGCAGGGCCTTGTGGGGACTACACAAGGGCCCTGGAAGCCTGCCGGTGGGTCAGAAGGGCTTCCTGGAGGAGGTGGTGATGTAACCAAGGCTTAAGTCAAGAGGGAAAAAGGGAGGGTTTATTGAAGAAAGGGGCGGTGGTAGTGGTGGTGGTCCAGGAATCCTGTCAGAGGGTCTTTGTTATTATGTTGCCTCTCTGGGTGGTGGAGGGGAGACACCTTTTGAGGGAAGGGGCTGGGTTGAATCCTCTCCAAGGG